>NC_048572.1:57720914-58055914 GCF_013265735.2 Oncorhynchus mykiss
GCTGGCTTGATTGTCCACAAATACGGGGATCAATCAACGTCCACCCTGAGATTTTGCTCTTCCCTCCTATCGAATTGTATCGTCACTGCCTCTCACAGCTGCGACCCGTGGGCATTCGAGTAGCACCCGGTGGAAGATTGAATCCGAGGTGATGACTAACACTTGTTGTTCTCTTCTGTTCCTGAAATATAAATACACAGAGTAGACCTAATGGTTGGCTACTGAGCTATAAAAGCTTCAGCAGGACCGCCACCAGTGTGTGTGTAATTCATGAAATCTTGAATTCACCTTGGCATGAAGAACACTGGAACAGTCAAAGTATTCTCGAGAAAAGACTTAACATTATTCTAATGATAATCCAGATAATTAGCCCTACACCCTTTTCAAACACATATAGCCTAGTGGGATGAATATTCATCACATTTTTATTAGTTGCCCATTCTTTATGATAGGCCTTGCAGGTCAAAATGTTCACCGTTAGCCTATCAATGTCATCCTGTAAGTCCCATTCAGTGGCGACCCGTCATTCAGAGCAGGTGGGGCAGAGCCCGTTTTGAGCAAAAAAAAATGGGGCTTGCCTGTTTTGCATATGTATATATATATATATATATATATATATATATATATATATAATTGAGTTGATAAAACATGGTCTTTTAATTTGTTTTCTTGAGTGAGGCAGCTCCAAAATGAGGGTGTTTCAGCCTAGCTCAGTGCTTTCTGTGGTGGTGGGGCAAGCCAGCAGAAATACGGCGTGTTGGGCTGTGATTGGCTCAGTGTTCTGTTACTCATGGGGACACTACGTCACCGCCAAGTCTAAGGGTATACCTCGAAAATTCAAGGCCCTTGGGTGCTGCGATAGAGTTACATTAGAAGAGCCCATCCAAGAAGGCTCAAGATCATTGGCCACAGATAAAATGACGTCAAATCACATTATATCTACATTATATCTATAGTAGCATTGATTGGACTGAAAAACCTTAGCTAGCAGTCATCATCATGAATCAAGTCAACAATCTACTGGCAAATCCTTTTTATTCCTTGTCATATGAAGATAAATAATGAAGAGAAATTATAGATAAAATGTATCAGTGTTCATCGGATATAAACATTACACAACATGTTGGAAATTACACATTTTTATTTTACCTTTTTTTTAAACTAGGCAAGTCAGTTAAGAACAAATTCTTATTTTCAATGACGGCCTAGGAACAGTGGGTTAACTGCCTTGTTCAGGGGCAGAACAACAGATTTTTACCTTGTTAGCTCAGGTATTTGATCTTGCAACCTTTCAGTTACTAGTCCAACGCTCTAACCAGTAGGCTACCTACCACCCCAATGTGTGGTTAGAACGAGAATTAGTGGCTAATTATTGCAAAGGAATCATTAGCCTGCTATTCAGTGGAGTGGCTGTGTGGTACAAAGTCTAAGCTTAAGGGTCTCCTTTCCTAGTTTAAAATTAACATTCAACGTTGGCCATGCTGTTGATGAAGCATGATTTGTGCTGCGCTTAAAACAACTGTCAACCCGGAACTGCAAAATCTGACTTTAGTTAGTTCAAGACAACTGGGAACTCGGGAAAATACGTTTTGAACTTTCATCCAACTCGGAATTGTAAATCCGGAACTCGGGCCTCTTTCTAGAGCTATGACCTGAAGATCAATGATGTCATCATGAGTTTTCCTTTTTGTTTTTTGAGTTCTCAATTGTCTTGAAAGCACCATAAATCCAGAGAATGGCAGACTTTGATGACAAAGTTTGATGACAAAATTTGCCCACGAAGGACCGCCGCATCATCTTCCTGTTCATGAGCACAGCACAACAAGGTGAGTCCAAAAATGTATTGTATGCTACTGCATAAATGATGTAATATGCCAGGGAGATATGTATACTGTAGCTCAGAAAGTAATACTAAGTGTATGTTGTGTAGTAATCTTTTAGTAGCCCATGTGCCTCACCCTAATAATTTAGCCTATTTTCACCTCTAATTTTGCCTACTGACCTGGTGGTGCACATGTAGCCTATAACCTATTTTAGAAAAATGTAATCATCGAATATTGTAAGATCTTTCATTGTCTGCTTAAATGCCCCCTTTATTTCTCCTCTGGTTCTGACTTGATGTACAGGGAGAACACTGTAAGAACGGCCCATATTCTGAATACTCAGGCTGTACATTTCAAAAGTGCTGAACAAATAGTTATATTCACTACGTCCATCCTAGCTCACTCATTAATGTCTTAATCGAAATTACGGATTGCCTCTTATCCACTTGTTGTCCCCTTATGGCATAGTTTGTGCATCCCAATTGTCATTAGAAACTACATTTGTTTAAGCAAGTCATCCATATCAGCCATGTTTTTTTAAAGGCAGTAAATGAGGCAGAATTAACTGTTTCGCTGCCAGACAAGGCTCTGCTGATAGCCAGTTGTAGCAGTGGTAATTTGTTGGGACTCTGCTGCTGGGACAGCTTTATGGAGGCCATAACAGTTTGTGGGCACTGTTTGTCAACATTATAGTGCAATTAATGTATTGTTTAGTGTTGTGTAGTGGCTTTGTTGGCATGCATCCCACTTCTTTTTTTTTTTTTCCCCCACCAAGTTTTACATGCTAAAATTGCCACTGGTCCTGTTGGTGACCCGCCTGATGGCACGCTGTCTAAACAGCCCCCACTGTGTGATACCTCTGCAGTTAGCTCAGCTCAGGACTATGACTGAAATATATTTTTAACGAGGCTTCTTAAAGCAATTTCCTCTCCTGGCGAATTGCACAGTAGCCGGGCCTTGGTGTCTATTCAGTTTGGCTAGGGCTGCAGTGATTATGATGATGGTGTAACCTAGAGGCTAACACTGGGACTCAGTCTCCCGAGTGGTGCAGTGGTCTAAGGTACTGCATCTCAGTGTAAGAGGTGTCATTACAGTCCCTGGTTCAAATCCAGGCTGTATCATATCTGTCCGTGATTGGCCCAGCGTCGTCCGGGTTTGGCCAGGGTAGGCCATCATTGTAAATAAGAATTTGTTCTTAACTGACTTGCCTAGTCCCTTCTGGGACTGGAAGAGTTTGCGCTGACATCCAGTGTTCGATCAGGTTCAATTCTAGCCTCTGGTTGAGCCACTCAAGGACATTCACAGGTTTGTCCCGAAGCCACTCCTGCGTTGTCTTGGCTGTGTGCTCTATACTTTTCTCTGTTCATCTTTCCTTCGATCCTGACTTGTTTCCCAGTCCCTGCCGCTGTAAAAAATCCCCACAGCATGATGCTGCCACCACCATGCTTCACCGTAGGGATGGTGCTAGGTTTCCTCCAGATACTTGGCATTCAGGCCAAAGAATTCAGACCAGAGAATCTTGTTTCTCATGGTCTGAGAGTCCTTTAGGTGCCTTTTGCCAAACTCCAAGCGGGCTGTCATGTGCCTTTTACTGAGGAGTGGCTTCCGTCTGGCCACTCTACTATAAAGGCCTGATTGGTGGAGTGCTGCAGAGATGGTTGTCCTTCTGGAAGGTTCTCCCATCTCCACAAAGGAACTCTGGAGCACTGTTAGAGTGACCATTGGGTTCTTGGTCACCTCCCTGACCTGTCTCTTGGTCACCTCCCTGACCAAGGCCCTTCTCCCCCAATTGCTCAGTTTGGCCGGGTGGCCAGCTCTAGGAAGAGTCTTGGTGATTCGAAACTTCATCCATTTAAGAATGATGGAGGCCACTGTGTTCTTGGGGACCTTCAATGCTGCAGACATTTTTTGATACCCTTCTCCAGATCTGTGCCTCGACACAATCCTGTCTCGGAACTCTAAGGACAATTCCTTCGAACTCATGGCTTGGATTTTGCTCTGACAACTGTGGGACCTTATATAGACAGATATGTGCCTTTCCAAATAAAGTCCTTTCGCTTGATTTTACCACAGGTGGACTCTAATCAAGTTGTAGAAACATCTCAAGGATAATCAATGGAAACAGGATGCACCTGAGCTCAATTTCGAGTCTCATAGCAAAGGGTCTGAATACTTATGTAAATAAGGTATTTCTGTTTTTTATTTTTAATACAGTTTAAACAATTCTAAAACCCTGTTTTAGCTTTGTCATTTTGGGTTATTGTGTTGTGTTGAAGAGCCGTTGTGTTGAAACACCATGCGATGTTTAACAGTGAGAATGGCAGAATGGTGAACTTACTAAATGACTGAGAGTTTGACTGTGTTATATTAGGTTGCTTCTTGTGTAAATATTTTCCGTTTGGATTTTGCGCTGGACATTTTTTTATTGAATCAATTCTAGAATAAGGCTGTAAGTCAATGGGTCTGAATACTTTACGAATGTACTGTACCTCTCTGGATGGTCGCACATGGGATGTCTCCTAAGCATGTAGTTAAAACAACAACAAAACACCGGTCCTAGACAGGGAGTGAGTGAGTAAGAGAGACAGAGAGAGATAGAGAGGGGGGAGTGTCTGTGTGTGTGTGTGTGAGAGTGAGAGTGAGAGTGAGAGACATTTTTGGGAGGGAAATTCTTTGAAAGTGAAAGTGCTTTACATGGTTTGCGTACTTGAGTGACTATGTAAATTGTAGATTAGAAGATTATGTTGTCAGTGATAAAAAAATATAGAAAGTTGATACAATAGAATCCTAAGCTTCAGGCCTACCATTTCCTCTATACTCCATGCCTAAAGCAGATACGTGCTAACAGCTATTGAATAATTCCAATTGCTTGATTGATCAGCTGTGCACACCAAAGATTGAATCATTTCACAATAATAAACCCTTAACTCTGGTGGAAGTAGGCTAGGTAGCCCATCAACATATTATCCTCTGAACATTGGATGATATTTCTGTTGATGAGCCAATGTCATTGAGAGAGAGAGAGAGTGAGAGAAAGTTACTAAATGACAGGGGACAGACGTAAGAATAGGAGATCCTTGATATTCGTTCTCGTGACCCTTTGGCATATGGAAATGACGTGCAACAGGAAAGTTGAGTGCGCTCTGGGACTTGATAATGCGCGCCCTTCCGGCCATGAAAATGTAGGAAGGGCGCGAGGACGATAGAGGGGACACAACGTACTTCAGACATGCAGAAGGTAATTCGGAGTGGCAAGGATATATTGCGACTGAAGACAGTAAACCAGATTTGTTTTAAATGGACCACATGAATGGACATCAGAAGCAACCGAGAGGGGCATGGCGTTAAGCAGTGAGTATTCAGAGAGTGACCATTCACAGGGGTTTCATAATTAACTGAACTAATGGGTAAAATCAAACTATCATGAGCCTGTGTCTTTGGGTACAAATACAAGTTGACTGAAGTTGACTGAAATGAATTGCCCAGCCAGGGCCACTGACCAACAGCAAAGATTTTCTTAAATGGGTTTAATATGTATGTACAGTTGAAGTCGGAAGTTCACATACACCTTAGCCAACTACATTTAAACTCAGTTTTTCACAATTCCTGACATTTCATCCTAGTAAAAATTCCCTGTCTTAGGTCAGTTAGGATCACCACTTTATTTTAAGAATGTGAAATGTCAGAATAATAGTAGAGAGAGTGATTGATTTCAGCTTTTATTTCTTTCATCACATTCCCAGTGGGTCAGAAGTTTACATACACTCAATTCGTATTTGGTAGCATTGCCTTTAAATTGTTGAACTTGGGTCAAACATTTCAGGTAGCCTTCCACAAGCTTCCCACAATAAGTTGGGTGAATTTTGTCCCATTCCTCCTGACAGAGCTTGTGTAACTGAATCAATTTTGTAGGCCTCCTTACTCGCACACGCTTTTTCGGTTCTGCCCACAAATGTTCTATAGGATTGAGGTCAGAGCTTTGTGATGGCCACTCCAATACCTTAACTTTGTGGTCCTTAAGCCATTTTGCAACAACTTTGGAAGTATGCTTGTGGTCATTGTTCATTTGGAAGACCCATTTGCGACCAAGCTTGAGATGTTGCTTCAATATATCCACATAATCTTCCTACCTCATGATGCCATCTATTTTGTGAAGTGCACCAGTCCCTCCTGCAGCAAAGCACCCCCACAACATGATGCTGCCACCCCCGTGCTTCACGGTTGGGATGGTGTTCTTCGGCTTGCAAGCCTCCCCCTTTTTCCTCCAAAGATAACGATGGTCATTATGGCCAAACATTTCTATTTTTGTTTCATCAGACCAGAGGACATTTCTCCAAAAAGTACAATCTTTGTCCCCATGTGCAGTTGCAAACCGTAGTCTGGCTTTTTTATGGCGGTTTTGGAGCAGTGGCTTCTTCTTTGCTGAGCGCTATTCCAGGTTATGTCGATATAGGACTCGTTTTACTGTGGACATAGATACCTTTGTACCTGTTTCTTCCTGCATCTTCACAAGGTCCTTTGTTCTGGGATTGATTTGCACTTTTGCACCAAAGTCTCCTTTCTGAGCGGTATGACGACTGTGTGGTCCCATTGTGTTTATATTTGCGTACTATTGTTTGTACAGATGATCGTGGTACCTTCAGGCGTTTGGAAATTGCTCCCAAGGAGGAACCAGACTTGTGGAGGTCTACAATTTTTTTCTGAGGTCTTGGCTGATTTCTTTTGATTTTCCCAAGTAAAGAGGCACTGTTTGAAGGTAGGCCTTGAAATACATCCACAGGTACACCTCCAATTGACTCAAATTATGTCAATTAGCCTATCGCAAGCTTCTAAAGCCATGACATAATTTTCTGGAATTTTCCAAGCTGTTTAAAGGCACAGTCAACTTCGTGTATGTACACTTCTGACCTACTGGAATTGTGATACAGTGAATTATAAGTGAAATAATCTGTCTGTAAACAGTTGTTGGAAAAATTGCTCGTGTCATGCACAAAGTAGATGTCCTAACCGACTTGCCAAAACTACAGTTTGTTACAAGAAATTTGTGCAGTGGTTGAAAAACGAGTTTTAATGACTCCAACCTAAGGGTATGTAAACTTCTGACTTCAACTGTATGTGTCCAGGACTGCTGCTGCTGTGCATGGTAGCCTCTGAGGTGTGGGATGCTGAGACCAGGCCCATAGACTTTGTGTGTGACAGAGTGTCCCGGAGGGACCTAAACACTGTGGCAGACATGGAGGCTGCATTGGTGAGGCTAAACCTGTATGTTTTAAACAATCTGCCATATACGTTACCTTTAACACAGAGAGTAGCTGTGTCTGTCTGTCTGTCTGTCTGTCTGTCTGTCTGTCTGTCTGTCTGTCTGTCTGTCTGTCTGTCTGTCTGTCTGTCCGTCTTACCTCTCTCCTTTAATGTCTGTATGCTTCTCTCCTCTCTTCAGGCTGATTGTGATGTCTTGAAGACCCTGCCGTCCCCCATTCAGCTCCCCTGCATCAAGGTTCACAAGGCTTCCTGGGAGAGGAAATCGGTACGCTATCAAACACTTCAACTTCTACTTCTCAAGGCAGATGATTTGTTTTCCTCGGTTCAGTAGCATCCAATTGTGGCAATAATTTGATGTTTGTATCTCTCTCTCTGCATGTGTGTGTGTGTGTGTGTGTGTGTGTGTGTGTGTGTGTGTGTGTGTGTGTGTGTGTGTGTGTGTGTGTGTGTGTGTGTGTGTGTGTGTGTGTGTGTGTGTTTGCATGTGTTATCTATGTGTGTGTGTTTATACCACAGGCTCAGGAGAAGAGGAGGGACATAGCTGTGTCTCTGGGTGCTCTGACTGGGAGTGTGAGGGTGGTTAGGACACTGAGCCAGCCTGGCTGTGCCTCAACTCTTCTGGAGAGGCTGGAGCATACTGTCAACAACTACCTACACATAGTCACACACCTAGACATCACGGTAAGAGATAATAATAAATACATACACAGACATATATATATATATATATATACACATATATACACAGTGCATTCAGAAAGTATTCAGACCCCTTCACTTTTTTTCAAATTTTGTTACATTACAGCCTTATTCTAAAATTAATTACATGTTTTTTTTCTCATCAATCTACCCACAATACCCCATAATGACAAAGCAAAACAGGTTAATTTTTTTTTGCAAATGTATTAAAAATTAAAAACAGAAATACCTTATTCACATAAGTATTCAGACCCTTTTTATGAGACTCTAAATTGAGCTCAGGTGCATCCTGTTTCCATTGATCATCCTTGAGATGTTTCTACAACTTGTGGTAAACTTGTGGTAATTTACCTGTGGTAAATTCAATTGATTGGACATGATTTGGAAAGGCACACACCTGTCTATATAAAAGTCCCACAGTTGACAGAGCATGTCAGAGCAAAAACCAAGCCATGAGGTCAAAGGAATTGTCCGTAAAGCTCAGAGACAGGATTGTGTCAAGGCACACATCTGGGGAAGGGTACCAAAACATTTCTGTACCATTGAAGGTCCCCAAGAACACAATGGCCTCCATCATTCTTAAATGGAAGAAGACTCTTCCTCGAGCCGGCCACCGGCCAAACTGAGCAATTGGGTCAGGTCAGGGAGGTGATCAAGAACCTGATGGTCACTCTGACAGAGCTCCAGAGTTCCTCTGTGGAGATGGGAGAACATTCCAGAAGGACAACCATCTCTGCAACTCCACCAATAAGGTCTTTATGGTAGGGTGGCCAGACGGTAGCCACTCCTCAGTAAAAGGCACTTGACAGCCCACTTAGTTTGCCAAAAGGCACCTAAAAACTCTCAGACCATGAGAAACAAGATACTCCGGTCTGATGAAACCAAGACTGAACTCTTTGGCCTGAATGCTAAGCACCATGTCTGGAGGAAACCTGGCACCATCCCTACAGTGAAGTATGGTGGTGGCAGCATCATGCTGTAGAGATGTTTTCAGCGGCAGGGACTGGGAGACTAGTCAGGATCGAGGGAAAGACGAACGGAGCAAAGTACAGAGAGATCTTTGAAGAAAACCTGCTCCAGAGCACTCGGGACCTCAGACTGGGGCGAAGGTTCACCTTCCAACAGGACAATGATCCTAAGAACACAGCCAAGACAATGCAGGAGTGGCTTCGGGACAAGCCGGTGAATGTCCTTGAGTGGCCCAGCCAGAGCCGGATTGAACCCGATCGAACATGTCAGGAGACCTGAAAATAGCTGTGCAGCGATGCTCCCCATCCAACCTGACAGAGCTTGAGAGGATCTGCAGAGAAGAATGGGAGAAACTCCCCAAATACAGGTGTGCCAAGCTTGTAGGGTCATACCCAAGAAGACTCTACGCTGTAATCACTGCCGAAGGAGTAAAGGGTCTGATATTTCCATTTTTTTTTTTATACATTACTAAAAATGTTAAGAAAACTGTTTTTGCTTTGTCATTATGGGGAATTGTGTGTAGATTGATGAGGGGATAAAAAATAAAAAAATGTTTAGAATAAGGCTGTAACAAAACAAAATGTAAGTCAAGTCAAGCAGTCTGAATGCTTTCAGAATGCACTGTGTGTGTGTGTACAAACACACCCACATGCAATTTTATTCATTTTGTAAACAAACACATCCATTTCGCCGCCCACACGTAGTTAGCCTATCAGTGTTGCTAAGTCACTATCGTTTCCATATGAAAAAGGCAGTATCCTGTCTTTTTCCAGGAATCTCTCATTGACTCCCTCTCATTTCATATGTAGCTGTGACCCCGACGACCCCTGCTCTTCCTTCCCCAGGAAGAAAAGCAGATAGCAGGGCATACCTTCCCCATGACAGAGGCACAGCCACGTAGGCCGAGCATGGAGTGCTTATGCAAGGGACAGGCCATTCACCAGCAACATTTGTCATAAGACTAGCTAGAAACGAGCAAAACAGAACAGTTGTTTCTTTCCAATTGGCATTCACAATGTGTGTCTTGAGTGTGTCTCCTTCTCATCACACAATGTCAACAAAAGGCTTTCATGTGTATTATCAAATTACCAATGCAGACTCCAGCTCTAAATCAACAAATGCTTAGGCAAAGTTAATAGCGTTTGTAATGGAAACTGTTGGGAATGTACATTTCCTCAAAATGTAAACCCATAGAAGGAAGAAGGATTGTTTAGGCTATATGTGACGTCTGTATCTTAAAGCATAATTGAGAAATAGTATACACTGAACAAAAATATAAAAGAAGCATGTAAAGTGTCGGTCCCATGTTTCTCGAGCTGAAATAAAAGATCCCAAATATTTTTTTAGATGCACAAAAAGCTTATTTCTCTCCAATTTTGTGCACATATTTGTTTACATCACTGTTAGTGAGCATTTTTGTCCATTGCCAAGAAACGCCACACCTGTCAGGTGGATGGATTATCAAGAAGCTGATTCAACAGCATGATCATTACACAGGTGCACCTTGTGCTGGGGACAATAAAAGGCCGCTCTAAACTGTGCAGTTTTATCACACAACACAATTCCACAGATATCTCAAGTGTTGAGGAAGCCATAAGCCGTCTCCTACATTGTTTCAGGGAATTTGGCAGTATGTCCAACCGGTCTCACAACCAACCGGTCTCGCAAGACCATGTGTAATCACACCACCCCAGGATTTCCACTTCCGTTTTTTTCACCTGCGGGATCGTCTGAGACCAGTCACCCAGACAGATGATGAAACTGTGGGTTTACACAACCGAAGAATTTCTGCACAAACTGTCAGACACCTTCTCAGGGAAGCTCATCTAGGTGCTCGTCATCATTGACCTGGCTGCAGTTCGGCATCATAACCGACTTCAGTGGGCAAATGCTCACCTTCGATGGCCACTGGCACTCTGGAGTAGTGTGCTCTTAACGGATGAATCCCAGTTTCAACTGTATAGGGCAGATGCAATCGTTCCTCTTAAGAAGTGAAAGGACCCTTCTATGGATTACATTTAGTGAAAATCTAAAGTATTAAGGTCTTTTTAGTTCTCGTTTAGTGAGGAATCACCCAGGTGTGTTATATTTTTGTTATACTGACTATCTCTCTTCCTCCATTCCCCCCCCCCCCCCCCCCCCCCGTTCTCCCGCTCTTTCCATCCTACCTATACCCCACCTTGTCCCTCTTCCCTCTGGTCCTACAGGGGTCTGTGGAGAGCCCAGTGTTGTCCTGTACCCCTCAGAGTACCCACAGCCTGAGCACTGTTCTGTGGACTTTCAGCAGACTGCTCACTGGCAAGCTGGAGTGGCTTATGGCTGATCTGACCCACAGGTGCCCCAGAAGATGATGCAGAGGAAACAAGGAGAGGAAGCTGCTTAAGGGTATTGAGATGCAGCCACATAGAGAGATCTGCTTTAGAGTATTGACAGGGTCCAAAGAGCAAAGTAGACGAAAAGAGGGAGCTGCTTTAGAGTATTGAGATGCCCCCAGAGAGGAGAGGAGACGAGGAGAGGGGAGCTGCTCAGAGAGGAGAGGGGAAATGAAACAACCCCCTGCCACACAGCAAGCAGCCTTTTGTCTGGCTGATAATGAAAACATGTTTGATGAAACATGGAGATACGTTGCCCTCTTCTGGTCATTATTTGGAACTAGAGTTCACTCTTTCAGGCTTCAGCGTGGACTGCAGGATGTTTCTGCAGTACTACTACTACTGCAAGGACAAAATGAATAAGAAGAATGTATGTGTTGACACAATGACATCATGATTGATGAAATGAAAGACTATTTGATGGCTTGCAATGTATGGCACCTACCAACAGAGCATTTGGAACAAGTGTGAAGCAATTCCTTATTTGGATGCGATCATATACTAGTCCGCTTTTAGTATTTTTATATATTGTTCACTGTACATAACATTGGTTTTAAAACTGTATTTTCATTAATTAATTAATCAGGCTATATAAATATTTCCTTATACTTGTGTGAAATTATTCTAATTAAACCCACTAATGAAATTGTAGCCTGCCTACACTCAAAAAATCCTGTCTCATAAAATGCCAAATTTTACGCATAATGTTTTAATTAAACTTCTGTGAAAGTAATACAAATACTCGCTGAAACCAACCAGCTGTTGTACAATTTTGGGGTCATGAGGTGATCAAGGAGGGACCATCACTAATTGGATAAACAACAAAATGTTACAAATGGGCGTGGTCAATAAAATACTGACCGATAGGAAGAGCTTCTGCAGGGATGGTGGCAAGTAGTGTGGATGAAATGGAAGAAATGGAGAGAAGGTCGGAGAAGCTTGGAGAAGCAACAGCTGTGCTGGAGTGCGATCACTATGGGTGATTATTCTGATGATACAGAGTGGAATGATGATGTTCAAGAATCTGAATGGTCTGTAATGGAAAGACATAGGAAGAAGAGAGATCATGATACTGAAAGGTAGGAAATTTCTCGCATGAGTAGCCTCGTTTCACTGCCAAAAATGATCTGAAGGATCTGAATGTAGGATAACAGGGACTCTCAGCAACTATATTCAATGTGCCGGACAAATTTGAGGCTATGATTAAGGAGTTGGAGCTCTTCTCTGTCTGCATTAACAAGGACAACACACAGGTCTTTCCATTTATTGTATGATTTTTTTTTGTGTGCAAATGAACTCAAGCTTACGGACAATGTCAAATGTGATATAACGAAGCACCCGAGTGAGTTGAGTGCGCAATTACGCAGGTACTTTCCCGAAACGGATGGCACAAACAACTGGATTCGTTATCCCTTTCATGCCCTGCCTCCAGTCCACTTACTGATATCTGAAAAAGAGAGCCTCGAAATTGCAACAAGCGGTTCTGTGAAAATGTTATTTAATCAGAAGACACTGCCAGATTTCTGGATTGGGCTGTGCTCAGAATATTCTGCCTTTAAGACCCTGATTCTCTTTAGAACCATGTACCTATGTGAGAGTGGATTCTCGGCCCTCACTAGCATGAAAACTAAATACAGGCACAGACTGTGTGTGCAAAAAGACTGCGACTCTCTCCAATACAACCCAACATTGCAGAGTTACTGTATGTGCATCCTTTCAAGCACACCCTTCTCATTAACCTGTCGTGAGTGATTCACCATTTTTGATGAACAAATAAGGTTTTATATGAAAGATGGTTAAATAAAGAGCAAAATGATTTATTATTAAATTGTTATTTGTGCCCTGGTCCTATAAGAGCTCTTTGTCACTTCCTACGAGCCGGGTTGTGACGACAACTCACACTCATTCCTATGTTTAATAAATGTATCGTATTGTGTGTGTGTGTGTGTGTGTGTGTGTGTGTGTGTGTGTGGCAGGCTTACAATGGTGGGAAAAAAAACAACATTTGAGGGTGCGCTGACCCTGGTGCTAGAGAGGGTACAGCTGGAGGTTGAATGTTTGAAGGGGTACGGGACTATAAAAAGTCTGGAAACCACTGTGATAGGTTAAGGGGAGTCATCACTGGAGTCTCAATATCTATGTCCACAGATGATATTAAAGAAAATGTGAAGGGAGGCAGAGTGATTGAGGCCAAAAAGTTGATCAGTAGGAAAGAGGGTCAAAGTAGTGAAAGCTTATCAGTGATGCTGAGGTTTGAGAAAGTCTTGCCGGGACATGTACAGATAGGATTCCTTAGTTTCAATGTTGGAGATTTTTTGTCCATATGCACTGCAGTGTTTTAAATGCCAAAGAATGGGACATGAAGCTGTTCAGTGTAAAGGAATGTGTGGTGTCAAAGGACACTTTGATAATGAATAAAGTTGACTTCATGGCTTTTATTGGGAAGGTTATCAATACGACTCAGGTTGTGTAAAGCAGAAATGTCAGGTTGAAGGTTATTGTGGAGACGGCAAAGGAGAAATTGGGGGTAACAGATGTGTTACCGTTGAAATGGTTGTTGACATGCTGTGGACAGCTGGTTGTTTCAGCATGATATAGATAACGTTTAATGGGGTTGGGGAGGGGGTTTTGGGGAGGAGGAAGGGTGTGGTAGAAGTTAGGGATTTATTTGGTTTTGAATTTTATTTTCATGGTAGTACAGAATTTGGAAGATCATGATTGATCATACAATCCAGCACAGTAGGTGGCAGCATGCACTTTAAACGTTTGATTGCGGACCGCCATGTTATCATAGAAGAAGATGAAGAGCTTTTGCTGCAGTGCTTAAAGTTGACAATCTAGGTGATGAATGTAAGGAAGAAAATCTAAGAATGCATGAAGATGTATAGTGTAAGAAGTGGGATTCTGGAGAATGACTGGATGCTGGATTAACCATGTTTGAAATGAGGGGTGTGGTTGTACTGCTCCAGGTGAGGATACATTATGTTTAAACATCTGCCTACAGAAGTTTTGGGAACGATTTGCGTTTATTTAACAAAATATCGAGGACAGGAGAGCTACCATCAGGATGGAAACGTGCTGTGGATTTGCCTTTTGTGAAGCCTGGTAAAGATCCATCCTGTCCTGCTCGTTATAGACCTATTGCACTTACATCAAATCTCTGTAAATTAGTGGAACAGGTTATTGTAGGCATATTGGTGTATTTATCTTGAACATGAATATTTATCGTACTTTGATGATTGTCCACATCTTATGGGTGCTTTTTATTTTTTAATTTCTATTTATTTTTATTTCACCTTTATTTGTATATGGTTCTGCGGCTTTTACATCGCTGTTGTGCCATCATAGGATGCAAGCTAGGGCACTCAGGATGTGTGATGGTGCATTTAAAACTACACCGGTTCAGGCTTTACAGTACATCACTGGGGCTAAGCTGCCTGTCATCCAGGACCTCTACACCAGGTGGTGTCAGAGGAAGGCCCTAAAAATTGTCAAAGACCCCAGACACCCCAGTCAGAGACTGTTCTCTCTATTACCGCATGGCAAGTGGTACCGGAGTGCCAAGTCTAGGACAAAAAAAAAAAATGTTTTTACCCCCAAGCCATAAGACTCCTGAACAGGTAACCAAATGGCTACCTGGACTATTTGCATTGTGTGCCCCACCAACCCCTCTTTTTACACTGCCTCTACTCTCTGATTATCATATATGCATAGTCACTTTAACTATACATTCATGTACATACTACGTCAATTGGGCTGACCAACCAGTGCTCCCACACATTGGCTAACCGGGCTATCTGCATTGTGTCCCACCCACCACCCGCCCACCCCACCCCTCTTTTACGCTACTGTTGCTCTGTTCATCATATACAGTGCCTTGCGAAAGTATTCGGCCCCCTTGAACTTTGCGACCTTTTGCCACATTTCATGCTTCAAACATAAAGATATAAAACTGTATTTTTTGTGAAGAATCAACAACAAGTGGGACACAATCATGAAGTGGAATGACATTTATTGGATATTTCAAACTTTTTTAACAAATCAAAAACTGAAAAATTGGGCGTGCAAAATTATTCAGCCCCCTTAAGTTAATACTTTGTAGCGCCACCTTTTGCTGCGATTACAGCTGTAAGTCGCTTGGGGTATGTCTCTATCAGTTTTGCACATCGAGAGACTGACATTTTTTCCCATTCCTCCTTGCAAAACAGCTCGAGCTCAGTGAGGTTGGATGGAGAGCATTTGTGAATAGCAGTTTTCAGTTCTTTCCACAGATTCTCGATTGGATTCAGGTCTGGACTTTGACTTGGCCATTCTAACACCTGGATATGTTTATTTTTGAACCATTCCATTGTAGATTTTGCTTTATGTTTTGGATCATTGTCTTGTTGGAAGACAAATCTCCGTCCCAGTCTCAGGTCTTTTGCAGACTCCATCAGGTTTTCTTCCAGAATGGTCCTGTATTTGGCTCCATCCATCTTCCCATCAATTTTAACCATCTTCCCTGTCCCTGCTGAAGAAAAGCAGGCCCAAACCATGATGCTGCCACCACCATGTTTGACAGTGGGGATGGTGTGTTCAGCTGTGTTGCTTTTACGCCGAACATAACGTTTTGCATTGTTGCCAAAAAGTTCAATTTTGGTTTCATCTGACCAAAGCACCTTCCTCCACATGTTTGGTGTGTCTCCCAGGTGGCTTGTGGCAAACTTTAAACAACACTTTTTATGGATATCTTTAAGAAATGGCTTTCTTCTTGCCACTCTTCCATAAAGGCCAGATTTGTGCAATATACGACTGATTGTTGTCCTATGGACATAGTCTCCCACCTCAGCTGTAGATCTCTGCAGTTCATCCAGAGTGATCATGGGCCTCTTGGCTGCATCTCTGATCAGTCTTCTCCTTGTATGAGCTGAAAGTTTAGAGGGACGGCCAGGTCTTGGTAGATTTGCAGTGGTCTGATACTCCTTCCATTTCAATATTATCGCTTGCACAGTGCTCCTTGGGATGTTTAAAGCTTGGGAAATCTTTTTGTATCCAAATCTGGCTTTAAACTTCTTCACAACAGTATCTCGGACCTGCCTGGTGTGTTCCTTGTTCTTCATGATGCTCTTTGCGCTTCTAACGGACCTCTGAGACTATCACAGTGCAGGTGCATTTATACGGAGACTTGATTACACACAGGTGGATTGTATTTATCATCATTAGTCATTTAGGTCAACATTGGATCATTCAGAGATCCTCACTGAACTTCTGGAGAGAGTTTGCTGCACTGAAAGTAAAGGGGCTGAATAATTTTGCACGCCCAATTTTTCAGTTTTTGATTTGTTAAAAAAGTTTGAAATATCCAATAAATGTCGTTCCACTTCATGATTGTGTCCCACTTGTTGTTGATTCTTCACAAAAAAATACAGTTTTATATCTTTATGTTTGAAGCCTGAAATGTGGCAAAAGGTCGCAAAGTTCAAGGGGGCCGAATACTTTCGCAAGGCACTGTATGCATAGTCACTTTAACCATATCTACATTTACATACTACCTCAATCAGCCTGACTAACCGGTGTCTGTATGTAGCCTTGCTACTGTATATAGCCTGTCTTTTTACTGTTGTTTTATTTCTTTACCTACCTATTGTTCACCTAATACATTTTTTGCACAATTGGTTAGAGCCTGTAAGTAAGCATTTCACTGTAAGGTTGTACTCTGCTCACGTGACAAATAAACTTTGATTTGAGATACTGGGGAAATGCCACTATCCCTTAGAGTTAAGGTAACCCTGCATACTGGGCAAGACTGAAGGGTAGCACGGTAGATCATTCTACGCTAACAGTATTGGAAGACTGCTGGAAATATGCACAATATCAAAAGAGGGGTTCTGGCCCAGAGATTGGAAAAGGGATTGATGAATTATGGACTGAGAGATATTGTAATAAGGCCATCTGTGCATTTATTCAAGACCACGTGTTGATCTTAGCCTGACCGAAGAAAATAAACAGTGGTGTGAAGAAGATAATGTAGGAGCACTAGTGAATCAATATATTAGTAATCAGTTGTATTATTGTCTTGCAGTGTATACAGACGGTTCAAAGGATCCCATGAATGGGAAGACGGGAGCAGGTGTATTTATGCAGGTGTATTTCCTGAGTTCGATGTTAATCTATGCAACAGACTGACAAATGATTTATCTGTACATTCAACAGAAATGGTTGCGATTGTTGTTGGATTGCAATGGACAGAGGAGGTGCAACCAAGAAGAGTAGTAATGGTGCAGACTCTGCATCAGTTTTGTGTAGTTGAAGATCTGGAAAGTTGGAACGTAAGGATGTATGGTTGCAAAAAGTGATGCTGTTGTTGGGGTTACCAAGAAATGCTATTGAAATTCAGTTCTGTTGGATTCCGGCGTGGTAATTCCAACAATGTTTGGTGCTGTTGACTACATCCAAATAGGGGAATATGGGGGACTTTACATGCTGGCACACACACACACACACACACACACACACACACACACACACACACACACACACACACACACACACACACACACACAGACAGACCTACAGTATTTGACTATTTTCTCCGGTCTGTTTGTGTAGCGGTCATTGTGGGCCAGTGTGGGATGTACCAGTCCATAGCCATGTTCATAGTGGCATACCTCATCAGTTTGACTGTTCTGTCGGTCAGTGCCATCGCCAGCGGGGCTCGGGATGCTGGCTGCGCCTACTGTGTCCTTAGCACCACTGATCTTGGACCAGGTGTTGCCTGCTGAATACTGGCGGTCTCTGCTCTATGGCACGGCCATTCTTCTCTGCCTCTTCTGTCGGGTAAGATAGTTTTCTCTCTCTCCTCTGCTTCCTTAGAGGCATGCTGGAAACTCCCTAGCCCGTACACACTGGGAGAAAGGAAAGAGAAATGTGATGCAGTGTGTCTCTTCCTGGGGATGCATTATACCCTATTTACTATATAATGTACTAGGTTTTGTTTGCAAACTATACATGATGACATCTACATATACTGTCATTTCAGATTAGTGCTCACATCTATGCCAAGGCCGTCTTCCTAATTTTCAGTAATCGTCATGTTGGTCCTGGCCACCTTCATCCTCAGTTTCTTCGCTGTGGGCCCGCGGGACATCACGCTGCCCTACGCTCCTGGTGCCAACGCTACCACAGGTCTGGGCACTGCCAACTTCACTGATCATTGCCTGGCAACCCTGAGGGACAACCTGTGGGGGGGGGGATAGGATGTCTTGTTGGTGTGGTTGCATTCCAGGGGTTGGGCTATGTAGAGGTCTGGTGGACATCTTTTGAGCATATCCATCAAAAGTACCTAAACACCATTTTCACTAGGGCTGCATCCCAAACCACCCTTTTGCCTCCTCCTCCATATGCACAAGTTAACCATCACTAGCTGGCTTCCACCCGGTTACGCAACCCTGCACCTTAGAGGCTGCTGCCCTATAGACTTGGGAGTCACTGGCCACTTTAATACTGTTTAAATCATGTTTACATATTGCTTTATAGTGTATACTCTTCTATTCTACTGTATTTTAGTCAATGACACTCTGACATTGCTCATTCTAACATTTATATATTTCTTAATTCCATTCTTTTACTTTGAGATGTGTGTGTATTGTTGTGAATTGTTAGATACTACTGCCCTGTTGGCGCAATTTCGCTGCACCCACAATAACATCTGCTAAATATGTGTATGTGACAAATAAAATTTGATTTGATGCACAAGTTGCCCAAATTAGAGGGTGTAGGGGCGAACTAGACTGAGACAGCAAGGCTGCAGGCTCCAGAGCGAAGTGCTATCCCAACACGCACTGCAATATGTTTTTTTTCATACAAAATAACACAAAAATGACAAATACCTCCCAAATAATGTTTATCTGTTACTGAGGTTTAGATCTTGTAAAACGACAGCAGGAAATTGTTCATTTGAATCTTCATTTGTGTTTTATTATGAAACAGATGAGGGCTGGTTTGGTATTCACCGTAGACCTGTAATCCTATACGCTTTGTTTACACGAGCAGCCCTATTCTGATCTTTTGCCCAATTATTGACAAATGGGTTGATCTGATTGTTCAAGAGTTGATATGATTGGTCATAACACCAATTATTGGATGAAGATCAGGGCAACGTTCAGATGCCAAACATTCTTGAACATTGCAGATAGAAATGCCATGAATAGAGCTGACATGATTCCTTATTTTAAATATGAGGCATGTTTTGATCTACAAAGCCTATTTCTATCTGAACGTTCCAAATTGTTCCAATTCTACAGAACACCCCACGAATTGGGCTGCCTGTGTAAACGCAGCCATAATAGTTCAGAATTCCAAATTGGCAATATCTTGGCTTTGGAGATTGTCTTGATAGATGTTCATGTATTCTGTGATCTCTTCTCCCCTCCCAGCTGGCTACACAGGAGACTATACCACAGGCACCATGATGACATTTACACCGTGTTTGCTGTCATGTTCAACGGCTGTACAGGCATCATAGTTCTAGTTCCAACATGTCAGGTGAGACTAAGGGCAGATATTGGCAGAAGTTCAGCGTGTTTGTGAGTGTTTTAGCAGACCTGAGTTCAAATGCTTTTTAGGGTATTTCAACTACTTTCAAAGACATTTGGAAGTTGTTATTTAGAAATGCTTTTTTTTATTTGAGAAGTAGTTGAGTATATGAATGTTTTTGGAAATGCACTTGGAAAGTATTTTTAAAATACTCCAATACACTAATTCAAATACTCCCTTGCATTTAACCAGGTATTGCATTTAACCAGGCCCGGGGCCACATTATTTGAAAGTACTTAAATACACAGAAAATAAGTATTTAAATAACAAATACTCAAATATCATAAAAAAAAAAAAAAAAACAGGTCTGGTGTTTAGACATAATATTTTGTCACTGAAGCCATTTTTATTATATACTGAGTGTACAAAACATTAGGAACACCTGCTCTTTAGACTGACCAGGTGAATCCAGGAGAAAGCTATGATCCCTTATTGATGTCACTTGTTAAATTCACTTCAATCAGTGTAGATGAAGGGGGAAGACAGGTGAAATAAGGATTTTCAAGCACTGAGACATGGATTGTGTATGTGTGCCATTCAGAGGGTGAATGGGCAAGACAAAAGATTCAGTGGCTTTGAACGGCATATGGTAGTAGGTGCCAGGCGCAATGGTTTGTGGCAAGAGTTTCCCGTGTGTATGAAGAAGGGTTCATCACCCAAAGGACATCCAGCCAACTTGACACAACTGTGGGCCAGCATCCCTGTCGCACGCATTCAAATCGATGTAGAGTCCATGCCCCAACGAATTGAGGCTGTTCTGAGGGCAAAATGGGTGCAACTCAGTATTAGAAAGGTGTTCCTAATGTTTTGTGTGTGTGTGTCTCTCGCTCTCTCATTTAGCAATGTTTTTTCCAAAATAACTTATTAATGCGTGGACTCTCTCCTCTCTCTCTTACTTTACTCCAGGGGACCTGGAGAGCCCAAGCTACTCTATCCTCAGGGGAACCCTGGCAGCAGTCATCTTAACCTTCATCTCCTACAGTATTCCTGCTCAGCCTGCTGGTGGCCTACTCCTGTGACCGGTCAGCACAAATGCGCACACACAGGCTTACACACAAGCACATACAGTGGCAAGAACAAGTATGTGAATCCTTTTGAAATATCTGGATTTCCTCTTAAATTGGTCATCAAATTTGATCTGATCTTCATCTAGGTCACAACAATTGACAAACGGTCTGCTTCAACTATTAACACAAACAATTATACGTTTTCATGTCTTTAATGAACACACCGAGTAAACATTCACAGTGCAGGGTGGGAAAAGCATGTGAGCCTTTGGATTTAATAACTGGTTGACTCTCCTTTGGCAGCATTAACCTCAGCCAAACGTTTTTTGTAGTTGCGGATCAAACCTGCACAACGGTTAGGAGGAATTTTGGTCCATTCCTCTTTACAAAACTGTTTCAGATCAGCAATATTCTTGGGATGTCTGGTGTGAACCGTTCTCTTGAGGTCATGCCACAGCATCTCAATCGGGTTGAGGTCAGGACTCTGACATGGCCACTCCAGAAGGCGTATTTTCTTCTGTTGAAGCCATTCTGTTGATTTACTTCTGTGTTTTGGGTCATTGTCCTGTTGCATCACCCAACTTCTGTTGAGCTTCAATTTGCGGACAGAAAGCCTCCTGCAAAATGTATTGATAAACTTGGGACTTCATTTTTCTGTCCATGATAGCAAGCTGTCCATGCCCTGAGGCAGCAAAGCAGCCCCAAACCACTATGCTCCCTCCACCATACTTTAAAGTTAGCATGTGGTTTTGATGTTGGTGTGCTGTGCCTTTTTTTCTCCACACATAGTGTTGTGTGTTCCTTCCAAACAACTCAACTGTAGTTTCATCTGTCAACAGAATATTTTGCCAGTAGTGCTGTGGAACATCCAGGTGCACCTTTGGCTTCTTCCGTGGTGTCCTCCCATGAACACCATTCTTGTTTAGTGTTTTACGCATCGTAAACTCGTCAACAGAGATGTTAGCATGTTCCAGAGATTTCTGTAGGTCTTTAGCTGACACTCTAGGATTCTTCTTAACCTCAATGAGCATTCTGCGCTATGCTCTTGCAGTCATCTTTGCAGGACGTCCACTCCTAGGGAGAGTAGCAACAGTGCTGAACTTTCTCAATTTATAGACAATTTGTCTTACCATGGACTGATGAACATCAAGGCTTTTAGAGATACTTTTGTAACCCTTTCCAGCTTTATGCAAGTCAACAATTCTTCACCTTAGGTCTTCTGAGATCTCTTTTGTCAGAGGTATGGTTCATATCAGGCGACGCGTCTTGTGAATAGCAAACTCAAATTTTGTGAGTTTTTATGGGTCAATGCAGCTCTAACCAACATCTCCAATCTCGTCTCATTGACTGGACTCCAGGTTAGCTGACTCCTGACTTCAATTAGCTTATGGAGAAGTCATTAGTCTAGGGGTTCACATACTTTCCCAACCTACACTGTGAATGTTTAAAGGATGTATTCAAAATAGAGAAAAATATACTAATGTTTGTGTTATTAGTTTAAGCACACTATTTGTCTATTGTGACCTAGATGAAGATCAGATCAAATTTGATGACCAATTTAAGAGGAAATTCAGGTATTGCAAAAGGGTTCACATACTTTTTCTTGCCACTGTATGTATGTATGTACATACATACATATGCAGACACCTGTTCACACACAACTGCATCTTTGTTTACTTGGCAGTGGTAATTACATTATCCGGTAACACGATTATGGCAAGCCACACAGACTTGAGATGGTTAACCATGGGTAAAGAAACCAAAGGCATCCTTCCAAAGGTTTATACAGTGATTCGGAAAGTATTCAGACCCCTTGCCTTTTTCCACATTTTGTTACGTTACAGCCTTATTCTAAAATTGATTGAATAAATTGTTTTCCTCATCAATCTACACACAATAGCCCATAAGGACGAAGCAAAAACAGGTTTCTAGACATTTTTGCAACAAAAAAAAACAGATACCTTATTTACACAAGTATTCAGACCCTTGGTTATGAGACTCGAAATTAAGCTCAGGTGCATCCTGTTAACATTGATCATCCTTAAGATGTTTCTACAACTTGAATGAAGTCCACCTGTGGTAAATTCAATTGATTGGACATGATTTGGAAAGGCACACACCTGTCTATATAAAAGTCCCACAGTTGACAGTGCATTTCAGAGCAAAAACCAAGCCATGAGGTCAAACAAATTGTCCGTAGAGCTCAGAGACAGGATTGTGTCGAGGCACAGATCTGGGGAAGGGTACCAAAATGTTTCCGTGCCATTGACGGTCCCCAAGAACACAGTGGCCTCCATCACCAAGACTCATCCTAGAGCTGGCCAACCGGCCAAACTGAGCAATCAGGGGAGAAGAGCATTGGTCAGGGAGGTGACCAAGAACCTCATGGTCACTCTGACAGAGCTCCAAAGTTCCTATGTGGAGACGCGAGAACCTTCCAGAAGGAAAACCATCTCTGCAACTACACCAATCAGGAACTTATGGTAGAGTAGCCAGACGGAAGACATTCCTCAGTAAAAGACACTTGACAGCCCGCTTGGAGTTTGTCAAAGTGCACCTAAAGGACTGTCAGACAATGAGAAACAAGATTCTCTGATCTGATGAAACCAAGATATAACTCTTTGGCCTGAATGCCAACCGTCACATCTGGAGGAAACCTGGCATCATCCCTACAGTGAAGCTTGGTGGTGGCAGCATCATGCTGTGGGGATGTTTTTCAGCGTCAGGGACTGGGAGACTAGCCAGGATTGTGGGAAAGATGAACCAAGTAAAGTACAGAGGGATCCTTGATGAAAACCTGCTCCAGAGGGCTCAGGAACTCAAAGACTTGGGCAAGGTTCTGACACATGGGTGTGTCTTGGTGGTGGCAACGATAAACCAAAGAAACCCACATCAAACCACACCCCCAAGTCAACTCATATTTGGCTTTGGGGCAAGTCTCTTAATGTCCTTGAGTGGCCCAGCCAGAGCCCGGACTTTAATCCGATCGAACACCTCTGGAGAGACCTCAAAATAGATGTGCATTAACACTCGCCATCCAACCTGACGGAGCTTGAGAGCATCTGCAGAGAAGAATGTCAAAAACTCCCCAAATACAGGTGTGCCAATCTTGTAGCGTCATACCCAAGAAGACTCGAGGCTGTAATTGCTGCCAAAAGTGCTTCAAAAAAGTACTGAATAAAGGGTCTGAATACTTATGTAAATGGGATATTTCAGTTTTTTTGTGTTTGCTTTATCATTATGGGGTGGTGTGTGTAGATAGATGGAAACGATTTAATACATTTTTTAATAAGGCTGTAACATACCAAAAAGTCAAGTGGTCTGAAAACTTCTCGAATGCACTGTATCTGTGGTGCAGTGATAATGTACCCCTTTCTCCCAGTCATCTTCTCCAGAGAGACTAGTTTCCTGGGGGACATCAATGTGAGGGGCCTCCCACATCCTCTGAGTACTCCCCATGGACAACCTGGCGAGTGGTAAGGCTGAAATAACCCCAAGTCTGCACATCTTGATTGACACCATCTCCCTCAAAGGTTCTTATATCATTCTATTCTGGTATTCTACACAATGTGTCTCAGCTGTTTGGTGCTTTGCATGTCCACATAGGTGAAAAACCATTCCTAAATCTCAGTTTAGGAAGTTACTAACTTAATGACCAAAGTTATCCTATTTACACTTTTCAGTCAATTTTGGCACTAGAATTTATGTTTAGGACTACTATCGATGCCACATTGGCCGTTTTCAACCAGATAATCAGCTTCTCTTTATGTGTGGTTAACCAGACAGGATCAGTCCAGTTGGGGTTAAAGGGAGAGTTCTCCCTGAAATTCACCTCAACTTAAGTTCGTCATGATTTTAACTTCTTAAATGGGGGTCTTAAGCTGATGAGTTTATTCCACACAATCTGTAGTATGTAGATGAAGTAGGATCTATATGTGTACGCAGAAATGGGCCTTTACCTGGCACACGTGTGCTCGGGGCATAGTGGGCTGCCTGGTGGTGATGTTCCAGATTAAAATGCAGAATTGCAAGTGGCCATGACTGAAGGCAAACGAGTTGTCTTTGGGGTGTGGTTTCATGTGGGTGTTTTTTGGGGTATGTCTTTGCCATGCAATCACACCAAATGAGGGCTGATTCAGTTCTATGTGTGGGTTAAAGTAGAGGGAAGGTTCTACAACACCTTGTTACTCACGAGCATTATCAAGTAATGTAGCTAGCAAGCTAGTGTAACCAAATCACTGTCACTAACAACACCAGGCACAGTCTCAAGTTTGACGGTTGACAGCATGCAGAACATGCTGCTAGCATTGGATGTAATCTATATCTTGGCCATCTGAACTTTAAGGAAGCCCCTTTTCACTAGAGTAGCTATGTCCCAATCAATGTGTGCATTGCATATCAAGCTGATACTGTGTTGTCTGGGGAATTCATTTTGCATGGACCAGTGCGCTGGGTGGAGGGAGTTTACTCATTTTCAACCATTCCATCGGTCCTCCTAAAGAGAGGTCTCCACCCGCCTGCGGCACCAGGCCATGAAAAGTGAACTCACCCAGTCTTTTCCCAAAAACACAGTACCACCACCAAGAAAGATCTGGGAGAGAAATAGCTCTGGATGAGATGATAGACACAGTTCAAGTCAAGATAAACTTTGACCAACCCCAGCCCAGCTCCAAGATCCATTTGCAGCCCTTGAGCAGAGCTGCCAACCATCAAACACTTCAAGCCGTCATGGCTGGGGGAAAGTGAGTGCCATAAGAACAGAACTGTGGACAAAGTGGAATAAGAAGGCCAAATCTCTATGGGCACATAAAACAAGAAGGCCAGTAACCTAGTGTCCTTTTCACACACTCAGCCCACTAAAGGAATCAGGGAGGTAATAAGAGTGGTGCCCTGACATTTTAAAACAGACACTTCACTGACCGAGAGTCCATTTCAAAGGCCACTTGGCTTGCAAAAAAAGGAATGGTTTGTTGACTGAAGTTATAGAGGTTTTCTAGAGAAGCCATTATGTTATTTGGGAAATCTGTGTTTAATTGAGCCAAAGACTCACTTTGTTCCATTCTGCTTTATTGGTATGGATATGCTCAGGGTATTATGCAGCCCCATTGTCATCCATTTATTCCTTTAAGTGCTTGATTGGTTCAATGCTCTTATTTGTACATGTCATGTAGAAGACAGAGCACCTTACATGAGCAATTAAGGTTAAGTGCCTTGTCACCAATAATTAAAACCAGCAACCTTTTGTTTACCAGACCAACGCTCTTAACCACTAGGCTTTTACTGCACAGTACAGTAAGATCTGGAAAACTGCGCCCGCTGATATGGCCTTGTTTTTTTGGCTTCTCGAGAAATGCTGGAGGCCATGACAGAAGCCAAACATGAGTTGGCTTGGGGGTGTGGTTTGATATGGGTTCTTGGGTGTGTCCTTGCCACCACCCAGACACACCCATCTGCCAGAACCTTGCCCGCAGCTGTTTCCTCCCACTCAGTCACAACAAACAAACCTCCTGCAGGTTGAGTTCAATAACTACAGGCAGATAATGTGAATGTAGTGCTATGTATATTTATTTGTTATGGTGCAAGTAACATTTTTATGCCAAGTGTGTGTTTCCACCAAACTGACTTGTTGAGAGCCTCCCGAGTGGCGCAGTAGTCTAAGACACTGCATCACAGTGCTAGCTGTGCCACTAGAGATCCTGGTTTGTGTCCAGGCTCTGTCACAGCCAGCCGCGACCGGGAGACCCATGGCGCACAATTGGACATGTGTCATCTGGGTTAGGGGAGGGTTTGGCCGGCAGGGATGTTCCTGTACCATCGCACAGTAGCGACTCGTGTGGCGGGCTGGGGGCAATGCACACTGACATGGTCCCAGGTGTACGGTGTTTCCTCCGACACACTGGTGTGGCTGGCTTCTGGGTTAAGCGGGCGTTGTGTCAAGAAGCAGCGCGGCTGGGTTGTGTTTCGGGGGACACGAGGCTCTCGACCTTCGCCTCTCCTGAGTCCGTACAGGAGTTGAAGAAGGGAAAAATGACTTGTTGCAGATGCGTGATTTCCCCTCATCAATCTACATGCATTGCCCCATAATGACAAAGCAAAAACAGGTTTTTAGATATTTTGGCAAATTTATCAGCAAAAAAAAACATATCACATTTACATAAGTATTCAGACCCTCGACTCCGTACTTTGTTGAAGCACCTTTTGCAGCAATTACAGCCTTGAGTCTTCTTGGGTATGACGCTACTAGCTTGGCATACCTGTATTTGGGGAGTTTCTCCCATTCTTTTCTGCAGATGCTCTCAAGCTCTGTCAGGTTGGATGGGGCGCAATGCTGCACAGCTATTTTGAGGTTTCTCCAGAGATGTTCGATCGGGTTCAAGTCCGGGCTCTGGCTGGGCCACTCAAGGACATTTAGAGACTTGTCCCGAAGCCACTCCTGCAATGTCTTGGCTGTGTGGTTAGGGTCGTTGTCCTGTTGGAAGGTGAACTTTTTTATTTTTATTTTACCTTTATTTAACTAGGCAAGTCAGTTAAGAACAGATTCTTATGTTCAATGACTGCCTAGGAACGGTGGGTTAACTGCCTGTTCAGGGGCAGAATGACAGATTTGCACCTTGTCAGGTCGGGGATTTTAACTTGCAACCTTTCGGTTACTAGTCCAACACTCTAACCACTAGGCTACTCTGCCGCCCCAAACTTGCGCCCCAGTCTGAAATAGTGAGCGCTCTGGAGCAGATTTTCATTAAGGATCTCTCTGTACTTTCTTTGGATAATTTTTGTCCTGGGTCCTGGCTAGTCTCCCAGTCCCTGCCGATGAAAAACACCCCCACAGCATGATGCCTCACCGTAGAGATGATGCCAGGTTTCTTCCAGACGTGACACTTGGCATTCAAGCCAAAGTGTTCAGTCTTGATTTCATCAGACCAGAGAATCTTCTTTCTCATGGTCAGAGTCTTTAGGTGCCTTTTGGCAAACTCCAAGCGGGCTGTCATGTGCCTTTTACTGAGGATTGGCTTCCGTCTAGCCACTCTACCATAAAGGCCTGATTGGTGAAGTGCTGCAGAGATGGTTGTCCTTCTGAAAGTTTCTCCCATCTCCACAGAGGAACTCTAGAGCTCTGTCAGAGTGACCATCAAGGTTCTTGGTCACCTCCATGACCAATGCCCTTCTCTCTCAATTACTCAGTTGGCCAGGTGGCCAGCTCTAGGAAGAACCATTGAAGAATGATGGAGGCCACTGTTCTTGGAAACTTTCAATACTGCAGAAGTTTTTGGTACCCTTCCCTAGATCTGTGACTTGACACAATCCTGTCATGGAGCTCTACAGATAATTCCTTTGGCCTCAGCTTGGCTTTGGCGCCTAGTCAAGGGTCTGAATACTTACATGAATATGTTATTTCCAGAACATGCATGCATACATACATACATACATACATACATACATACATACATGCATACATACATACTCATTCAAGGGTTTTTCTTTATTTTTAATATTTCTACATTGTAGAGTAATAGTGAAGTCATCAAAACTATGAAATAACACATTGAATCATGTAGTAACCGAAAAGTGTTAAACAAATCAAAATATATTTTATATTTGAGATTCTTCAAAGTAGCCACCCTTTGCCTTGATGACAGCTTTGCACACTCTTGGCATTCTCTCAACCAGCTTCATGAGGTAGTCACAGTCAATTAACAGGTGTGCCTTGTTAAAAGTTAATTTGTGGAATTTATTTCCATCTTTATGTGTTTGAGCCAATCAGTTGTGCTGTGGCAAGGTAGGGGTGGTATACAGAAGATAGCCCTATTTGGTAAAAGACCAAGTTAATCTTATGGCAAGAACAGCTCAAATAAGCAAAGCCAAACAACAGTCCATCATTACTTTAAGATTTGAAGGTCAGTCAATGCGGAACATTTCAAGAACTTTGAAAGTTTCTTCAATTGCAGTCGCAAAAACCATCAAGCGCTATGATGAAACTGGCTCTCCCGAGGACCGCCACAGGAAAGGAAGACCCAGAGTTACCTCTGCTGCAGAGGATAAGTTCATTAGAGTTAACTGTACCTCAGATTGCAGCCCAAATAAATGCTTCACGGAGTTCAAGTAACCGAAACATCTCAACATCAACTGTTCAGAGGAGACTCTGTGAATTAGGCCTTCATGGTCGATTTGCTGCAAAGAAACCACTACTAAAGGACACCAATAATAAGAAGAGACTTGCTTGGGCCAAGAAACACAAGCTGGGCATTAGACTGTTGGAAATCTGTCCTTTGGTCTGATGAGTCCAAATTTGAGATTTTTGGTTCCAACAGCTGTGTCTTTTGTGAGACGCAGAGTAGGTGAACGGATGATCTCTGCAAGTGTGGTTCCCCACATGAAGCATGGAAGAGGAGATGTGATGGTGCGGGGGTGCTTTGCTGGTGACTGTCTGTGATTTATTTCAAATTCAAGTCACACTTAACCAGCATGGCTACCACCGTATTCTGCAGCGATGCACCATCCCATCTTGCGCTTAGTGGGATTATCATTTGTGTTTCAACAGGACAATGAACCAAAACACACCTCCAGGCTGTGTAAGGGCCATTTGACCAGGGAGAGTGATGGAGTGCTGCATCAGATTACCTGGCCTCCACAATCACCTGACCTCAACCCAATTGAAATGGTTTGGGATGAGTTGGTTTGGGATAAGAGTGAAGGAAAATCAGCCAACAAGTGCTCAGCCTATATGGGAACTCCTTCAAGACAGTTGGAAAAGCATTCCTCATGAAGCTGGTTGAGAGAATGCCAAGAGTGTGAAAGCTGTCATCAAGACAAAGGGTGGTTACTTTGAAGAATGTAAAACATATTATGATTGATTTAACACTTGGTTAGTACACGATTCCATATGTGTTATTTCATAGTTTTGATGTCTTCACTATTATTCTACAATGTAGAAAATAAAGAAGATTTTTATTTATTTTACAAGGCAAGACAGTTAAGAACACATTTTTATTTTCAATGACAGCCTAGGAACAGTGAGTTAACTGCCTTGTTCAGGGGCAGAACGACAGATTTTTACCTTGTCCTCTCTGTTATTCAAACTTGCAACCTTTCGCTTACTAGTCCAACTTTCTAACCACTAGGCTACCTGAGTAGGTGTTTCCAAACTTTTGACGAATGCCAGAAGATCCCCAGTAACGCCGCTCAACTGACAGACGACTACCTCTGTGCTGTGAACAATCTGATTCGCCAGCACAGAGACCCGCCCTCTGCCGTGCGTTTCCTGCATTTGCCCCGCCCATCGGCAGACATGCAGTGATACTCCTAACTGCCTAACTGCATCAGCTGGACCTGCTCAGTAGAGAGCTTGGCCCCACCCTGCTCATCCATGGGGTAATGCCAGTTGTCACCACTGACCTCTAACCCCTGAGCCTTCACTTGTATCCCCCTTCACCTTATCCCTCACCTGGCTCTGACCCCTTCACCAGCTGGACCTGCTTCGTAGAGACCTGGGCTTGACCCCACCCAGCCATGGGGGTACACCTGTTACAGAGAGGAAGAGACAAAGCCAGAGGATTTACTCCACCCAAAATCTGTCTGTGTGAGAAGCTGTTTTTTGTATCAACTTCTATGAGAGTGTTGCATTATTATGTGAGGCTTATTTGATCTAATAGAAGCTTTGTAATGTTTAGGCTGTTACAACTGTACTCGTATAAGTGGTTGCACGTGGCATTCTGGCAACTTTGACAAAAACAACTTAGTTGTTCTGCCTGTTGGTTACATGTGTATCTGCTCTCTCATAGGCTAGAATGGCCCAACCTGATCTTTTCCTCCTGCCTGTCTTCCATAGTTGAGAACATGTATTTCCATTGTTAGAGCAGTCCGGTAAATATCTTGTCAATATAATAGATCATCTTTGCATCTTTAACCCCTCACCCCTGACCCTTTCCCATATCCAGTGAGTTATGTTCTTATATACATTCTTTGTGAATGACACCAGTCACTTTAATAGTGTAAGCTGAGGGGCAAGAGGATGTGTGTATGTTTGTCTGATTTTACATGGATCTTGGTTGATCTTGGTGTGGATGTTCTGATTACTACACACTAGGTTTTACTAGAGGTGTGGGGCAGGTTTTAACACAACCGTCCAGGAGGTCACATCATCCCTTGGCATCATTGGCACAATTCTAGTTTTTTTGTCTGTATCACTAAAGAAAAATAAATGTATATATGCTATTTTCAATAACAGAATCATTCTCTCTATCAATGTGCAGAGAATGCATTTCCAGACCAGAAGGGGGCGATATTTGCTTAGAAACCTCACCAGAGCTACAGTATGACAACTCTACTGTAGTGATTGAAGGGGAACAGCGGAGGCAGGGCTTGAACCAGTGACTTTACAGTTATAGGGCATGTGCGCTACATCATGCGCCGTCTATATCCTGACATTTTGACACAGGCTGACAGAGCCACACTGAAGAAGGCTGCAAAGCCAAAATGTCTGTGTACGCTATCCCTGATGCAATAAAAAAAATGTAGTAATGAAGTAAGCTTTATGCAACATTTTTTAGTGCCAACCCATTACACCTCTTTGTCTGTCTGAATTTGCAGGTTTTACGCACCAGCCGGGCTTTTTGGAGAGCCCAATTGTTCTCTTTTGATTAGCTACAAATGTCACAATATATTTTCTGTTCTCACCAGACTCCCCCTAATAATTATTCATCTATTGGGATCATTTTTGAGCATAAACAGCTTTGTCTCCAGTCGAGTGATTAACAGGGAAGTTTCTAGTCTACAAACTAATAATCCAGTGTTTATGCCATACGGTGGACACTGTAAACCAGTTGATATTCCACAGACTGACTCAACCAGCACTGCTGTGAAGTTAACCATAAGTGATATTCACCTCCACATCCCATCTGACGTTTCCATTGGTTTACAACCCACAGTCATTGTACACATGATGGCGAGGATCAGAAATATCCAGACGATCCACGTCACTGGTTAACACATGGTGGGTGACTTGGCAGTGGGCATCGACGCCTCCAGCAGGCAGTAATGGGACCAGGCCTGGTTGCCAGTGAGACGTGCAACCCAACTGCGTCACGTTTGCTACAGAAAATCTCCATGAATTCACATATGTGGGTGTCCTGATAACAATGGGGTATGTGGGCGTAGACATAACCAAGCCAATACAGGAAAATGATTCCATTTCTATGGCTTCCGCTTTACAGGACTTGAATAGCACGAAGTGCAGCTTGGTTTTAATTCATGATTTTATTTTATTTCACCTTTATTTAACCAGGTAAGCCAGTTGAGAACAAGTTCTCATTTACAATTGCGACCTGGCCAAGATAAAGCAAATCAGTGCGACAAAAACAACAACACAGAGATACACATGGGATAAAATGGCAAGGATGATGATGATGTAAAAATACTGAACTTGATAAATGTTTCCATTGTTATGATCTGTGTAGCCCTCGGATCGGAGATACATTAAATTGTTCCAATTTAGTTCTACGCCTGGGATTACCTTTTTGAGAATGAAATGGATAGACTCCCATTGTATCAAACGATTACATTCTCTCTGGTTATATCAGCCAGGGTTATGAAAATTAAATATGATTATGAATGCATATACACTATTCGTTCAAAAGTTTGGGGTCACTTAGAAATGTCCTTGTTTTTGAAAGAAAATGACATTTTTCATCCATTAAAATAACATCAAATTGATCCGGAATACAGTGTAAACATGGTTAATGTTGTAAATGACTATTGTAGCTGGAAACGGCACATATTTAATGGAATATCTACATAGGTGTACAGAGGCCCATTATCAGCAACTGTCACTCCTGTGTTCCAATGGCACGTTGTGTTAGCTAATCCAAGTTTATACTTTTAATAGGCTAATTGATCATTAGAAAACCCTTTTGCAATTATGTTAGCACAGCTGAAAATTGTTGTTCTGATTAAAGAAGCAATAAAACTGGCCTTCTTTAGACTAGTTGAGTATCTGGAGCATCAGCATTTGTGCGTTCGATTACAGACTCAAAATGGCTAGAAACAAATAACTTTCTTCTGAAACTCGTCAGTCTATTCTTGTTCTGAGAAATGAAAGCTATTACATGCGAGAAATTGACAAGAAACTGAAGATCTCGTATAACGCTCTGTACTACTCCCTTCACAGAACAGTGCAAACTGGCTCTAACCAGAATAGAAAGAGGAGTGGGAGGCCCCAGTGCACAAACTGAGCAAGAGGACAAGTACATTAGAGTGTCTAGTTTGAGAAACAGATGCCTCTCAAGTCCTCAACTGGCAGCTTCATTAAATAGTACCCACAAAACACCAGTCTCAACGTCAACAGTGACAAGGTGAATCCGGGATGCTGGCATTCTAGTCAGAGTTGCAAACCTCGTCTTAGGGCCTCACGCGTCTTAGGGCCTCACGCTAACCTTATATAGCCATGGAAGTCATTGGCAGAGGGAGAGAGAGTGCACTTAAACTTGCCCTGATGAGTGTACCCACCTAAACCGACGAGAAGATCCGCTGATGTTTCAGGGTGATCCCTCCATCCCTCCATTGCGGAGGAGGAGACAACTGTGAGTCACTTCCGACAACGGCCGTTGCATCGTAGGAGGGTGTGGAACATTAGTGTGGAAATGTACCGTAAAACATATCTGCACGGATTTCACGGAAACCTTTTCTTTCTCTTCAATCTCTATTCATTACTTTATTTCAGGTTAGGGGCACTCAGACAGTGATACGCTGGGGAGTTATTTTCCATAATGGAAGAGAAGGTCAGGAGGTCTACTCTTGGACCATGTCTGAAAAGGAAGAAAACAACTCGTTTTTTTAGTAGTGCAGACCACCAATTTTCTTTATAACTATTTCAGATCCACATACCACCACTTAGCATTTCTACAAGGACACTGTTTTTTCCCCCTTACGTCATTACTATAAAGCAACCTTTAGAGGTATTGTTTGTTGAACAGCTTCATCATTCATTGGGAATAACAGTTACTCTATGCTGTTATTTAATTCAATCTTAGTTATCAAACCATCCATCCGCCATACAACCACCCTGAACCAGTTAGAGGGAGACACGTCAAAAAAAATAAGAAGGGAAAGTATGTTTGTAGGCCAGCTCTGTTTACACTACATGTTATACCATTATAATAAGGATACACTATTACATGGTTATGAAATTAGAGGAAATTCTTACATAAAGAGATGCTGAAGTTCGACTGTGAAAAATTAAGTTATTCTATTCTGTGCTGCTACTTAATTTGTTATCAGACCATCTATTCTTGTCCCTGTGCTCTGTTATCTAAGACCTAGCACCGGGACATCACACAAGGTCAAGAGACATGACAGCAAAACACTAGGGAGTCCAGTAGGGCAGCAGTGATAATGAGTCCATTTATAGCCAGAAAGAAGGAGGAGAGATCGCAGGGTAGCACAGCAGGGTGGATGGAGAGTGGGCCCTGCATCCAGCTGTGTGTTTTGATCTACAGGTAACTGGCAAAATAAAGGAAACCCCAGCATAACGCGTGTTAATAAGGCGTTGGGCCACCGGCCTGAAAAGCTTCAAAGCATCTTGGCAAAGATTCTACAAATGTCTGGAACTCTATTTTGTGTTTTGTTCATGACGGTGGAAAACACCGTCTCAGGCGCCACTATAGAATATCGAATAAGTGGTCAATTGGATTGAGATCTGGGCTTTGCAGTCTGTACGGGACGGTATGGGGAGCCAGTTGAGAGAGGCAAGAATTGGGATAATGTGTTAAGACTTGATGGTTCCTGTTAGGACTCTAGCAACATGTTATACAATTTGTATATTTTTCAGATTGGAGGCGGTACAGCCTGATAAAACGGTGTTACAGTAATCTAGACGTGGTGTGATGAAACCATGGATGCTTTTTTTTCTGCATCAGTAAATTCAAGTGGATTTTTGATTTTAGCTATGTTCCCACTGTGAAGTTCCATTGGATAGCATTTGTTTAATCTTTCTTTACACAGTTCTCAAACCAGCCATACTCCTTCCAGCAATCAGCCAATCAGTTGATCAATGGATTTATTTTGATTTATCAATCTGTGGAGAGGTCAGTAGACATCCACAGGACCAGGTCATGTTCATAGCTCATCACCTTTGACCCCAAGCCCAAAGACAAGGGGTGAAGTTGATCAATTATTTTTATAGCCTATAACAGACAGATTAGTCTTCTCTTTTCATCAGGAGCCATTTGGTTTCCAACCTGTGCTTTCCCGCAATTGTATTTGAAATATTACGAAGGGCCTGTATTGTCTATGTCCTCCAGACACTTATGAGTACAATGAATGAATGAAAGAAACCACAGCAATCAGTGGAGTGAAGATGCAATGGCTGGCTGTCTAGTTGATATCCCCTACCACACCCATACTGAATGCTGATGAGAAACCAGTTAGATCCCTGACCTCTGACTTCCTTATTCCACCCACAGCTACCTGGAACACATGAGGGGAGATGTAGACTGATTCCAGATCTGTTGCTATGTGCTTTAGCCAACGCCTAAGTCAGACCTGTTCAGTGACTAAATCAAATCAAAGTTTATTTGTCACGAAACGTACACAGTTACAGCAGGAATAAACGTTGAAGAGAAATGCTTACTTACAAGCTCCCTCAACAGTGCAGTTCAAATATCGATATCAATATCAATAACAATAAAAAATCTATAAAAAAAGAAGTGGAAGATATCAGTTTTGTAAAGTACATACTACTATGTACACAATAGGAGAAACAGTATACATTATGAATGTGCAATGTCAAGTACAGTATGACTGCATTTACAAATATAAAGTGGATAGTGTCTTGGTCGCACAGTTGAGTAAATGGTATATATAAGTGTTTTGTGTGTGTGGGTGGGTGTGTGTGCTTGTATATAAGAGTTGGATGTGTGCAGAGAGTCGATGCAAATAATCTCTACGGTGCAGGTCTGAGCAGGTAGACAGCTAGATTACCTCCTTGGTCAGAGGAGTTGGCTAAAGCACGAATAAATGTTTTACCGGGATATAAAGGACGTGATTGGGAGAAGTGACATGGATATAGCCAGGATGTTGCTCTCAAATCAACACCCTTATTTGAGTTTCTGCAATGTAATACTCTCCGGATGCCATGACAATTCCCATTTAGTTGAATATAATCAATGTTGACATTGGGGAATTAAAAGAAGCTCAATTACAGCATATGACGGTTGAAACATGATAGTAAAACAGAGCATCTGTTTATGTCAGTCACCTTCTCACCCTTTTTTTTCACACACTTCCTTTCCGAACGCACACACACAGACGCGCACACAGGCCAGACGTACACTTCCAACAATTCCCATGAATCATAGATGCGTTTCTAGATACTTCTTAATTTCCATCCATCATTCTACACCTATCTTCTCATACGGATAGGGATAACAGTGGAGCCCGTCCCTGACTTGCAGTGCTCTAGAAGGCCCATAGAGGGCAACATACTCCAAGCAGCTCTCAATTTACAAGTTACACTCGACAACAAACGGGGTTTTCCAAACTGGGTCCATGATTGGTTGACGGTAGGTGAGGGCGGGAGGTCCTGTATAAACACAAACTCACTTCCTTGACTTCTTCCTTCACAGCAGCTCTGCGCTGCTCCCCCGCGAAGCATAAACGCCCGGACTTCTGCAGAGGCCGTGTCACCGTAAATTCATCTTCATTCATCTTTCTTTCATTCATCTTCTGCACACCCTACCATTCCAGTGTTTAATTGCTATATTGTAATTACTTCGCCACCATGGCCTATTTATTGCCTTACCTCTCTTATCCTACCTCATTTGCACATGCTGTATATAGACTTTTCTACTGTATTATTGACTGTATGTTTGTTTATTCCATGTGTAACTCTTTGATGTTGTACGTATCGAACTGCTTTGCTTTATCTTGGCCAGGTCACAGTTGCAAATGAGAACTTGTTCTCAACTACCCTACCTGGTGAAATAAAGGTGAAATAAAACATCTTAAAATGCTGCAAGGCCAATGCAGATGTCGGATTGACCATGCAGCACCTTTGAGTATTCACACACACAAATACCTACATTAAAATAGATTGAAGGGACTAAACCTCATGGTGAGGATGGGTGGATGAGTCTTTGACTCTTCACTGCTGTGGCCCTCTGAAGGTTTTCAAAATGTGTCTGAGAGCATGTGATTGTATGTGTTCTTTTGAAATCCAAGAGATTACATTGAAATGGATGACAAACACACCATTTTGGCACAGACTATTACAAATGACTGGACTCCATGTGGATCGTATGACCGGTACTTTCTACAGTCAGGTGTACTGTCACTTCTTTTTGTCAAGGGTTTTACAGGCTTAAGGTTGGGAATTGCGAATTCCTTGTTGGAGTCTGTCTAAACAGACCATTTTACTCAGACTTAAAACAAACTGTTAAGTTCAGTATCACTTCATGACAGTTCATGGAGGGAGACTGTCTATTTCCATCTTAAAAGAGAGGAGGGAGTGGGCAGAGGCAACTTTACAAAGGAAGTCTCCCAGCAGACGGCAAACATTCCATCCTAGAATTCCGCAGTGTTGTAGGATTGGCTAATGTCTGTCTGCGGCTGCAAAAACGGCCCGCATGTGATGTAACACTGGAAGAAGACTATGGCGCTTGAAATGTGACGTATAGCAACCCTCTGTCACTAAGAAAATGGCCACATCCGTGCAAATGGAGGAGTGAAGTCTGAGGGATGAGAAAGGAGTGTCCCGCCTAAAACGGAAAACCGAAACATGAATATTATGGGGTTGTGATGTAAGATTGTTGGAGCCCTGAATGTGAGAGAATTAACGGTTGAGTCATGTTTGGTCTCTATTTTGAAGTACTTTCATTTGAAGAGTATAGTTATTATAGGAAATAGCAGTATTCCTAGACCAAGGTGCATATGTGTTCGGCAGATTTGATCAAGGCACTACCTGGGTCCACTAATAATATGGTGTCAACTGCTGCAAATGATCATGGGTACATTCGATTTGTTACTTATTTATACATAGATACACTTCTGACTGTCTTCTGCTGCACAGAGAGAGGGGTCACCATAAAGCTTCTGAGCCAGAGCATGAGGCCGACCTGCGTCATTCTCACACTTCCACAGACACACACAAGGGAGACAATAATGAACACTTCATCATCATCACATTGCCCTACATACAGAGATAGAGACAGCAGCATCTGAGTACCAACAACTTTTGTTGGGGAGACTGGTGCAATTTGGGTTGGCGAGTCACTAGGACTTCTGCGAATGTGCCGATTCGAAGCTGCTTCCGTGTAGATCTGGGATCTTTCCCAAAACTCCCACGTTTCAAACACTTCCAGAACGTTCTATTTGGAAAGAGATTAGCTCGTAGTTGTAATTGTCCACGAGTAACTTTGGTCCAACCGTTTCAATGAGGTCAAATGTAATGGTAAACCTTTCGAGGAAAAAGACAAGTGAGACCCATTATTGGAAGCCAGTGATGTGTGTCTCTCTCTGTGCATGTGTGGATGTATGCTCTTGACCTCAGACTGGGCTTCTCTCTCACATTTGACTGCATTGATGGGACTGACGCATAGCAACAGCCAGTGATAAGCTACCGGTTAAGACGGACTAGTCTTGACCAGCTGCTGTTATTCTGTTGATCTGGTAAACATGTGTTTGTGGCCATACTCCAGACTCTATCCCATCTGCAGCCTTAGATATCACTGAAATATAGGGATGTGAATTATTCTCTTTCAATACGATTCGAAACGTATCTATATACATGGGCTCTGATACGATACAGGGATGCTAAGTTTTAGTGTGTGCGTGCGTGCGGATGGTGTCATGTAGTCAGGTAAGCTGAGCCATAAGGGAGACAAGTGGTCATCTACCACTTCACTATCAGATTAGGGGGGCAATGTATGCTTTTTTTCTCCTAATACCTTTCTTCTGAAATCACCATCACCCACTTGTAATTTTTCAAAAATGAAAAGTGTTTAAACTAGTAATGTACCAATATTTATCATAAAACAAATGTGCCATGCCAATGAATACATAGCACAATTTAGACGTTCACCCGTCTCAAAATGGAGTGCTTTTGACAGTTTGCATTTTTTTATGGAGTGAGCTTCTCCTTCCATTTCGACAATACAGTGCTGCTTCGTTAGCAAAAGTGATTGCTCTCCTCATTATGAAATACTAAACTTTACCCTGTAGATCTCAAAAATGACCATATATGTATATACAGTTGAAGTCAGAAGTTTACATACACTTAGGTTGGAGTCATTAAAACTAGTTTTTCAACCACTCCACAAATGTTTTGTTAACAAACTGTAGTTTTGGCAAGTTGGTTAGGACATCTACTTTGTGCATGACACAAGTAATTTTTCCAACAACTGTTTACAGACAGATTATTTCACTTATAATTCACTGTATCACAATTCCAGTGGATCAGAAGTTTACATACACTAAGTTGTCTGTGCCTTTAAACAGCTTGGAAAATTCCAGAAAATTATGTCATGGCTTTAGACTCTTCTGATAGGCTAATTGACATCATTTGAGTAAATTGGAGGTGTACCTGCTTGACATTATGGGAAAATCAAAAGAAATCAGCCAAGACCTCAGAAAAAAATTGTAGACCTCCACAAGTCTGGTTCAGCCTTGGGAGCAATTTCCAAACACTTGAAGGTACCATGTTCATCTGTACAAACAATAGTACACAAGTATAAACACCATGGGACCACGCAGCCGTCATCTCCAAGAGATAAACGTACTTTGGTGCAAAAAGTGATAATTAATCCCAGAACAACAACAAAAGGACCTTGTGAAGATGCTGGAGGAAACAGGTACATAAGTAACTATATCCACAGTAAAACGAGTCCTATATTGACATAACCTGAAAGGCCGCTCAGCAAGGAAAAAGCCACAGCTTCAAAACCGCCATTAAAAAGCCAGACTACGGTTTGCAAATGCACATAGGGACAAAGATTGTACCTTTTGGAGAAATGTCCTCTGGTCTGATGAAACAAAAATAAAACTGTTTGGCCATAATGACCATCGTTATCTTTGGAGGAAAAAGGGGGAGGCTTGCAATCCGAAGAACACCATCCCAACCGTGAAGCACGGGGGTGGCAGCATCATGTTGTGGGGGCGCTTTGCTGCAGGAGGGACTGGTGCACTTCACAAAATAGATGGCATCATGAGGTAGGAAAATTATGTGGATATATTGAAGCAACATCTCAAGACATCAGTCAGGAAGTTAAAGCTTAGTCACAAATGGGTCTTCCAAATGGACAATGACCACAAGCATACTTGTGGCAAAATGTTGTTGTGGCAAAATGGCTTATGGACAACAAAGTAAAGGTATTGGAGTGGCCATCACAAAGCCCTGACCTCAATCTTATAGAAAATTTGTGGGCAGAACTGAAAAAGTGTGTGCGAGCAAGGAGGCCTATAAACCTGACTCAGTTACACCAGCTCTGTCAGGGGGAATGGGCCAAAATTCACCCAATTTATTTTGAGAAGCTTGAGGAAGGCTACCCGAAACATTTGACCCAAGTTAAACAATTTAAAGGCAATGCTATCAAATACTAATTGAGTGTATGTCAACTTCTGACCCACTGGGAATGTGATGAAAGAAAGAAAAGCTGAAATAAATAATTATTTCTACTATTATTCTGACATTTCACATTCTTAAAATAAAGTGGTGATCCTAACTGACCTAAGACAGGGAATTTTTGCAAGGATTAAATGTCAGGAATTGTGAAAAACTGAGTTTAAATGTATTTGGCTAAGGTGTATGTAAACATTGAAGGAGAGGACACATCAGTTGTCAGAAAAGATGAGAGCTATTTTATGGAGGTATTTTCGGTTCACTATCTTAAACATTTAAATCGGGGACCTTTGCCTGTCGGTGAATCGCTACATCCCTACTGAAATATAAATGATGAAACCTATACATTTTCTCTGGCATGTTTTGGGTGAAGAAAACAACATTTAAATCGTATCATTCTGTTAATAACTGAGTTAATTTAAAATGAGTTGACAATGATTTATTGTAATGACCAAACTGTATCAACAGCATTAGTGTTGTAGTTGAGTTACTAACATGTTCTATTTATTATACTATATTCATTTGGTTCATAGTAGGCCTAAATTAGGGGCCCTAATGACTATAGTAGTTACTAAGTTACTACACATTTGTATTTAAAAATATATATATACTTAACCTTTATTTAACTAGGCATGTCAGTTAAGAACAAATTCTTATTTACAATGATGGCCTATCAAAATGCATTGGGCATCCTGCGGGGACTGGGGCTGGGATAAAAAAAAATATATATATATAGGACAAAACACACATCACAACAAGAGAGACACCACTACATAAAGCGAGACCTAAGACAACAACATAGCATGGCAGCAACACATGACAACACAGCATGGCAGCAACATAACATGGTACAAACATTATTGGGCACAGACAGCAGCACAAAGGGCTAGAAGAAAGAGGCAACAATACATCACGCAAAGCAGCCACAACTGTCAGTAAGTGTCCATGATTGAGTCTTTGAAAAAGAGATTGAGATAAAACTGTCCAGTTTGAGTGTTTGTTGCAGCTCGTTCCAGTCGCTAGCTGCAGCGAACTCAAAAGACGAGCAACCCAAGTATGTGTGTGCTTTGGGGACCTTTAACAGAATGTGACGGGTGTTGTATGTGGACGATGAGGGCTGCAGTAGATATCTCAGTTAGGGGGGAGTGAGGCCAAAGAGGGTTTTATAAATAAGCATCAACCAGTGGATCTTGCTACGGGTATACAGAGATGACCAGTTTACAGAGGAGTATAGAGTGCAGTGTGTCCTATAAGGAGCATTGGTGGCAAATCTGATGGCCGAATGGTAACGAGCATCTAGCCGCTCGAGAGCACCCTTACTTGCTGATCTAAGAATTATGTCTCCGTAATCTAGCATGGGTAGGATGGTCATCCTAATCAGGGTTAGTTTGGCAGCTGGGGTGAAAGAGGAGCAATTAGAGGAAACCAAGTCTAGATTGATCTTCAGCCTGCAGCTTTGATATGTGCTGAGAGAAGGATAGTGTACCGTCTAGCCATACTCCCAAGTACTTGTATGAGGTGACTACCTCAAGCTCTAAACCATCAGAGGTAGTAATCACACCTGTGGGGAGAAGGGCATTCTTCCTACTAAACCACATGACCTTTGCTTTGGCGGTGTTCAGAACAAGGTTAAGGGTAGAGAAAGCTTGTTGGACACTAAGAAAGCTTTGTTGTAGAGCGTTTAACACAAAATCCGAGGAGGTGCCAGCTGAGTATAAGACTGTATCATCTGCATATGAATGGATGAGAGAGCTTCCTACTGCCTGAGCTATGTTGTTGATGTAAATTGAGAAGAGTGTGGGGCCTAGGATCGAGCCTTGGGGCACTCCCTTGGTGACAGGCAGTGGTCGAGACAGTAGATGTTCTGACTTTATACACTGCACTCTTTGAGAGAGGTAGTTAGCAAACCAGGCCAAAGACCCCTCAGAGACGCCAATACTACTTAGGCGGCCCACAAGAATGGAATGGTCTACCGTATCAAAAGCGTTGGCCAAGTCAATAAAAATAGCAGCACAACATTGCTTAGATTCAAAGGTAATGGTGACATCATTGAGTACCTTTAAGATTTCAGTGACACATCCATAACCTGAGCGGAAACCAGATTGCATACCAGAGAGAATACTATAGACATCAAGAAAGCCAGGCAGTTGATTAATGACAAGTTTTTCCAACACTTTTGATAAACAGGGCAAAATAGAAATAGGCCTATAACATTTAGGATCAGCTTGATCTCCCTCTTTAAATAAAGGACGCACCGGGAGCAGCCCTCTATCCACATCGAAGGGACAGTAGTGGAGAAAGTGGAAAGTTTTAAGTTCCTCAGCATAGACAAACTGAAATGGTCCACCCACACAGATAGTGTGGTGAAGAAGGCGTAACAGCACCTCTTCAACCTTAGGAGGCTGAAGAAATTTGGCTTGTCACCCAAAACCCTGACAAACTTTTACAGATGCACAATCGAGAGCATCCTGTCTGGCTGTATCACAGCCTGGTAAGGCAACTGCACTGCCCTCAACCGCAAGGCTCTCCAGAGGGTTGTGCGGTCTGCACAACGCATCACCGCGGGCAAACTACCTGCCCCCCATGACACATACAGCACCTGATGTCACAGGAAGGCAAAAAAGATCATCAAGGACAACAACCACCCGAGCCACTACCTGTTCACACCGCTACCATCCAGAAGGTGAGGTCAGTACAAGTGCATCAAAGCTGGGACCGAGAGACTGAAAAACAGCTTCTATCTCAAGGCCATCAGACTGCTAAACAGCAATCACTAACTCAGATAGCCTGTTGCCTACATTGAGACCCAATCCCTGGACACTTTAATAATGGATCACTAGTCACTTTAAATAATGCCACTTTAATAATATTTACATATCTTACACTACTCATATCATATGTATATACTGTATTTTATACCATCTATACCTTGCCTATTGCCGCTCGGCCATCGCTCATCCATATATTTATGTAAATGTCATTCACCCCTTTAGATTTGTGTTTATAAGGTAGTTGTTTGGAAATTGTTAAGATTACTTGTTAGATATTACTACTCTGTCGAAACTAGAAGCACAAGCATTTCACTAGACTTGCATTAACATCTGCTAACCATGTGTATGTGACCAATAACGTTTTGATTTGATTTATATTGTGCATATGACAAACTTGACTTGAGACTTTTATGCATGTTGCACTGCTCTCCCTCAGTGCAGTCAAAAACAAAACATTTCTGTGTTTTGTATATATTTCCACACTATGAGGTTGGAATAACACTGTGAAATTGTTAAAATCATGATAATGTCCTTTTAGTGTAAGAGCTGTTTGAAAAAATGGCCTGAAAATTCAGCCTGTGTTGGTGGGAGGGAGTTTTGGCCTGCCTGATGACATCACCAGGCGGCACATTAGTTAATAGATCACTAAGAAAGAGTTCCAAAACTCTCTGCCAATAACAGCTGGTTTTCAGTTTCCCCCTCCCCACTCAGACCACTCCCAGACAGTCCTAGCAAAATTCTTGTTTGAGAAATTGCTCTTTGCTAAGATGCTAAGAAGCATTTTTTTTTCGTGGACAATTTTTTCTTGAAAACAATCACAGTAAGATACTTAATTGTTACCCAGAAATGATTTGATATTGAGATAAAAAAAAAACAGCTGCATTGGACCTTTAAAGAGCTTGATGGTTTCTGATTCCCATGTCTCGTCTAAAGCAGATGGAGAGACAACCTGTGATTGTGGCTCTGCATGTTTTTAACACTGGTCAATCTGTTGTCTCAATAGCATCCAAGTGACCTGCTAGAATATTGTTGAGAAGTATGGAGACAGACTAGATGCTGAGGGACGTTTTAATAAGTGTTGAGGGGAGATGAGAGAGGGAAATGCACTTGATACATGTTCTAATAGCAAGTCTTTTTCCAATTCACGTGAGCATTGTGGAATATTTTCATTGCAATCCTTTAGTTTATCTTGACTTTCCTCTGGGTCAAACTGATGACTGAGTAACCAGGTGCATGATAGGAGCTGCCAAGTGCCGACTCACTCTCTCCCCTTTCTTTCTTGCATGTAGTAGAGGGAGGAATGATTACAGGAAATGTGACGTCTTTCGTCATCTATATTCCATAGAATATTCCAAATTCCATATTCCCTGAGCTTCTTCACATTGCTAAACAAATTATGCAATGGAAATGGTCATGCTATCCTGATGGCTAGACTTGTAGAACCACAGTGTGTAAACAGCTCATTGTGATCCATGCCTTCCTCCTCTTATCCTGGCATCTGCTGGCTCATTGTTGCACTTTTACATAAGGATGAGATTGAAACACACTGCATTATGTACACAACACATGCTCCTTAATCAATGCCAAGTCTACTATGTTTTACCATAAACTTGTGCTGACATATGCCCATAGGAAAATATTAAATTTGTAATGACGAACACGGTACTTCTTACTGACAAAGAGCAGGATTGTCTCCCGTTTGTGCAATAGTAGTAGGCCCATATTCCAGAGACAATTTTCATCATCGCATGATAAATGGACCAACAACTTTCTAGGAACGCTTTGCTTGCTCTGCGTCTGGATAAATGTTCACTGTTTCAAGTGCAATGCATACTCAGGGAGAGAAAGGTGTAGATTCACGAGCAGGTGGTTATTTCGTTGTCACAGGCAAGCAATACACAGGTTGGAAAACAGGCAGTGAATCAAAACTAGGACTGAAGGCTATACCTGGTTCTCACAAACCAGCTAGGAAAAGGCTTAGTAGAGTCAAAAAGAACAATACCTCACAAAGGCACAAACAGAATGAACTGAAGTAAATAAGGAGCTGATGAGACCAGGTGAGTAACTAACACTGGTGAAATCAATGAGCAAAAATGAAAGACAGGGCTACATTCAAGAACACAGCGAAACAGAACTCAAGGTTGACTACAAAAATAAATACAGAACCTTACATCAACAGCCTAAAAAAGACATGGAGATTTATTTCAAATTCCAACATGCTTTCGTATAATGTTTGTATCTTGTTTGTTTTTTTACCCTATGCTGAAATATGATAAAATAGCGTATTATTACGCATTAACAGTCATGCATAATTGCAACTTGTCTAAAACAAAGCATTGTCTAATAATGTTTATGAACATGTATCATTTTCTAACGGGATAGTTCATACTGCCAAACACACGTCTAATGCTGGAAAACACCTATGTTTGGTTAAGTATGGTTAAGTAATTCACCCACATTGACAGTACACACACTTGTATAACCGTTTAGATAACAGCCAGCCGTTTGAGCCCCTGTGAACCAACCACTGACGCCGCTCCATTCATTTTCCAGTCTTTTGTAGTGATTCGACCACTCCGTGTTCCGCTGGTTATGGCGATGACGTCCTTATATAAAGAGACTGTCGTCGTTTTTCACCAATGGTCGCGGGTCTCGGGCTGTTTCCATATTCTTGCCCTGGAAAAAACAATTATCTAAGCCAAGGACCTCATGGTATAGGGTGGGGCTAACTGGTGCTAAGGGCGGAGCTCCAAATAAAGTTATTGCAAAGAGGTCTATAAGAAAACGAATTAGTCGGAGACAAATGCATTGTGTTAAACAAAAGCCTGCTGGCATTTTGCACTGCTCCAGCAAGATACAACTATTCCTTTTGAAAACCAACATAAGTCTTTGGAATCAAAGAAAAGAGACGAGGAACTACTTTAACTGACAGGTTGGTGAATTTGTCATGGTTCTACATAGTTTGGTGTTTGCGGGTGCGTTATGGAACGATGCTGTATAACGCATTGGATCATATTCACTATAATGTGACTTGGCTAGATCTTGATTTTCCACTGTATAGCAAAAGCCTAAATCGTCGAAACTCTGTGGTGGGAGCACATATACATCTTTATTATAACACGGTTTGGTGGGTTTTTACCGAGCTTTGAAATGGTTTAAAATGAGTCTGTCTGAACGTTGCATTGTATAACTGTGTCAGTGTGCGGTTCATAATAGGTCAGTAGTCTTCGGTCAGCCCGGCCCACATGACAGCAGTGTTTGTTTTAACGATCCTATGTGGTCATGTCTAGATTGATTACAGCTTGTCCAATTGACGTCAAAGGTTGAATTTTTGCAAACCCTTTTCCTAACATGCTACGTTAATTATCCTTACCAGCTGCGTAAGTTGTCATAACCTGCTACGAAAAGTCCATTTTGACAAAAGCTATATTCTTATAATTTTCCTGCCTGTGCCATAGACATAGAAACAATGATGCAATCATTGCATGAGTCAGATCTGTCCAAAACTGCTTAGTGTATTGAAAGGGGAGTCTATTGTGGTGTTTACTGTCATTGAAACGTTTTTAGAAAAAGAGGATAAACTGAGCAAGCGGCTGTTTTCATTGTATCAAGTCAGGCAGTGGCTGGGTGCCTTGCGGTGCGGTGCGGTTTTATAACACATTCGTTACATAAAAAAAGCCCAGCACGTGGAACTGGTGTTGTTTCCTCCAATAGTCCTCTTGTAAAAGGGCCGTTATGCCTTTCTCTAGTGATGCTTAGGTTAAGTTGATTTGCCTTGCTTTATTTACTATTGCCATGAAGACTTTGACATCTGCATGGTCATGTGCAGTAGGCTACGTAGCAGTGGGCTATAGTAGTCCTCAAAGATCCATTGTTGTGTTTCAATGTATTCCAATGACTTGTTGAAAAATGGAGCATCTCTTGCCCTTTTGCCAGATTGTTAACACACTGTTATTGTTAGAGTAATACAAATGAATGTAATTATTCAGCTTCAGGCATGATACAATGATTCGAATTAACTGTTGTGAAAATAAACTTTTCGTTTTTGCCATTCATTATACTCTCTGTCAAATACTCAAACTAGATAATTTCATAATCAAGCTGCATCCGACATGACACTCCTATCTTCAATCTGACAAAGAATGCATCTGTAAAGAGAGGCATCATCCATTTATATACAATGACAGGTCACATGCTCCCGTTAACTCTTCCTTCACCATAGGTTGCGTTAGAACACATTACATGTAACCTGATACCCATTGCTAGTTCTCAGAGCGAGAGATGAGCTGGGTAGAGCTTCTTTCACTTTGTGCTGTGCAGTTTTGTGGCGGCATCTTTTAAAACACATGCTTCGGCCAGGAGTTTTCCAATGGGACACGACCAGGGGGGAAACTCTGGGGCCCTGTGAAGATCGAGGGCCCTGAGTAGTTCTTGCATGGTCAGAAAATCAAACTCCTGGTCCTAGCTATTAGCCTACTGCTGTATATCTGGCCTAGTCCTAATATGGACTGTACCAAATACCTTCATTTAATTTAGTCATGTAGAGTTCAATGCTGCTGTGTCTACATTTGGAAATGTCACTTTAGCCCTCAGCTCACCTGTTTATTTTGTATTAGATATAATATGATGTATACATAATCTAATCTCTTGGTAGCCTAGTGGTTAGAGTGTTGGACTGGTAACCAAAAGGTTGCAAGATCGAATCCCCGAGTTGACAAGGTACAAATGTCGTTCTGCCCCTGAATAAAGCACTGTTCCTAGGCTGTCATTGAAAATAAGAAATTGTTCTTAACTGACTTACATTTTATTTAACCAGGCATGTGAAAGGCATGCAGTAAACCCATATTAGGCCACTATTATAGGTCACACATGTGCACAGGGAGTCCTTCCTGCTAGTTTTCCCTACTTCTGCTTCACAATACTCAGTATTCTACATGATGGTTCTCCAAGAAGAACATTCTAACTTGAATATTCAGTGGCAACACTTAACATCGCATAAGTATCAATTATTTGTTACTAAATGGTTATAATACTTACCAGTGTTTCATTCTGTTCCCATGAATATTCAAATTATGGAGTGCACCAGTGGAAATTATTGCGTAAGTACATTTGTTAATTAATACCTTATAACAGGGATATTGCATAACTCCTTATGTAAATTTAGCAGGTACTACTAGCGTAGCATCGTAACACTGCTGCTTAAATATAATAAACAAAAATAGTAACACATGTAAAATATTGTTCCCATGTTTCATGAGATTAAATAAAAGATCCCATAAATTTTCCACACACACAAAAAGCTTATTTCTCTCATATTTTGTGCACACAATTGTTTACTTTCCTGTTAGTGAGCATTTACCATTTGCCACGATAATCCATCCACCTGACAGGTGTGTCATATCAAGACCCTGATTAAACATCATGGTCATTACACAGGTGCACCTTGTGCTGGGGACAGTAAAAGGCCACTTTAAAATGTGCAGTTTTGTCATACAACACCATGCCACAGATGTCTCAAGTTTTTAGGGAGTGTGCAATTGGCATGACTGCAGGAATGTCCACCAGAGCTGTTGCCAGAGAATTTAATGTTCATTTCTCTACCATAAGCCACCTCCAAAGTTGTTTTAGAGAATTTGGCAGTACGTCCAACCACAGACCAAGTGTAACCACGCCAGCCCAGGACCTCCACATCCTGCGGGATCGTCTGAGACCTGCCACCCGGACAGCTGATGAAACTGTGGGTTTGCACAACCGAAGAATTAATGCACAAACTGATAGAAACCGTCTCAGGGAAGCTCATCTATGTGCTCGTTGTCTTCGCCGGGATCTTGACCTGACTGCATTTTGGCGACATAACCGACTTCAGTGGGCAAATGCTCACCTTCGATGGCCACTTGCGAACCACATTGTTTTATACTTTTGTTCAGTGTAGATAGCAGAATCCCATGTCACTGTTAGCCTTGCAAAGAGGGCCTGAGGGAAGGACCATTGTCCTTGAGGAGAACACCGGAAACCCATAATGTATCTCTTTCCTTCCTGTTCAAGTTCCACTTGATAATGTTGTCACTCGACACAATGTCCCACACCCAAGGCGCAGGACAGAGTTTAGTTTTTTTTAGCGAAGGGAAGTAGCTAAGAAAGATGCTAAAGGCTGTGAGATGACACAGTAATCAAATCAAATTTTATTTGTCACATACACATGGTTAGCAGATGTTAATGCGAGTGTAGCGAAATGCTTGTGCTTCTAGTTCTGACATTGCAGTGATAACCAACGAGTAATCTAACCTAACAATTTCACAACAACTACCTTTACACTTGTGTGTATAAGGGATGAAGAATATGTACATAAAGATATATGAATGAGTGATGGTACAGAACGGCATAGGCAAGATGCAGTAGATTGTATCGAGTACAGTATATACATGAGATGAGTAATGTAGGGTATGTAAACATATTAAGTGGCATTTTTTAAACTGGCTAGTGATACATGTATTACATAAAGATGGCAAGATGCAGTAGATGGTATAGAGTACATATGAGTACATATACATAGTCACGTTCTGACCTTAGTTATTTTATTATGTCTTTGTTTTAGTATGGTCAGGGCACTAGACAGGACTGTCTCGTTTGTTCGTTCTTCCTAGTTGTTATTTTGTTTAGTATTCAGTTTTGATTATATTAAAAATCATGAACACTTACCACGCTGCACTTTGGTCCTCACCTTCTTCCACCGACGACGGCCGTTACACATATGAGATGAGTAATGTAGGGTATATAAACATATTAAGTGGCATTGTTTAAAGTGGCTAGTGATACATTTTTTACATACATTTTTCCAATTTTAAAGTGGCTGGAGTTGAGTAAAATATATTGTGAAGAAAATGGGTCTGAGTGTTGGGTATTTCAGTAAACATACAACCTTGTTCTATAACAATTGTCCTATGATGACAACAGCACTTGTCCTGTTCCCAACACAGAGGAATTGAATCCAGTATGTTTAATTGACTTCTAATCCAATACCATTAAATTATGCTGAGTTGTATTTGAGTATTCAAATTAGAAGTCAGACAATGAGTCCTGACTTCTGTTACATAACTAATAGCCGGTTAAAGTCAGTCGTTAAATGACTTGACATTTCATAGACTCCTGGCTGGCAACGTGCCAGTTCCTCCATAGAGCAGGAGCAGCCGCTTCGACTACTACCTGTTTGAGCCGGTCTCTGCACTAACAGACAGACGGTCCATAGTGAATTCATGCCAGTCTCTCTCTGGGTCACTAGGTTATTCTGGCTCTCTGCCAGGTCAATTACAGTTAGGGAAGTGTGGTGTGGGAAGGTATGTGAACTTTAATGCAGCAAATAGGTACTTTTCAATCACGGGCCATGCCAACAGCCAAGGACCAGGTCAGGTGGTGTAACAAGATGAGATGATAGGCCAGTTAGCTCTTTTAGGTTTACTGCATGGTGCCCTTGATGTCTCCGTAACAGTTTCCTTAACGGGGAAATAAATGCAATTGATACAAAATAAGAAGTTTTCAAGATAAACTGAATACACAAGGAACATACTAAATAGTCGGGCCCTGATTTTTGTAGTTGCTCAGGTTATACAGGACAGCCACTCAACATCCAGTCCATGACGGTTCTTTCTAATAGTTTGCTGACTTAGATTTAGATGTATAAAAAAACGGAAATATTGCATTTACATAAGTATTCAGACCCTTTACTCAGCACTTTGTTGAAGCACCTTTGGCAGCAATTACAGCCTCAAGGCTTCTTGGGTATGACGCTACAAGGACTTGAGGACATTCAGAGACTTATCTAGAAGCCACTCCTGCGTTGTCTTGGCTGTGCTTAGGGTCGTTGTTCTGTTGGAAGGTGAAACCTCTCCCTAGTCTGAGATCCTGAGTGCTCTGGAGTAGGTTTTCATCAAGGATCTCTCTCTGTACTTTGCTCCGTTCATCTTTGCCTCGATCCTGACTAGTGTCCCAGTACCTGCCAGTGAAAAACATCCCGACAGCATGATGCTGCCACCATAATGCTTCACTGTAGGGATGGTGCCAGGTTTTCTCCAGACGTAACGCTTGGCATTCAGGCCAAAGAGTTCAATCTTGGTTTCATCAAACCAGAGAATCTTGTTTCTTATGGTCTGAAAGTCTTGTGCCTTTTACTGAGGAGTGGCTTCCATCTGACCACTCTACCATAAAGGCCTGATTAGTGGAGTGCTAAAGAGCTGGTTGTCCTTCTGGAAGGTTCTCCCATCTCCACAGAGGAACTCTGAAGCACTGACAGAGTGACCATTGGGTTCTTTGTCACCTCCTTGCCCCCTTCTCCCCTGATTGCTCCGGGCAGCCATTTCTAGAAAGAGTCTTGGTGGTTCCAAACTTCTTCCATTTAAGAATGATGGAGGCTACTGTGTTCTTGGGAACCTTCAACGCTGCAGACATTTTTTGGTACCCTTCCCCTGATCTGTACCTCGGCACAATCCTGTCTCGGAGCTCTATGGACAATTCCTTCGACCTCATGACTTAGTTTTTGCTCTGACATGCACTGTCAACTGTGAGACCTTACATAGACAAGTGTGTGCCTTTCCAAATCATGTCCAATCAATTGAATTTACCACAGGTAGACAGACTCCAATCAAGTTGTAGAAATACAGTGCCTTGCGAAAGTATTCGGCCCCCTTGAACTTTGCAACCTTTTGCCACATTTCAGGCTTCAAACATAAAGATATAAAACTGTATTTTTTTGTGAAGAATCAACAACAAGTGGGACACAATCATGAAGTGGAACGACATTTATTGGATATTTCAAACTTTTTTAACAAATCAAAAACTGAAAAATTGGGCGTGCAAAATTATTCAGCCCCTTTACTTTCAGTGCAGCAAACTCTCTCCAGAAGTTCAGTGAGGATCTCTGAATGATCCAATGTTGACCTAAATGACTAATGATGATAAATACAATCCACCTGTGTGTAATCAAGTCTCCGTATAAATGCACCTGCACTGTGATAGTCTCAGAGGTCTGTTAAAAGCGCAGAGAGCATCATGAAGAACAAGGAACACACCAGGCAGGTCCGAGATACTGTTGTGAAGAAGTTTAAAGCCAGATTTGGATACAAAAAGATTTCCCAAGCTTTAAACATCCCAAGGAGCACTGTGCAAGCGATAATATTGAAATGGAAGGAGTATCAGACCACTGCAAATCTACCAAGACCTGGCCGTCCCTCTAAACTTTCAGCTCATACAAGGAGAAGACTGATCAGAGATGCAGCCAAGAGGCCCATGATCACTCTGGATGAACTACAGAGATCTACAGCTGAGGTGGGAGACTCTGTCCATAGGACAACAATCAGTCGTATATTGCACAAATCTGGCCTTTATGGAAGAGTGGCAAGAAGAAAGCCATTTCTTAAAAATATCCATAAAAAGTGTTGTTTAAAGTTTGCCACAAGCCACCTGGGAGACACACCAAACATGTGGAAGAAGGTGCTCTGGTCAGATGAAACCAAAATGGAACTTTTTGGCAACAATGCAAAACGTTATGTTTGGCGTAAAAGCAACACAGCTGAACACACCATCCCCACTGTCAAACATGGTGGTGGCAGCATCATGGTTTGGGCCTGCTTTTCTTCAGCAGGGACAGGGAAGATGGTTAAAATTGATGGGAAGATGGATGGAGCCAAATACAGGACCATTCTGGAAGAAAACCTGATGGAGTCTGCAAAAGACCTGAGACTGGGACGGAGATTTGTCTTCCAACAAGACAATGATCCAAAACATAAAGCAAAATCTACAATGGAATGGTTCAAAAATAAACATATCCAGGTGTTAGAATGGCCAAGTCAAAGTCCAGACCTGAATCCAATCGAGAATCTGTGGAAAGAACTGAAAACTGCTGTTCACAAATTCTCTCCATCCAACCTCACTGAGCTCGAGTTGTTTTGCAAGGAGGAATGGGAAAAAATGTCAGTCTCTCGATGTGCAAAACTGATAGAGACATACCCCAAGCGACTTACAGCTGTAATCACAGCAAAAGGTGGCGCTACAAAGTATTAACTTAAGGGGGCTGAATAATTTTGCACGCCCAATTTTTCAGTTTTTGATTTGTTAAAAAAGTTTGAGATATCCAATAAATGTCGTTCCACTTCATGATTGTGTCCCACTTGTTGTTGATTCTTCACAAAAAAATACAGTTTTATATCTTTATGTTTGAAGCCTGAAATGTGGCAAAAGGTCGCAAAGTTCAAGGGGGCCGAATACTTTCGCAAGGCACTGTATCTCAAGAATGATCAATGGAAACAGGATGCACCTGAGCTCATTTTAGTGTCTCCTAGCAAAGAGTCTGAACTTATATAAATAAGGTAACTGTTTTTTATTTTAAATACATTTGCCAACAATTCAAAATCCTGTTTTCGCTTTGTCGTTCTGGGGTATTGTGTGTAGATTGAGGAGGAAAAAATATGATCGATTTTAGAATAAGGCTGTAACGTAACAAAATATGGAAAAAGTCAAGGTGTCTGAATACTTTCCGAATGCACTGTACACTGAGCTGGGCTGACTCTAGCACTGTCTAGACAAGATAAAGCTTCAACCTTTTGAAGGGGACTTAGCCCCCCAGAGATGGGAGAAAGGGCAGGCGGCGATCCCAGTAGGGAGCACTGTTGGGTGGATCCACTTTGATGGACCATCCGCTGGCCTGGTCCTCACCTGGGTGGATTTCAAAGGTCATGTACTACAGCTTTGATGTCTAAAAAAAAGCTAGCACTTTTGTGGGAAGGGCAGCAGACAGGGGCAAGTGTCACCCTTTGGGGGGTCTTGTCTGTGTTTTTTGTCTCACAGCTTCAAAGGGAAATCGACTGTATCTAATAATATTTTTGTTCCAGGGATTTATTTCATTTTACAAGGTTTTCCTAAAAGGTTTTATTATTGTTTGAAGTCGTAACTGACCCTCTTTTTCCTCTCTTCATTTACAGAAAACTCTCAGCCTCTAATCCACCCATTCTCTCCAGCGTCTTGCAGATGGTGTGATTGGGTTTGGCTTCTTCCATTCTCTACCCAGCACATCTCTGGTTTCAAACCCTCAACACACCACACCTCCCTAATGTCAGAGGATTCAGACCCGGGGTGCAGCTCCATGCCCAGGGGGGCCCCCTCGTGCAGCTCCATGGCCCAGCTCCATCGTATGAGCAGTTATGGCCAGGGTGGTCCAGACCTGGGTCTTGCCTCAGAGGGCAGTGACAGCATCCGGTGTAAGAACGTCTGCTCACGTTCCTGCCACGACGACGTGGAGATGAAGAGCAGTGGATCCAGCGGGAGCGAGACCGAGTCACACGGCAACGAGAGCCACGGAAGCCATGGAAACGAGAGTCATGGCAACGAGAGTCATGGTAACGAGTCGACAGGTAGCTCCAACGGCAACAGCAAGGACTCCGCCCTCCTGGAGTCGTCTGGGAGTAGCAAGAGGTCAGTGGAGGGGGTTTAAGTGGTTTGTGGGTGGGGTTGGTTTAGAGTAGATCACGTTTCTTCATGGGTACCTTTTTACCATTCCTACATTTTATCATTACTAAGTTTTACCAGTCCAGTCGTAGGTCCTATTTCCTAAATCGATGGCAGCCCGGTAGAATATACCATCGACCGTATTAGTTGATCAGACAACGTAGGTTATCACATATCCCACATATGCGTGTACAAAACCATGTGTCCTCTGTTGTGTGTCCCCGTTCTCTCCTTAGGACGTATGGTAAGTTGGCATCAATATGACTGTCACTAGCAGCACATTCTGAAGCTCTAGAGACCCATCCCTCTTTCTTCCTCTCTGTTGACACCTGCTGGCCCACATCCCTACTCTGAACCTCCACTTGTCCCGGCCTCAGAGAGTTGACATGCCCTAGATAATAGATGTATGTGATGCACAGCGGCGCCCTGTCTCTCACCCACCACTCACCTCTTTTCCTGTGGTGTCTTTTCCCGTGGTGCCCATGCAGCCTGCTCCATAGTGAAGTGAGGCCCTCACAGAGAGCAGTGAAAAGCCCATAGAAAGTAATGATGGACCCCAGTGAGAAACTAAAGAAGCTGTCAATGGAGTGGCTCCAATTAGGACCCTGAATGGCAACACTTCATCCTGATGACACTCTTCTCACCCCCTTTCTCTCCTTGTTCCTCAGCAACTGGGCTGAAATCACCTTGAACACTCTTTTCAGAGGACTGGAGCACATCTTGATTGCGTAAAATTGGCGATGAAAGCAAACAGCTTATCGGGGTCATTCTTTGCTGAGACGTCTCAGTTCTTATCTGCCATATATGGTGAAGTTGTCCCCCGCTTCCTCCTTCCCATCCACCTCCCACCTCTGTGACAATACAGTATGTTCCTATGGGCTCCACTTTAACAGTGAGGAGGCCTATTCTTACTATCATTAACAACCTCTATAATTCACCATTAACTTGCCACTCTAATGCCAAACCAATCTGTTGATCCCAATAGCAGATGCCGTTGATACTATCAACAGCTCTTTTATGCAATTGGAACTATTCGATATAATTAGATCTGTATTGGCACTTAGAGAGGCTATTTCTGAAGCCGCTTTATATTCTCAGCTACTTAAGCTAGTTATTTAAACACACCTGAGTTATATACAAAGAGTTGGCTGCCTTAGGGGGCAGTTTATAGCCTTTGGATGTAGTAGCGCTCTCGCTAAGCCTGTAAGCTAATGCTCGTGGCCCAAAAACGCACAATGGCTCCTACTTACTGCAAATTCTCACAAACACAATAAACGCACGTGGCATGGGCCACTCTGTGCCCCGAAGACACAATATGGCACCAATCTAAACACTTCTAAACATGCCATTCCACCTGCCCTCCTGGAGCAGGAAGTGAAAAGCCCTCCTTAACGTATAACCTCTTATAGACCGTCTATGAACCGTTTTAGACAGGAGAACAACAGAGCTACATCACACATGCACAAAAGGCATAGCGTAGGATGGAAAAAGAGAACATGCTTGTTTACCCATTAAACTTGGCTATAAGAGTGGTCCGCCTGTCCCATTTTAAATATATAGCGTTTCTCGAGACACTCTTCAGTCAAATCCCATGTAGTTATAATGATCAGAAAAGTCATCCATTTCAAACAGCACAAGCGAAGCCGTTGCTGGTAAAACATGAATGTACCTGTATAAGAGTCTAGTCGTCCCCACCCTAATCAAATCAATTACAGATTCCTACGAAAGTGCTCTGGTGTCCATGTACCATTGTAGCATTGCACTCTCCTGAACACAAAAAGAGTAGAGAACTCCAAGCCATTGTAGCAGCTGTGCAAATAAATTAACTCATTAATTTCATGCAAAACTCAGACTTTGTTTTGAAATGTAATTTCAGTGTTCAATGGATGTATTTCAATCGGATATTGTGAAAGAGAAACTTTTAGCCTGCAATGAACGCAATTCACCTGTTTGTTGTCCAAGAGGAATAGCATTTTAATGAATGGCCTCAGTGTCGTTTGAAAACAAAAACAATATGATTGAAAGTAGACCTTTTCTTGTTAACCTCAGTCAAGGCTACCTTTCAAGAAAAAGACATTGTAGCTGAAACATCAACAATAACAAGCCTACCTTCAGTCCCTTTTATTGTTTTTCAAAAGTATACAGCTAGCAGCTCGGTATAAGACTTGTTACAGTGTAGCTTCGGCTTGCAACAATGTAATTCTAGTGGTGTGAAACAGTGCCTCTAATAGAAATGTGTTATTAATAATCTCTCTTGCTTGTCGCTCTAACTCCCACAGCCCCTCTCCTCCCAGTAGTTCCAATGCCTTCAGCCTGCTGAATTCTGAGCAGGACAACCCCTCCACCAGCGGCTGCAGTAGTGAGGAGTCCGCTAAGACCAAGACCCAGAAGGAGCTGCTCAGGACCGCCAAGCAGCTCAGACATCTCCTGCCTGCTGACAAGAGGAACAAAGGCAACAAGTCCAGCTCCCTAAACACCCTGAAATACGCACTGCGCTGCGTCAAACAGGTGGAAGGTAAGAGACAACCAAACCGCACATCATTCTGGGTGGTAGTCCTGAACATATGAGAAGATTAGGAATTTAGCATCATTACATTATAGTTTATTGTATTAGGAATGTGTCTTAAAAGTCCAACAAGGAAACCAATGTGTGTTTGTGTTGTTTCAGCCAATGAGGAGTACTACCAGCTGCTGATGACCAATGACAGTCAGCCATCAGGCCTGGAAGTGTCCTCTTACACCATCGAGGAGATAGCCAGCATCACCTCAGAGTACACCCTCAAAAACAATGTAAATTCCTTAGTATTACTTCTGAATACACACAAAAAAACATTTCCTTGAATACATCCTCAAAAACAAATGGAACCCAACAGTAATGCTTAGTTAACACTATTAACAGCCACGAGTTTATGCCTACCACATCCATGCCATCCGTCCCGATTTGACATGGTGTCTGACCAACAACAGATCAGATATCCCAGTGATGTAATAACGTATGAGTAATCCAAACTTGCAGCTGTCCATGTACTGTATATGCCAGTTTCTCACATGTGCCTCTGTTTCCTTCCAGGACACCTTTGCTGTAGCTGTATCTCTGATCACGGGGAAGATCGTTTACATCTCAGACCAGGCCGCCTCCATCCTCAACTGTAAACGGGGCATCTTCAAGGACGCCAAGTTTGTGGAGTTCCTGACTCCCCAGGACGTTAGTGTTTTCTACAGCTTCACCACGCGCTACCGCCTGCCCTCCTGGAGCATGTGCACCGGAGCAGGTAATGACCCCTCTACGAGCGCGTATAACCACTTATAGACAATCTAAACATGCCATACCACCTGCCCTCCTGGAGCAGGTAGCGAAAACCCCTCCTTAACTTCTAACCTCTTATAGTTTTAGACTGGTGAACAACAGAGCTACATCACACATGCACTAAAGGCATATGGTAGGATGGAAAAAGAGAACATGCTTGTTTACCCATTAAATCTGGCTATAAGAGTCCCATTTTAAATATATAGCATTTCTCGAGACACTCTTCAGTCAAATCCCATGTAGTTATAATGATCAGAAAAGTCATCCATTTCAAACAGCACAAGCGAAGCCGTTGCTGGTAAAACATGAATGTACCTGTATAAGAGTCCAGTTGTCCCCACCCTAATCAAAACAATGACAGATTCCAGCGAAACCAGTCAATACAGGGGGTTAACCAGAGCTTGGAAAACATACATAGTGTATGCATTGAAGCAAGGGCACCAGATAAGACACCGATCTTCTCTCCTACTCTAAATGGAGCGTATCTTTGTCCTGTATTCATCTTGTACATTTCTCTGAATAGGTGTGTTGTTGAAAGCTGATGTGACTCGTGAAATAGTATCTCAGTTGAATGAAGAGGGTCGGCATTGAGCCAATAAAGTAGACATATTTTGAATTAAAACCATTTTCATCCTCCCCTCCTCCCCTTTCAGAGTCATCCCGGTCGGACTGCATGCAGGAAAAATCGTTCTTCTGTCGGATCAGGTGTGTGTGTGTGTGGCTGCGTCCGTGAGTCAGCTGCTCTCCATGTTTCTATTCATTCCCTCTTTCCAGTTTAAATTTGTTTGATTCTCGGCTGGTTTCATAAACAGGAAGCTCTCGCTTTTTTCTCTGACACACACGTACACATTTACATGCACACACACACACACACACACACACACACACACACACACACTATTCACAGTTGCTGTTAAAGTAGATCTACAGCTCAACTCTGCCCCCAAGAGGCAGAAAAACACCCAAGCAGCAACTCAATCTGTGAAATAGATGCTAATGAAGTGAGTCACTGACACAGCTGACAATCATAAGGACACTATATTTTCATGGTTTTGTTGCTGCTTTAGTGACTTGCTGACTTTGTCCTCTCTCTCCTGTGTTCTGTAGTGGGGGTAAGGAGTGTGAGGGGGACCTGCAGTACTACCCATTCTGTATGACCCCCTACCTGATGAAGGTGCAGGATAAGGTCCATTCTGAGGACCAGTTCTGCTGCCTCCTACTGGCTGAGAAGGTGCACTCCGGATACGAGGGTAAGGACCAATGATAATGTCGTCACAATGCCGGAGTCGTGACTGTTTGAATACTTTTGAAACTGCATCCTCAGTAGTGTATATTAGTGAAATAGGTATATGTGAAATATAGTGTGTGGGAACAGTAGCGTTTTCATTTTGCCTACAGCTCCCAGAATCCCTAGTGACAAGCGCATCTTCACCACCACACACACTCCTAGCTGTGTGTTCCAGGATGTGGATGAGAGGTGAGACACATTTGCACTTTTTTTTCCCATACACTTTTGTTTTTATCCGACAGAAGAGTACAGTGCTTTTATGAAACCTATAGGCTGACTCACAAAGTTATTGTTTTTTGCCTTTCAGAGCTGTTCCACTTCTTGGGTACTTCCCCCAGGATCTGATTGGCACCCCAGTCCTTCTTCTCATGCATCCCGATGACAGGCCTGTCATGTTGGCCATTCACAAGAAGAGTAAGAGAAACTAGAACACACTTTCTAACATACTACTATAATAATAGAATATATTCCATTTTAGCTTTACTCCGTCTTTTGCTGACGTCTATGTCCTCTCTCCTACCCATAGTCCTTCAGTACGCTGGCCAGCCGTTCGACCACTCCCCCATCAGGTTCTGCACGCGGAACGGAGAGTACGTAATCGTCGACACCAGCTGGTCCAGCTTCGTCAACCCCTGGAGCCGCAAGGTCTCCTTCGTTATCGGGAGGCACAAAGTCCGCATGTGAGTGTCTGCACAGCACAATGTTTTCTATCTTGACACTACTCTCTGCCCAGCACTATTTTGTGTTATCTTGGCACAATTTTTTTGAAATAGACAGAAAAAAATCTCTAATATAAGAAGCCTGTATGACTGAATAAGGATAATGTAGTTGTTCCCACTTCTAGAGGCCCGGTGAATGAGGATGTGTTTGTGTCCCCGCTCCCTGCCCTCATGGAGACTATGGACTCTGAAGTCCAGGAGATCACTGAGCAGATCCACAGATTGCTACTACAGCCGGTGCACAACACTAGCTCCAGTGGCTACGGTAGTGTGGAAAGCAACGACCACCTTGCAGCATCTCAGGTGATGACCAGCGAGGGCAGCCCAAGCAGGACACACATCGAGGAGGAGGGGGAGAGCAGCTGGGCCAAACCTGTAAGTACCCTCTCTGTCACACTCTTTTCCCTGTCTTATCACTCGCTCTCACTCTCTCTTTTACCTCTCTCTCCCTCTCTGTGATAGTGAACATGTCTCTTCTCTCCTCCCCAGCAGAGGTCATTCCAGGAGATCTGTAAAGGTATCCACCTCCAGAAGAGTCAGGAACAGCAGATCTACCAAGCCTCCTCCTCAGCCATGCCTGAGACCAAGAAGAGCCCTGGCAGTAAGTCAAACAAGCAAACCAGCACAGAAATATTTACAGTCTGCAGGAAGCATAGAGATATGTTCGCATGTGCATTGGATAATGTGAACTGGGGAGTGTACATGTGTGTGAATGTACAGATATGAATGCACTTCTGTGTGTTGGAAGAGATGTAGAAAACACACATATCCATGGGTGTAGTTCATGGGTGTAGTTTGGCGTATACAGAACGTACAAATCCATGCCCATCCCAGTCTTGACACACTCCCTTTTCCCCAGCAGAGTTACTCCAGAAGAGTCCAGCAGGGGTGCGTTCCAAGGAATCTGCAGCCCCTGTGGCCCCTCTGAATTGGAGGGACAGTGGGGTCAGTGCTGGGGTCAGTGGGCTGAGCCTGGAGGACAGCAGCAGCAGGACTGCAGTACAGGAGGAGCAGCTGGCCTTCAACGACCAGACGGTCTACTCCTACCAACAGATCAGCTGTCTGGACAGTGTCATCAGGTCAGAACAACTACTAACTAGTCACCTATTCATCTTGCTAATCACGTATCTGTACATCTCTCTGGTCATCTAGCCTATTTATAGTCTTGGATCTTTTGTCTATTAATCTAGTTGTCCTCTTATGGGCATTGTTTCTGGGTAGGTAGTTACTGCTACCCAATGTACTTACTGCTACCCAATTACATGATAGTAGTTACATCATGGGCTATTGTTTTTGATTAAGATATAAAGTTAATCAGTCTTTCATCCTTCTGTGTGCATCTCTCTCCCTCTCTGGGCAGATATCTAGAGGGCTGTAATGTTCCCATCACTATGAAGAGGAGGTGCCACTCTTCTGACAACACTATGTCCTCAGATGAGGACAAGCAGAAAGGAGGGGACAATCCCATGCAATTATCTGAAGGTACGTTCTACCACTGGTCGTAATCTATTTTTACTTTATCACTCCATTAATAAAAGATGTTCAACAATTGACTTCGGTATTATTGCTAGAGTATGATGTTTAATGTATCCTATATTGCAAGTGAACTCTTCTACGCCACTATTATTTTTTACCAGTCGGAATTAGAATGCAAGGTAGTGAGTGGGAGAACAGACGGACCGGACCGCGCGTTAAATTAGAAAGCAAATCTATTTTTCTCACGTCTACACAAAGTATTGCTAGTAAAATGAGCCGATAAATTGCCAGAAAATAAACTTGTTTGTGCATTGTTACGTCTGGATTTGTGACATGTATATTTAAGTGTTGATAATGGGTCGTTACTATAACAACAATACTGCCAGTGCCAAAAATACATATTTGAAAACAATAACGTTATACCTACTTGTGTTGATTTTGATCACAGGCATAAAGCCTAGGCAGGCTAAGAGAGAATACTGCCATGTAGAAAGAACGAGACTAGCTAAATTCTTTATAAACTCATCGGGTGTATTAGCTAGTTCTTGACCAAACATAACAACTGATTAGAGCAGGCAGGTACGGTGGCTCCCGTAGCACATGTAAGGTGAGTCATAAGGAACATAACAATAATTCACAAGGGCTACATAGCAAACGTAACAAATACGACTGTTTGTTATGGATTATTGTGACAATTAAATTGGCATACGCGTTAATGTGTATTGACGCTCTCTACTCTCACACAAACATTTTGACGCCTTTGGCTCCGGTGTGATTTGTACTTAAATTAGATGTCTCATTCTAGATGGAACCTGCAAACTTCTAATTCAAATTAAAGATACCTGTGGGATGAATTGAATTTAAAACAAATAATACTGCTAGATTAATAGTCACAGATACACTGATTTGTTATAGTGTGACAATGTTGAAAATGTGTTGGTTGGAAAACACCCTGCAGATTCTGTCTGGCTCCACATACACATACCAATTTATCAAAATATCAGTATTTATATTTAAACTCCTTTATACTGAACAAAATATAAACGCAACATGTAAAGTGTTGGCCCCATGTTTCATGAAATAAACGATCACAGAAATGTTCCATATGCACAAAAAGCTTATTTCTCTCAACATTGTTTTAGAGAATTTGGCTACAAGTCCAACTGGCCTCACACCACAGACCACGTGTATGGCGTCGTGTGGGCGAGCGGTTTGCTTATGTCAACGTTGTGAACAGAGTGCCCCATGGCGAACAGAGTGCCCCATAGCATAAGCTACAGATAACGAACACAAATGCATTTTATCGATGGCAATTTGAATGCACAGAGATACCGTGACAAGATCCTGAGGCCCATTGTGTCATTCATCCTCTGCCATTACCTCATGTTTCAGCATGATAATGCACGGCCCCATATTGCAAGGATTTGTACACAATTCCTGGAAGCTGAAAATGCCCCATTTATTCCATGGCCTGCACACTCACCAGACATGTCACCCATTGAGCAGGTTTGGGATGCTCTGGATCGACGTGTACGACAGTGTGTTCCAGTTCCCGCTAATATCCAGCAACTCCGCACAGCCATTGAAGAGGAGTGGGACAACTTTTCACAGGCCACAATAAACAGCATGATCAGCTGTTTGCATGAGGCAAATGGTGGTCACTCCACATACTGACTGGTTAACCAAACAGATGCATATCTGTACTCCCAGTCATAGATTAGAGCCTAATTAATTAATTTCAACTGACTGATTTCCTTATATGAACTGTAACTTAGTATAATCTTAAGTTTTTGCATGTTGCGTTTTATATTTTGTCCACTGTAGTTTAAAGACTAATTTATTTGTAAAGACTCATTGAGTTTAAATACTCATGTAGTTTAAAGACTCATTCAGTTGAAAGACTATCAGTCTCACCAAGGCTCTGTTGGACAGGTCACCAACTGAATCAGACACAGCCAAACTCTCTCTTTTGTCTATCTCTCTATAATCTGCATTTATGGGACTTTACATGTGACTCTCCAAGTCACCCTCCCTCAGTCTCTCCCTGTCACCCTGGCAGACCCTGCACTGTTTAAGCATCAGCCTGGTCTAACCCCTGTGCGTGACGTCATCGCAGACATAACAACAGACGCTACGACCTCAGCCACAGGGGCAGTGGGCTCCTCCCTGGCGGCCCTCGCTGGGCCACCGTGCGGCAAAGCCGAGAGCGTGGTGTCAGTAGCAAGCCAGTGTAGCTACAGCAGCACCGTCGTGCATGTAGGAGATAAGAAACTGCAGCCCGGGTCAGGTATACACTACGGGGACATTGACATGTCTCATTCTACTCTTCTGTTCTACTCTTTTTGGTCTTCAGTTTGTGGTGGTGGGGTTGTGTTTGGGAGTGGGGACTGTGTGGGTCCGTGCGTGCGTAGGTACATGGGTGTGTGTGTTGTATGGATGTAGCTTGATGTTGTGTAATGTATCAGATTTATTTGACAATATTCAGAGATTCACAGTCGTCTGGTTCCTCAAGACTATACCATGATGTATGTTATACCAAAGCTATGTGTCTAAATGCGCTGTGCATTATACCATTCTCTCTGCATCTCTGCTTCCCTGTAATGAATATTAATGTATATATGTTTATCAATGTTGCTAAGGGTATTACACCGTCTCATCTCTGTATGTCCTGAGCAGTTGGGTGTTTCATGTATATGTTGTATAATTGCTTCTCTGTCTGTTTTTCCCTGTACAGAGATCGTAGATGTATCTGTGGCTCGGGTTGAGGTGGAGGGGGGCAGCCAGACTCCTGGGCCTCCCCCCAATGCTGTTTCACCTCCCAGCCTGGAGAGGGAGCCCTATAAGAAGCTCGGTCTGACCAAACAGGTCCTAGTAGCCCACACCGTGAAGGAGGAGCAGACCTTCCTGTGTCGCTTCAGGGAACAGAGGGGAGTCCAGGCCTTCCAGGCCAACTGTTCCCAATACCTGGAGCGCCAGAAGGGACAGGGTGCCGCTGATGGTACAGTAGCAAACATGTTCTACACACATTACAATACAAACTCAGTATAGGTTGTTAGACTTGGGCTAGTACAATTCAACACAGACACACACAGTACCTTAATAATGTTCTCATACACTCAACCTCTCACAGTCAAATACATAATGTAATCACACCCTCTTTTTGTCCCTTTCCCCTCGCTGTCCCCTTCTCTAGCTCTGCCCGCTGTGCGCCCATGCACGCAGGCCGAGCCCGCTGCCCGCCGAAGTGGGCGCAACAAGAAGACCAAGTCTAAACGGGTGAAACAGAACGAGTCGTCCGACAGTTCCGTGTCTCATAGGAGAAGACAGCCGCAGCCCCGACCCCACCTCCTCAACCAGGGCCTCAACCAGACCTCCTGGTCCCCCTCCAACACTTCCCAGTCCACTTTGCTGCCCCTGGCTTACCCCACCGTGGTGCCAGTCTACCCCCTCCAGGTCTACACTGGGGCGGGCACCATGGCTGGCACCATGCCTACCCGCCCAGAGAATTCATTGGCAGGCTTTGGTGACTGCCAGGGCAACCAGGATCCCCAGTGCCCGCCACCAAACATCCAGCCCTCGCCCTTCTCTACTCCCATGGTGACCCCCGTGGTGGCTCTGGTTCTCCCCAGCTGCATGTTCCCTCAAATGGGAAGCGGGGCTCCAGGACAACAGCCTTTCTACCAGGCCGAGAAAGCCGGCTACCCCTCTCAGTCACAGCCCTTCCACCCACAGACATCCCTCACCTTACCTGCTCATGTTCCTTTCCCGGCTCAGCCACAGGCCTTTCCCCTACTGACGGCCTTCCCGATCCCCGCCCAGCCTTTCTCACTCTCCATGCCCATGGAGGCTCCCAAGCCACCTGGGGAAACCACCCAGTCTCGCTGCTCCCCGCATGGGACCATGGGCGGCAGGGACCAAGCGTCCTCCCCTCCACTGGTCCAATCATGGTGCAGCTCGCCCCTGCAGCTGGAGGAGATGTGGTGCTCCCTGGAGAGACAGGACCGCATGGTGGTGGTGCCCTCCGTTGGCACACAAAGGAATAACACCGTCAACATGAAGGGAGGGAGCATGGTCTGCCAAGCCATGGAGAAGGTCAAGGAGCTTCAGCAGGTATGATACTCATTTTCAAGTCGTACGGGATACACATGGTATGCGCAATCCAACAAAATTCTTACTTGCAGGTTATTTCTCCACAACGCAAGAAATAGTAAAAGATAAGAATACGAACATAAAGTAAATAGTTCAGTAGAATATAATCATTTTTTTTAGCATAAGTATAATACAGGAAGGCACAATTTATAGTCCAATATTTACATGTGTATTGGGGATGTGTGGATTGGGGGGCAAATGTTTAAATTGTTCAGTATTTAGTAAAAATAATTAGTGGCAGCAGTAGGTGTGTGTGAGTGTTTATCTGTGTGGGTGTGTATCTGTTCGGGTGTGAGTGTACAGTACCAGTAAAAAGTTTGTATTCTTCTTTATTTTTTTGTATTTTTTTGGGGGGGGGGTCTTTATTTGTACTTTTTGGGGGGGGCGTGGGGTTCTTTATTTTGACTATTCTGCATTTTTTTTTATTACTTAATGAAGACATCAAAACTATGAAATGCCACATATGGAATCATGTAGTAACCACAACCTCATCTAGTTTATGCAAATTGTATTGAATCATTAAAAAGGTGTACAATTCCGACATCCTGTGTGAAGTAACTGTGCTGTCACGCCCTGGTCTTAGTATTGTGTGTTTTCTTTATTTATTTGGTCAGGCCAGGGTGTGACGGGTTTTTTATGTGGTGTGTTTTGTCTTGGGGTTTTTCGTACGTATTGGGATTGTGGCTTAGTGGGGTTTTCTAGCATAGTCTATGGCTGCCTGGAGTGGTTCTCAATCAGAGGCAGGTGTTTATCGTTGTCTCTGATTGGGAACCATATTTAGGCAACCATATTCTTTGAGTGTTTCGTGGGTGATTGTTCCTGTCTCTGTGTTTGGTTTGCACCAGTATAGGCTGTTAGGGTTTCGTGGTACGTTTCTTGTTTTTGTATTGTTTTTGTATTGTTTGTTTTTCATCGTCATTAAATATGTATCAAGAATACCACGCTGCATTTTTGTCCGACTCTCCTTCGACGGAAGAAAACCGTAACATGTGCTGCCATGTCAAAGTGCAAAAATCCAAAAGTCTCCTGGCTAAAATGTTACGTCTAAAGCATTGTGTCTCCAACTACTATCATGGAATATAGTGTGCTCTAGGCTGAAGTGTTGCAGTGACGAGGTAGGATAACATCGCAACTCTCCACAAAATATAACTTACTGTAGTTACTGTAATTACAGACCTCTGTCTATCCATCTCTCGTAGTGGGACAATATCTTCTCTGGTTCAGGCTGTTGAAGAGCTCCAGACTGCTTTTCAGTCACTGCAGGCCTCCCTATATGGTCTCAAACTGGTCTTGAATATACAAAACACTAAATTCATGACCTAGAACTCTGCCAGAGAACGTTAGCATTTTCACATCTGGTGGCTTTATCCATTGAAGAAGGGTCATCCCACAAATACCTAGGTATTTGGTTGGATGACCAGTTGTCCTTTAAAGTTAATGTGGATTATCTTGTGACAAAGCTTGAATTGAAATTGGGTTTTTATTTTCGTAATAAGGCTTGCTTCCCGCTTATGACTAGAAAGAAGCTTGTTCAGGCCACTTTTCTCTCTGTAATTGATTATGGTGTCTTGTTGTATGTGCATTCAACCTCCTCCGTCTTACAGAGACTGCACTCTGTTTACCATGCAACCTCCTCCGTCTTAGAGACTGCACTCTGTTTACCATGCAACCTCCTCCGTCTTACAGAGACTGCACTCTATTTACCATGCAACCTCCTCCGTCTTAGAGACTGCACTCTGTTTACCATGCAACCTCTTCCGTCTTACAGAGACTGCACTCTGTTTACCATGCAACCTCCTCCGTCTTACAGAGACTGCACTCTGTTTACCATGCAACCTCCTCCGTCTTACAGAGACTGGACTCTGTTTACCATGCAACCTCCACCGTCTTACAGAGACTGGACTCTGTTTACCATGCAACCTCCTCCGTCTTACAGAGACTGCACTCTGTTTACCATGCAACCTTGCGCTTTATTACAAATGCCAAGTCACTCACTCACCATTGTACCAAATGGTGGGTTGGACCTCACTTTATATGAGCATAAAGATACATTTGTATGTGTTCATCTACAAAGCCCTTGTTGGTAAACTCCCTCTTTACCTCTATACTCTGGTCTCCTTCACCAACAGCAGTTACCACACCCGGTCTGCTAGGTGATTGTGTCATGCGGTGGGTAACTGGTGCAGTGAGATCAGGCGCAGGAAAGCAGAGGTGAGTGTACAAGGTATTTCATCCCACGACAGCACCAGTACACAGACAATACTTAAGGTGCGGAGAAATACCGGTCACTCGAAAATAACGGGCGTAAATACATAACCCAGCAATCAATAACCAGCCGTCAAGAACCGACATGAACAATCAATAAACACGCACACTAACATGTGGGAAACAGAGGGTTAAATAATGAACATGTCATTGGGGAATAGAAACCAGGTGTGTAGAAGACAAAACAAATGGAAAATGAAAAGTGGATCGGCGATGGCTAAAAGACCGGTGACGTCGACCACCGAACGCCGCCCGAACAAGGAGAGGGACCGTCTTCTGCGGAAGTCGTGACAGGTTGCTACTTAAAGTCCCCAGGACATTCACAGTATGAGGCAAGACTGCCTTCTCTTCTTGTGCCCCAGACGCATGGAATAGTCTACAATTCATGCTTCATCTAGATATGTTAGTGCCACTGAATTAATTAAAAATATTGATGGGAGACTGTTACAGAGGCGTGTAAATGCTTTTTTTTAGGCTGGATCACATTGTTGTATGTTTTAATTATGTAATGTATTGATTGTTGCTGACATCTTGGCCAGGTCTCCCTTGAAAATGAGACTCTGGGTCTCAATGGGCTTTTCCTGGTTAAATAAATATGACTGAGTCGCTTCTAAACCTTGAGGGAGAAGTGAAAGAGGAGAGTCGCAAAAAAACAAAGGATGGGACTGATGACCGAAGAAAGGGAGCAATACGACTTGAAAGTGGAGCTTCTGTTTGTTGACCTTATCCTTTGGCTTCTGTCTTGCAGGTGGGCTCGCCGGGCAACGGTAACCATAGCGACGTCAATTCATCATCGAGTGACCTGCTGGACATCCTGCTCCATTCAGACTCTCGTTCAGGCATCAGCTCAGGCACTTCCGGGTCCATGGGTTTCAGCTCTAATGGCTGCGGAACCTCAGCTAGAACGTCTAACAGCAGAATGTCTAATAACAGCCGAACGTTGGGATGTGGAACGTCAGCTAGCGGAGTATCTGGCAGTGGCACAGGTCTGTACACACACCTACCCTAGCCTTATTGTACATTTGTTAGAATTATTTTCCTATTATATACCAGTCACTTCCACTGTACCAAACCTCACTCCTGTAACTGTCTTGGGGGTTTACATATTTGATCAACAAGGTTGGCAGAACAAGAACGAACACAAGATAGAAGGACATTAACATGGCAGCATGACATTACATCCAGCAGTTTGTTGCTTCATGTATGAAGCACTTGAGACCAGAACGCTGGTGCTTCTGAGGTAAGAGATCCTAACTCTGTTTTGTGCGTTCATTCACCCCCACAGTAAGCAGCAGCCACACAAGCAACAACAGCAGCAACTACTTTGGCACCGTGGACTCCTCCCAGAACAGCTGCCAGCAGGTCAAAGTGCGCTCCAGCGGCGGGAGTGGTGGTAGCGCTAGCGAGGGGCGGCCAATGGAGGTAGAGGAAAGCCAATATGACAAGTATGTACTGCAGGATCCGCCGTGGTTAGTCACCGCCAACGCTGACGACAAGGTCATGCTGACCTATCAGATGCCCTCCCGGTGAGTGGGAGGAGACAGGAGAGAGGCGGCACGCAATGTGCCTTGGAATATGAGAAAGTTGTCTGTGAATGCATATCTGGGTCAGTTTGGGATTTTTGAAGGGGTGGGCTTAGGGGAAGGATAAGGGGAGGGTAAACTGATCCTAGATCTGTGACCACAGACAACTTCTACCCAGAGCATGAGTCCTAGTGCAATGTTTCCCAAAATGATGAGTGCCCATGAATGCTGGGGTTAGAAATATTTGTTGGTTTTGATTTGGTTTATTTATTTACACATTTTTCAGATGGAACACAGCATCTTTGGGAAATACATTGCACAGCACACATTGCACAGCATAGATACTACCCACTCCCTTCCACTCCCACCTACTCCGTCCCTGTATTTATGTCCACAATGGATCCCAAAAATCTATGTATGTTTGTGTGATGCATCTTATGATGATGAAAGCGTATGAGGTCTTTTGTTGCTGGCTTGCAGTTCTAATGTATGCCTATAAGATGGGGCACTTGCACAAGTTGTCAGGCAAAGTGGGTTGAGAGAAAATGTGTGATTTCTTCAAGGCTAGTTTTGAATTATTCCAGATATCATATCTAGTGGACCCTGGAGATCAGTTCAACATCAGCTACACTACCGTTCAAAAGTTTGGGGTCACTTAGAAATGTCCTTGTTTTTGAAAGAAAAGCTTATTTTTTTTGCCCATTACAATAACATCACATTTTGATCAGAAATACAGTGTAGACATTGTTAGTGTGTTAAATGACTATTGTAGCTGGAAACGGAGGATTTTTTAAAATGGAATATCTACAGAGGCCCATTGTCAGCAACCATCACTCCTGTGTTCCAATAGCACGTTGTGTTAGCTAATCCAAGTTTATCATTTTAAAAAGGCTAATTGATCATTAGAAAACCCTTTTGCAATTGCTAGCACAGCTTAAAACTGTTGTGTTGATTTAAAAAAGCAATAAAACTGGCCTTCTTTGGACTAGTTGAGTATCTGGAGCATCAGCATTTGTGGGCTTGATTACAGGCTCAAAATGGCCAGAAACAAATAACTTTCTTCTGAAACTCATCAATCTATTCTTGTTCTGAGAAATGAAGGCGAGAAGTTGCCAAGAAACTGAAGATCTCGTACAACGCTGTTTACTTCTCCCTTCACAGAACAGTGCAAACTGTCTCTAACTAGAAAAGAAAGAGGAGTGAGGCTGGTAACTCTAATGAACTTATCCTCTGCAGCAGAGTTAACTCTGGGTCTCCCTTTCCTGTGGTGGACCTCATGAGAGCCAGTTTCATCAAAGAGCTTGATGTTTTTTGCGACTGCACTGAAAGAAACTTTCAAAGTTCTTGAAATGTTCCGCATTGAGTGACCTTCATGTCTTAAAGTAATGATGGACTGTCGTTTCTCTTTGCTTATTTGAGCTGTTCTTGCCATAATATAGACTTTGTATTTTACCAAATAGGGCTATCTTCTGTATTCCACCCCTACCTTCTCACAACACAACTGATTGGCTCATATACATTAAGAAGGAAAGAAATTCCACAAATTAACTTTTAACAAGGCACACCTGTTAATTGAAATGCATTCCATATGACCTCATGAAGCTGGTTGAGAGAATGCCAAGAGTGTGAAAAGCTGTCATCAAGGCAAAGGGTGGCTACTTTGAAGAATCTCAAATATAAAATATATTTTGATTTGTTTAACACTTTTTTTGGTTACTACATGATTTCAGATGTGTTATTTCATAGTGTTGATGTCTTCACTATTATTCTACAATGTAGAAAAGAGTTTTAAAAAATCAAGAAAAACCCTTGAATGAGTAGGTGTGTCCAAACTTTTGACTGGCACTGTATGTCTTTCACCTGGTCATATAAGTCACATAGTTCAGTATACCGAGTGTGTATGTTCCTTGGTCTACTCAGGGGCATCGACTGTGTGCTTAGGGAAGACCGAGAGAAGCTACGTGTGATGCAGAAGAGCCAGCCGTGCTTCACCGGGGAGCAGCAGATAGAACTGGGGGAGGTCCACCCCTGGATGAGGAGAAGAGGGCTGCCCAAGGTCATGGACGCCAAGGTGAGCTCTCTTTCTCTATCTCTTTCCCCCCTCTCTCGTTCTCACAATCACGATCTTCCTTTCTCTCTCTCTCTTTTACACTACAGGCAGCCATTCACATTTGTCAAAAGCAAGTCTGAAAGTAACTAACAGAAATGTGTTGTTTTTTGTTAAGTGTGGGCTGTGAGGAGGACACTCCAGAGGTGGTGTTGTCTGAGGAGCAGCCTGGCCTGGATATGGGAGACACAGAGACTGAGGAGGTCAGCCCCTACAGGAAGCCCGGCGAGGAGCCCTTTAACATGGACACCTGTCCCTCTTCTGGCCTTGGATCATAACAGCCACATCCATTCTGCCCCTGTTAATTGTAGCAGCATCACCTCCGCAAAAGGCTCATTCTCAAGCGACATCAATTATTCACCAAGTCCCACCCTCAGCTGTTCCATACAAGACCATTTTTTTTATTTTACCAGGCAAGTCAGTTAAGAACAAGTTATTATTTACAATGACAGCCTACCGGGTGAACAGTGGGTTAACTGCCTTGTTCAGGGACAGAACGACAAGATTTTTACATTGTCAGCTTGAGGATTCGATCCAGCAACCTTTCGGTTACTGGCCCAACGCTCTAACCACTAGGCTACCTGCCACCCCATATTAGACTGCCTAGTACCGCTTGCACCCTGCGGGTACAAACCTTTTCTACAACAAACTAAACTGTATTGAAATTCTGCTACAGCCTGAGAGACCAGGGAACATACAGACTGTTACATCCCACCTGGTCAATTCATTTTCAGTGTGTGTGTGTGTGAGAGAGAGAGAGGAGAAAAAGAAGAGTGAGTTAGTGTGTCCACAACACAGTTCATGTTCTATCAATTGTTTTTTCACTTATTGAAATTAATGTTTTCATTGAAAACGTTTTGACTGTAGTAGTCTTCTATTTGTTTTAATTTAGAGCCCTGGGGCTAGCGTCAACATTTTAACACTGATGCTCCCAATTTAAAGAAGTTAGGAGCACCACATGAAATGTAGGAGCACCAGAATATATTGTGTTTTATTGTAATACAGCCTATATTGGGCCTATACGAATTCAATGTACTTTTGAGGGACATGGTTTTCCCTAAAAACTAATGTAACATGTAAGAAATGAATTTATTGTAAAAGCTAAAAATATATAACCTTTATTTAACCAGGTAGGCCAGTTGAGAACAAGTTCTCATTTATCAACTGCACCCTGGCAAAATGTTGAAAGGAATAACTGTCATTGAAATTACAAAGTAATGTGTGGAATATTAGGTTTCTACATTGTGTAAAAGCACTATTGAGATGCATTACATTGAAAATTGTATACTGTCTCTTCAAAAACGGCAGAAGATCTGACATTCATGATTTTCTACTGTCCCTGATCTCCTGAAGAAGCTATCCCTTTTCCTTTCTTTCTATGCCCCCAAATGTTTGGATATACTGGTAACGTTCCCAGGTTGTTAGCTAGCTAACCAATGAGGTAACATGACTGAAGTGTAAACAAATGGATAACGACATGGTTTATGAATGTAAAATGCGGTCCCAGCGACCCCGCTATATGAAGATAAAAATGCTGCGCCGGTATTATGGTTCAGATCTTTTGACGTAGGCCCGGTTTTCCAAAAGAATCTTAAGACTTAAGTTCATTGTTAGCACCATGGTGCTTAATGGTTCTAACGATGAATTCAACGTTAAGATGCTTTTGGGGAAACCCGAGGCACTGATTGAAATGGAAGCTTTCGCTGTGGTAATGGTGCAACCATGACTCTAAGGGCACTCGGGGAAAATACGTTAGAGCGAAGCATTATTACATCCCTTTATTTTCTTTCTTTTTTCCTAGGCCCACAGTGCTCCCAAAATAAAACTCCGGGTCACACAGCAAAATATTTTGTTGCATATCCAATATATAACATGATGATGATGTTATCTGTTTGTTGTTGAAAACACTTACAGGATTTCTAGTCTATTATGTTGGCTGACTAAAAGGTGTGGCAGAAGAGGCTTGTAGAGAAGTTGCTTTCTAGCTTGTGGTTGAATGTTCTCATAGAGCCCTTTCCAGTACACCACACACTGACAGATGTGCGTGACTCTTGACTGCAGTAAGAAAGCCATCACCATCTGTGCCCATTCAACATAGCCATGGTTGACCTTTTTAGTACTTATAACTTTATTGGGTTCTCATACACTTACAATTGATGTTTTAATTCTAAATGAAAAGTCGCTAAGATTTATATTTGGTTGTGATCTTTGCAAAATAAACATTTTGGATGCAGCAGTTGTTAGCCTGAATGCTAAAGCTCATTGACATAGGCTGTAGCAAAAGCTAAGCAAAGAGCCATTTTACTGGTGGTGTTTGTTTTTTTTTAACATTTAATGCAGTTGATTTGCGATGAGGACGCAAACATAATATTAAACAGGACATTCATACGAGCCTTAAAATCCAAACGTAGTGTGAAATGCACTCATAAGCAACATGTAAATAGTATTTTTTTTGCTGGCATTCTATAAGACGTCCCCCGTTTTTCTGTCATAAACTTACGCGCATCGCTCTCATGCGGCAATGTTTGCGCATTTGAGGAAAGAGTGTCCTAGGATCAGCTTTCCCAAACACAACACTAATAATTTTCCCAGTCGGTATTAGATAGGTGGTTACCTGGGATATAGGTTACCCTATTGGCTCAGAGGGAAAACTTGACATTTTTCAAACGCAATTTTCTTGTCTACTTGTTTTAGTCAATTACAAAACTACATTTAAGGAAAGTACAACATGTCTATTACTTTTCAACATTGCCTGCTCCCGAGCAGTCTCACTACTTAGAAAGACGTAAAATTGTAAGGGCTTCCCTCAAGCCTCTTTTCATGACGGTGCTAGCTAGCAGTCACATGAGTGAGTGCTACAGCTAGCTCGCCAAGACCAACAACCCAAACAAACAGACTATACAGCTACAAGTAGTGAGTGGAGTTAAGCAGACTACACTAAACAGGTTAAATGGCTTACCTGTGATGAAATGTTTGCCACACATATAGCTACGTGTACCTACTTGCAGGGGTGCAACTTTCACTGGGGACGGGGGGGGCATGACCCCACTTTCTGAAATTGCATTTTTGTCCCCTCCCCAGTTTTATCATTGCACTGTGATACAAAAAGCAGCATGGGTGTGCTTTAAGACCATGCGCACACCTCAGAGCGGTCGGGCAGGCTGTTTGGCAGTTTAATTTAGGACCACAGGACACCATAGAGCATGTAGAAACAGCTGTTGTCTGTGTGTGTTGTGGATACTCTTTATTTGACTGATGTAGCTGGAAAGGCAACTGCTGTTACATTTTTTTTTTAGTTTGTGTGACTGACATGCAGCCTTAGCTAATGCATTAATGTTACATGTTTCATCCCCTCTCGACTGAAATTGTGTCTGAAGGGATTGAACTACCTAGCAAGCTAATAGCTACCACAGACAGTTCAGCTCTAGCCTCTATCTATTGTATCTGTCAGGTAGCAGTATCTAACAGCTGAGGTGTGTTTGGAAAGGTTTTGAACCCTTTGTTTTGTCCTGTTTCAACAGAAATAAATTGACTTTGGTAGTTTTCGGCAGCTGATGTACCACCTGAGCTAGCCAAAAGTTGGCTAACGTTCGCTAGCTAACGAGCTCACTAACTTTAGCTATTATTTTTGCCTCAATCACACTAGACCTGAATCAAACGATGAAACCAGCAGCCAAACAATTGAAGACCGATATTCTGATGTTTTTTGAAAGTGCAATGTGAGCTTTTGTTAGTCAGAGCAATGTTACGTTATTTATGTCAGTTTCCTTAGCTAATTCCCTACTTTTCTATCTGGCCTGGTACAGCTCTAATGTTACAGGCTTCACTGTCATGGTGCACAGTCAGTACACAACACTATGCTCATCATGTCTTAGCAGGATCAGATGGTGACAGGTGGCCCTGCAGGGTCAGACAGCCAGGGAATACCAGTCTATGGAGCTCAGGTGATTTTTTTTTTTGCAGTATATTATAACAACCAGTGAATGGATACAACATTCCATCTTGAGTTGATGGCTAGGCTACAGTCTGGGACCTGGGAATAATGGTAATTTCAATGATTGAACCATTGATTCTATTCTTGGACAATATAATGTATAAAGGTATACCAAGGTAATTCTTTGTCATGCCTCATCTGAGCAGGATCAGGTGGTGACAGGGGTCTCAGCAGGGTCAGGCAACCAGAGAAGGCCGGTCTGTGACGGCGCTAAGGTGAACTTTTGCAGATGCAACACTTTAAAGGTGCAGCACGGTCATTCTGATGTCTGCATTGGCCATGCAGCATTTACGGTGACACGGCCTCTGCAGAAGTCCAGGCGTTCATACTTCTTGCGCTTCGCAGAGCAGCGCAGAGCTGTTGTGAAGGAAGTTGTCAAGGAAGTGAGTTTGTGTTTATACAGGACCTCCCGCCCTCACCTACCGTCAACAATCATGTCAATGCAGAGCTATACGGAGCCATCCGCATTGTTACAACATTTGAGAGGTGAACAGTGATGCAGTGCAGAGTGCAATTTGGCCTCTGCGTGCCTTCGGAGGCTTCGCAATTGTGTCACACCATCCATTCGGAGCCTCCGAACACATTTTCGGACCAAGCATAATATATTGGCTCTTATTCTCTCTGTGCAGCAAACACTGGACAATCCAGAAGCTTGAAACTATTTTAAGGGAGTCTGACAAACCTCTAAAATTGATAGAGGTTTTTCCAATGACACTAAACATGTCAAACAAAAATGTGAGGAAGACCTGAGAGACACTATTGATGATGATGAATTGATACAGATATGTTTGAATGCCCCAGTCTATAATTTTCTTACTCGTCATTATTCACTCATCATTCAGGATGATCCGTAATCATTGTAGAATCCACATTCATGTAGAAGTGTTTAGAAACATATTCTATTCTTATTTACAATAAAAGTGACCCCTGAAGGGTCATATTAGATTGTGTAGAAATGCCCCCCCCCCCCCCCCCCACACACACACCTATTTCTAAAACCAAAGTTGTGCCCCTGCCTACATGGACCCCGGGTCCCCACATTTCCCCGTCTCCCACACCGAATAGCCTGAAGCCACAGGGCTCTTCTCGTAGGCTTTAGTTCCTTACCTGGGAGCATTGCAAACCCTGGGTCAGGATTTTGTACCTGGTTACATGTACACTGAACAACACAGCATATTTTCAGCATTTTTGTTATTTAACAAAAGATCGACAACGATCTGTCTCTTTTACAATGAGGGTCTATATGAAAGTATGTTGGTTTTCCTCAGTTTGTTGCGGTGGTTGAGGGCAATTTCTTATTATTACCTGAATACCGACTGGGACTGTAGCGTTATCAGGCTTGCTGGCCTTGGAACTGTATTGCAATCAAAGCACTTTTTAATTTTTTTATTTCACCTTTATTCAACCAGGTAGGCCAGTTGAGAACAAGTTCTCATTTACAGCTGCGTAGTTTATTACATGGGCATAAAGCAATTGGAACAGATGTCGAAGGCATTTGTCAAGTCTATTCTTCAAAGATAAAGCATAACATTTAAAAAATGTGCGAACACTCTAAACACACAAATTGTCGACCTGCACTTTTCCTAAATTATTTCTGTACAGATTGTCTTGTATTTCTCTATATTTCTGTATTTATTGTGTTGTTGGATAGTCACTCTAAAATGTGGACATTTAAAAAAAAAGTGCTATTCTGTGTTGACAATGTTTAAAAATAAAAATGAAAGATTTCAATATATTTACACTTTTCTAGGCTACTCTTTGTGAAAACAAAAAAAATGCTATTCTGTGTTGACAATGTTTCAAAATAAAAATGAAAGATTTCAATATATTCACACTTTTCTATGCTACTTTATGAAATCACAATTTGAGGAATGTAATAAAATCAAGTAGGGGTTAATTTACATGTATTTATTTCATGCCAAATGTTAGGGTACATTTTTCGTGTTTGTGTTTATTCAGGAAGCAGGCCATTGTGGATATTAGGCCTAGTGGTTATTACCTTTCAGTGGAAATAGCCTATTGTCTATAAAGAAGGAGATCCGCTCCCAAGTGCTTATTTTGACGTTCACAACCTGCTATAACTTTAACCGAAAAGGCCCATTTTATGGTTTTCCTATCATTTCACTGCAACTCTTTCATCGTGGTTTTAGTTCTTTATTAATTAGGTTAATTTAGGTAGATGATTAATGGCACGCTCTTAATTTGAGAATTGAGAGGACCTCGGTAATAAGTAGGCCTACTTTGTGTGAACGACTTGAGCAGTTACAGAAATTGACCTTTGGTGAGATGATTGGCCATTTGAACCAGTATCTGTGCGTTAGAGACCTCTCTGACACCCAGAAAGCTCCGATTCAAACTCCCATTCAGCAGCTCTGCAAGCGTTATAATGTCAAAATACGTTCCTTGATCACCAAGTATGGATTTTCACTGAGCAACTATCTTCATTTACTCTCGTTACGACCAGTATGTACTTCCAAAAAGGTCTAAATATAAAATTGACAAGCAACCTAAAACGATGCCTATTCGGCACCTCCAAGCTCGGTATTTGGAAACGCACAGGTCGGAAGTCTACAACGGCTCCGAAGAGGCATTTTTTCGGTTGTATGTACATTTATCTTTGGACCTTTTTTGGATTTACTGGGAGTGAGTAAATGTAATGGGAGTGAGTAAATGGAAATAGTTTCTCAGCGAACCTCAATATTTGGTGTTCAAGGAACGTATTTTGACATTCTAACTTGCAGAGCTGCTGAATTGGAGTTTAAGTCGGAGCGTTCTGGGTTTATAGAGGTCTCTGACACAAAGATGGGCTACTGATTGAATTGGCCATATGCTCACTTCAGTAGCCTAGGCCTACACGTTCGAATGTGTGCCATTTCAAAATAGGCCTATCAACCACTGTAGGCTATTTTAGTATTTCCATTTCCCCCTGCAGTATAGAAAGAACACTTAATATTTGCCTAAAAATGCAAGAGGAGAGGGTCACATAAAATCCTCATGCTTGCAAATAAAAACCCATAGCATGGCTAGATTATCAGTGGAAACTGGACAGGAAGGCAGACAGGCGGACAGACGGTGGGGAAAATTCTCCCACGGCTATTAGCAGCGTGGATCAAAGCGACCACCGTAATTCACATCCCTCGCAGTTCGCACCTCTCCCAATTTGAGGATCAGGTGTGAAACTGGACAACTCCCCTCCTGCTGTGACGCCACCTCTGGGGTTCCGCTAATCCGGAGTCGGCTCCATCACAAACTGAAAACAGTCTGTGAATGTCTCCAAATAATGTGAATTTCAGGTACAGAATTAAAATACCATTTATCCAATCGTTATTGAGCCACCTTGGCTTGACTATGTTACAGAGTAGGCCTATTTGTTGAGTTGTCACAAACCAACACGCACGCTGCGTTGTGTATGGGGCAGCGACAAGTAAATATCGATGTGTCAGAAGTGACACTTGAGGACATCAGAGCAACATCCAAAATGTCACTTTACAGGCCGGGCACTGAACCGAGGAGAGGGGCTTTGATATTGATTTTAGGTGCCTTTGATGTGGTGTGCTGCTGCGACATCTTTCATGTTAAAACGGTCTACTTCTTAAAAGAGTGCCAGTTTTGTCTGAAAGGGATAGAAGAAAAGCTGTGAGCAGAGAGAAATATTAGTTTGGTGTCCATCTACCTGTTCGGCACTAAGCACATGTTCAATGGCTCCCGAGTGGCGCAGCGGTCTCCGGCACTGCAATGCAGTGCTAGAGGCGTCAATATAGACAGACCATGGTTCGATCCTGTTCTGTATCACAACCGGCTGTGATCGGAAGTCCCATAGGGCGGAGCACAATTGGTCCAGGTTAGGGGAGGGTTTGCCAAGGTACGCCATCATTGTAAATACGAATATGTTCTTTAATGACTTGCCTAGTTAAATGAAATAATACAAATGTCTGAGATCATGCAGCCCAAAAATATGAGAAGGCACAACATATGTGAGGGTGGTCACATATGCTGTGATCTGTAAGTCTCAGAATTTAAAAAAAAATTCAAATAGCTTTTCCTGCAATCTAGAGCCATAATCATTATGCTTAACTCTAAGCATACCTCTTGAGCTGTCTGTATCCCCCTGACTTGTGGTTCTTTTTTAAATAAACAAAATCATCTCTGCATTACTGCTAGCATTCTGGGAAGATTCAGTACATTTAGTTATTGCTTGTTTTTCTAAAGTCTAGCAACCTTGCCCACAGGCATGCCAGCTAAGATAGTTAGTCAAGCTGGCTACACTAACTTGATTGATAGCCTGAAATGCCTTCTTGGTAGCTAGTTATGAGGTTGGGTGATTGGGAACATATCCGGGGTATCTAAAGCCAACTTCATGAAATTGCTAAGTAGCTAGTAGTATTACTGCTTGTCAAATTTCAAGGAGGAATTTAACGCTGTCAGAATACCAATGAAGGCCATCAAATGAACCAGGTGCCAGATCTCACACTGCATTGTTGAGAAGAAGTTGCCTGACGACTCAAAATGAATTATTTCCACTGCTCTATGTTCCCTACATACTTCAGTCTAGACTGCCACCAGAAGTCGTTTGTGATGTCAAAATGAGATGTGTTGTACAAAACAAAGTAATCAGCGATTTAATAATTTCTAACCAATTAGAGAATTTAAAAACTCTGCTTTACCCACTGTTCTGGCTTGGCCCAACCCATCGGTTTCTGGGACTAATCAGAATGGTTTGAATGTGTGGGTTCTAGAACTCTAACCTAACATGGCAGGCGAAAATGGAAATGCCTAGCTGAGTTCTAAAACGTCTGAACGGAGTTCCGACATCCGTTTCTTAGTAGAAAAGGAAACTAGGTTGAATTAGCTGTATCCCTGAAAACCGGATACATCTGGTTGTTGGCAACTCCGCTAAGGGTGTTGAAATCATTGGGGAGGAACTCAGATCTAGACTCATTGAGGAGAAGAAACTAGCGTCCGTGGGCATGGCTTAGCGTTTGACCAGAGCAAGGAGTTTGGTTAGCCAGGCAAGACGGCCAAACCCAGACATTCTCACCTGATAAAGGCCCACTGGTCCAGCTGTGCTAAAGTAGTCCTATATTAAACTTCAAAGCCTACCTTCACACACACAAACGGCACAGTGTATTGCTGAGATGTGATTACTGTGGAATTACTGTTTGATGCTAGTTTAGCAGGAAAGCATTTAACCATTTCTGGTCCCTGTTTTTTGAAGTGTGCTACAGCAATATTTATTTTATTTAACTAGGCAAGTCAGTTAAGAACAAATTCTTATTTACAATGATGGCTTACCCCGGCCAAACCCTAACAACGTTGGGCCAATTGTGCACCGCCCTACAGGACTCCCAATGATACAGCCTGGAATTGAAACAACCTCTAGCACTGAGATGCAGTGCCTTAGACCACTGCGCCACCCAGGAGCCCCCTAATATATACTTCTCTGAAACAACAGACAGATTGTGCATTACTTCATGTGAAAATGTTCACAGCTGAGTAAATAGGATAAACTGAGTCCAATATGAAGAGAAAATCAATTTAATGAAATTAACTACGTCAGTGTATGACAATTTGTCTGAAAAACATTTGTTATTACAATGTTACAGATAACATAAAATATTTATTTGATTAAACCTACACAAATAAAATAATTTACACACAACACGGCATTACTGAGTGTGGTGTACTAGGACATGGTACTTTCTATACAGCCATACTATCAACAAATACATATTTACATCTGTACAACCTAGAATTCTGGCTAAGACACAAAAATTGCTTTTTAAAATGATGCCACCTCTAGCCTACTTGCAACCAGACTTTGCATTACCAAGTATAGTCATTGTAGTGATAATGTCCCACTTCTCATGCTATTCCTACTTCTGTCATCCAACAGTCTAACAAGATTACAAGGAATTGTATCTTCAAATATACAGAATAAAACACAATATACAATAACTTTTTTAGGCTATTCCTCTAGTAACTGACAGTTGTAGGTCTACAGTAATTTGGCTCTACCAAGGTCTCCACATGGACTTGGAATAGGCCACTCTGGGCATGTTCAGAACATCCTGGTTTTCAGCGTCCACAGAGATGTGGCTCTGCTCAGAGTCAGTCTCGTCCAGATCCGAGCACAGGTCATCGCTGGAGGTGGTGGAGGGCGCTGGGGAGAGGGTTGAGGAGCTTTCGCTGGGGATGCTCCTTCCTCCAGGGGAGACCAGTGCTGCGTAAATGCCCTCAGAACTGGGCCAAGTGCTGCTGCCATTAGTGGAGCAGTCCGCCATAATATCCTGGAGCATCACCTGGAGTCTGTCCTCGTCGTTCAGAGGCATACATTCCAGGAGGTGGTTCAAGAGCTCCGCCGCGAGAGTCGCGTCGATTCCCGGGCAGCTGGACACGAAGGTGTGCACCTCATGCATGCACTGGATGTAGCCAGCAGCGAACCTTTCACTCGCCTCCTGGTTCACTGGGTCTACCTCTGACAAAGCACAAACAGAAGCCCCGTTTATACCTGGCTCTAACATTCATTATTGGTCCTGATCCTGTCCACATTCTGATGTTTCCCACATTTTTTGACAGGTGTAGACGATTAAAAGACGCATTGTGATCTGATTGTGATCAAATCTTATAAGTGTAAACAGACAAGATCAGATCAAGATCAGGATCAAGGACGCATGTTAGAGGCAGGTATAAACAGAGCTAGAGAGATACACAAATGAGACACACTGAACATAGGCCTTACACAAACAACATTCTACCAGTTGGGTGAAAATGTCCAATGTGCATAAGTGCATAATCCTATAGTTTACCTTGTCCTTGGTTTTGAAGGATACTCTCCACTCGTTTTACAGTCATTTCCAGAACTTCGGCATTCTCCATCTTTGATTGTAACTGTGAATGGCATATTGATAGGCTACAATGTCAATAACTCGTTTACAATGCAACGACAATAGGCTACACAAAGAGAGGGGGCATGTGATATAAAGTGACATAAGATGTGCAAAAACATACATCTGTGTCTGCGAGAAGAACTCTGAGTTCCTGCAAACTTTCATTGATGCGAGCCCGTCTCTTTTTCTCAACCAACGGCTTTCTGATCTAGAAAAAAATAAAATAAATCACCGCCACATTAATATATTAGGCTACATTTAGTCAAATCAAAGACCACTCAATACACGACAATTATCGTCACTTTGGCCTACCTTTCTGTCCACTTTAATGCCATAGTATTCATCTTCGTCTCTACTCAGTTCTTTTTTGATATTGTGAGTGGGGGCCATGTTGTTGATGTTTAACCCAGACACTGCCAGAGGTTTGGTAAATCCACACGACCGTTACACTCCGTAAATGGGACAGATGGCCGCCGGTCCCTGCTGCAAACAAAGCAGAGCTGTACTTTTGCGCAGACGGGTACTAGATTTGTTATGCAGCCTCAAGCGCAACGATAGTGCCAGTAGTAGTAGGTATTTATAACGCCTCATTTACATGTGAATAGAGGGGCTGACTGCGCGAGCAAGAGATTGTTCAGCGCACTTGCGAATCAGCCAATCGCTGATCAAGCCTTTTGTCCTCTTTGCAGAGGGAGAGGATTTGGCTAGACCACAAGAGGGATATTATTTGGCGTCTGTCCCAGCCCGAAATAAGTTTTTATTTTATAACCCACAATTCTAGTCTGCTCCAGAGACCAATATGCTTTAAAAGATAGATGGAAATTAAATTATAACAAGAAATCGCAAAGAGACAATTAATCATAACTTAACACATAAAACCGATATTTATGGAATTATGAAATATAAAACAATAAGTAAACATTATTCCTAAAGGATCATTTTGAATGTGTCCTGTAAATGTTTGATTTTGTACTCATCATTGTACCTTCTGACTCAAACAAACACAACCAAATTGCAAAACCATTAGCAAACACCATTAGCCTATTGAATCGTTCAACATTAACAGACAATTCTCACATTGCGTAATTAGTCACCTTTACGTGTATTTCAAGTTTAGTTGTGGGCCATTGCACTTAATACATGTCATGTCCAAAGTTGAGGCCAATTCCAACCCATTTCAAGACAATTAACAGAATGGGACATTAGGCCAAATTTGAATCGGAAAATGTGTCACATATCGTCCGTCCTTAGTCTTGAATAGGCTAAAGAAAGTATTCTCAACACCATGTGGCTTAGTTGGTGGAGCGTGGCACTTGGAATGCCGGTGTTGTGGGTTCGATTCCCACTGGGGACCAGTACAAAAATAAATGCATGTACTCACGCCTGTACGTCCAGACAGAACATCTGCTGAAATGACAAAATCAAAATGTTTATATATATTATTGTAGGCCAACTCAACCTTTGGCACATGGGCTCCAATGCTTATCTTTATTGAGAGTTGTGAAATGAATTGAAGATGTTTCTCCATTTGCGCTCTATTGCTACGATCTGACAGACAGACAGCTAATACATTGCTATAGGGGTTGTTATCTCATATGAATAGTTTATTCATGCGTATGCATTATAGTATGGCCTTTAAAATAATTAAACAGCTAAATTAAACACAAAGTAAATTTCCCACTGTGTAGACTCAGACTCCGTAGTGATTATACATGTGTGGTTAACATTCACATAGCGTTCTCTCGCATATCAAATTTCACGTCATTAAAGAGATAATTTCAGTATCATTCCTGTATAGGCGTATCATTATAGACTTCCGGATGATCAGAGTTTATTCGGGCAAATCAGAAGAGAAAAAGCGCTAAAAATAAGATGAGGAAGGTATACCCATATCTGGTGCAAACTTTCAAAATAAAGGTCCCCTAACGAATCTTGCAAATAAACACCATATTCGGAATCTAATTCATGCAGTGAAAAACGTCCATTTAGGTGCAAATTGTTATAAATACAGCAATAAATACAGCAATATCTATACAAACTCAATTATTATAAAACACAATAACATAAAGAACAGGCTAATAAAAGCAACATTTGAATCAACCTCATATGGATGTCGACTATTATTTTGAAAAGTGATAAGGGTATGATTTTTTTCGAGTCCCACATGCGGTTGTTCGTCACAGCTACGCTTATCTGAGGTCAGAAAGGATCTTGATAGGACGGGGGCGAGAGAACAGTGCAACTATATAATCAACCAGCATCGAATGAGGAAGTCAGTGTATTGAAAAAGATAGACAAAGTGAAGATGGTGAAGATTACTTTCCAGTCGGTCTCGGCGCAGAAAGCAGATAAGGAGCTCGATGGAGACAAAGCCGAGATTCTCATGCCCTATGAACACGTGAGTTCAGCATCTCTTTTCTATGTTGCGTGTTTTGACATACCGTTGTGGAGAAAGAGGGATTTTTTTTTTCTGACCAAGATGCAATAATTAGATTATATCAAGGCTATTTTTCCAAAACAGAACTAAAAGCAGCAGTAGGTCAATTTGCATATAGTACCACAACATCATTTATTGTTAGTATTATTTGTACTATTGTTACCAGCAATGATACACTGTTGCAGTGAAAGCGTTGGAAACACGGATCCAAAAGTAACATTTTAAAACCGATACAAGCTAGACAGCACAGCCGAAGGATGTTGACATTACGTCACCTTCTTAGGGGGGGGGGGGGTGCACGACCACGACACACTGCAGGGGTGTATTCATTCCGCTGATTTTGTTGCAAAACGTTTCTTAAACTGAACGAAATGGGCCGGGACTTACCTTAATTAGTCCAATAGAAACTCTCGTTTTGCTGTTTGCAGTTGCCGTAATGAATACACCACAGATGTAGCCACGAATCGTAGGCTCTCCTATACAATTTAAGTCGAATAATAGTTATGTTTATCGAAAGCTTTCAAGACAAAACGTTTATAGGTTGATATTGTGAAGTTACATCACATCAATAATTACGATGCAAATTGTGCATACAAATGGAGACGTTATTGCTGCGCTATGGTTACGTCACCGAAGTGGTTTCCCCGGCCAATCCAGAAGGTAGCGCGTGAGGGCCACCTGCGCAGTGGGGTTGTTGTATTATTATTATTTTTTTAATGTAAATGAGGACGCAATGCATTTATTTACATAGTGTAATGTGATTTGTTTTCCTTGTGTCATGATCACCCTAATACTGATAATACTTTACAGGTGCAATATGGTAGGTACAATATAGGTTTACTTCGGGTGGCTTTCATATGTTCTGTTCATTCAAGCCAGATGAAGGAAAGGAGATGAGGAAAGAAACGAAGTCACACTGTAGAGAGTCATAAGACATATGCATTTGGTTACATAACTGTCAGAGAGCTGCTAAAAGGGTGGCCATACTGGATTTGCATTAAAAAAAGCCTTTGCCAAGTGTTGACTCTTAGTGTTGTTTCTGTTAGCGTTGACACCACAGTTGTAGGTCTGTGTCGTTAGAGAACACCTGGATAGTATAGTGTTTTCCTGCCATTTGTGGCAAACATAGAATTGTATTTCTACAGGTGGCAGAATAAATGCATTGTGAGTTTTGCAGTTGGACTGTCAAACTCTGAGCAACTGTAGGTCTTTGAGCTAGATAACTCTACCCTCCATCAGATTTATAAATATCCTACATTGGGTGGGAGACAGGGGATTCTTGCAAAGGCTTCATAGGATTTGTGTATATACCAAATCTGTATAAAGCCTATGAATACCATCTCCGGCTTGAGATTCCTCTTCCACGCAATCGCTCTGATCTCCCTCCTACCGGAGGTGGTGATGTAACAGCTGTCACAGCTATAAATAAGGCACTTGGAAGTAGAGGTCTATGAATAGAGCTCCCAGACAACCGTGCCAGCCTCCTTTGCCGTCACTCGGCACACACAACACAATCCGTCTCATCCCGTTTGATCCTCCGTAGTCCCTAGCAACCGTGTGTGGGTACCGTCTCTAGCTAGCGACTAGCGTATCGCTAATAGCGAACAGACTGACGGTAGGGCTGATAGACTGTGGGTGGGCTGTTGGGATGAGGAGCCATCTTCAGCCTACAGTACGTCTTGGAGAATTCCTCCCTGACTAACCACTTGGCAAGGACAGAGTCATCTCATCACAGACTAAGCAAGCAAGATATGGCTTGGTAGGGTGTAGCACAGGAAAGTGTCGCTGTGTAAGGAGTTCACTCTTAAGATATTATATGACTGATTATTTCTGCTCAGATGAACTTGATGATTTCACAGTCCTGCTTTTCTTCTTGGGTGAAGATCACTGCTTAGCTACTTGAGTGAAGCGGAAACGGCAGTTTCATAGTGGAAGCATCCTGCCGATAATTCTTATCACTCTTATCTAACATTGGCCTGTAGGACTGACCTGTGTATTGTTTCTTCCACCAGGAGCTGGTTCTTCCTCTGAGGCCCAAGAAGTCTCATCTGAATGGACTGCTTTGTCCCACCTTTGGCCTGGTGGTGTTCATGTCAGGACTGGTGCTGGCCTCCATATATGTCTATCGCTATTACTTCATACCACAGGTACTATAATACAACTATACTACACAACTACCACTAGTCACTTATTTTTCATACTACAGGTCAAATAGTATTACTTTTACATACTGCCTCACACACCTTGCTAACCTATACTACTGTACAACTACCAGTAGTAGCTACTACTACCTGCTACATCATACCTCACATATTCAATCATACAGACAGATTGGTTCTGATTGAACCAATGATATAGATATACCACAGATAGATATCCCCCTAACTATCCTAACCCTATTCTGATCTGTTCTCCCTGTGTGTTCTAGATTCCTGAGGACAGTCTGTTCCACTGTAGGGTTCTGTATGAGGACTCTGTGCATGCCCCCATGCACGGCAGACAGGAGCTGGAGGAGAACGTGGGCATCTACCTGGACGACAACTACGAGCAGATCAGTGTGCCCGTACCCCATTTTGGAGGGAGCGACCCAGCAGACATCATCCACGACTTCCATAGGGTAAGAGCCAAGGGAACCTCAGTCATCCCTATGTCAATACACACAGCCAATGTGGAGTATGATACAAGGTAGCCATTTTGTACCAGAAGACTCACCCATTGCCAATTGGTATACATATGAGCATATGATTCTGAAGAATGTGTCTACAAGGCAATGAACGTTTTATGAGACCCTTTCTGTTAGGAAGTGTCAGACTGGACTGGAGTGCTGACACTTCCTTCCTCCAACTCTGCTGCAAGACGTGGTTAGCAAATACCTTTCTGCTACTCAAAGGTAAAAAGTTATTCAATACCTCGGAATTGATGATACAAATGTTGCTGTCATTTCTAATTCCAGGGTCTGACTGCGTACCATGACATTGCCCTGGACAAGTGTTACGTGATTGAGCTCAACACCACCCTGGTCATGCCACCGCGGAACCTGTGGGAGCTGCTGGTCAATGTCAAGGTATGCTGTTGTGTTATGTCTGTCAGAGGTATGTGAGTGTGTGTGTGTATCCTTCAGAGAGACATTTTGCTTGGGTGTTTGTTTGCGTGTGTATCCTGCAGTAGAACACTGCGGTCATATGACTTAATCTGTGTACGCCCTGTGATATAAAGTGTGTTTGTCTCCCTCTCCAACAGAGGGGGACATATCTGCCCCAGACCTACATCATCCAGGAGGAGATGGTGGTGACTGGGAGGGTGAGGAACATGAGACAGCTGGGGCCCTTCATACACCGGCTCTGCTACGGCAAAGACACCTACCGCCTCAAACGCCGACGCGACGCACGCCGACGTAAGTACTACACACACACACACACATATATTCTTTTTCCCTCTCTCACACACCCGTGTACAATTTCGCACTTACACCCACACTGATGTCCTTGTCAACGTGAGATGCATGTAAGTGCTATGCTATCAGTTAGACACTTCCTCTCCTGTACAGAGGAGAGGAGAACAGAAGAGTGTGTGTTTTCACAGTAGTCACTGAGTCAACAGAGAATCCGTGGGTTGATTGACTGTGTGGTGGGAGGAACACTGACCGTCAAGAAGCCTCCACGTGAAACCCATCATCGCAGAGGAAATGGAGATGGCCATGTCGATATCGGAGCTTCCTGTGTGGGCTCAGACAGGGAGTGCGTGTGTGTGTGAGAGCATGCACATACGTGTATGTGTGTGGGCTCCGCCAGGCGCTAGCCTCCCACAATATGAGTTGTTTGGCAAACTTCCACACACACACCCCTGTATGATTATCATGTCAGAGACATAGCGTGTGTGTTTGTGAGTCATTTCTCCAACACACCATCAGGCAGTGTGCGTGGGGAAGGAAGTGCTGCGCAGTAGGAATTAACTCCGTGTGGCTCTGTGATTGGCCAGTTATAGAACCAGAGCATTGATGTAACATGCTTCCTTGACACTGAACACATATGGACTGATAGGCGACTCCATTGATCCAAGATGAGGCTGGTACCGGTAGTCATGGTAACAGTGAGTGAGGTAGGCAGTGGGCTATAGCTATCTAGTGTTATGAGGATGCCTGTTCATAAACTGTATCATAATGGTTATTAGGCGCCTAATATGTGGATATATGAACACAAATGGGGAGTGGCCAGTACCTCTGTAAACCAGCACAGCAATAGCACAATAGATATCCCAAACCATATATCAAAAGTTTGTTATAGGTAAAACATAATTGAACATGATAACGCTGGATGTAAGCTTTTACCTATCTTCTCTTCTTCTCCATCCCTCTCTCCAGGCATCGACAAGCGCGAGGCGAGGAACTGCCACAGCATCCGTCACTTTGAGAACACCTTTGTTGTCGAGACGGTGATCTGTGACAGGGTCTAACTTTTCCGAGGGAGAAGATGGCAAGATGGCCTCCCTACACCACCAAGCCAACTCTTAAACCATACCTCGCACCTCCCTTAGGCGTTATATTGCACTTTAAAAAGATTTTGTTTGTCCAAATAGTTATTGGTTTTAATGTTTTCTTTTATTCCTTATTTTGTCCCAAGTTGAAGGGTTGTTTACTGCTCTGGTGTTGGTTTTATTTGTTTTTGTATTCCAATGGTCTGTATAGTTTGATAATGCCGGTAATGCAGTGAATCCTTAGCTTTTTTGTTCCTCGGGTTTTAATGTCATGTTGCACAGATGTTTCTTTGGGATTTGATATGTCTTAATTTGAGGTCGACGCCAGCATAATCAGATGAGTTGTCTCGGGCTTTTACTTCAATCTATTCAGATTGAGTTGGCATGTTTTATCCTTTCTGTATTTTACTTTTCTTCTCTTTGTAACCCTGTGCAGTGTGCGTAACAGTGAAGAGAAATGGGCATAATGCTGCTTCATGCGCTGTGCAGACAGACGTGTTTTTATTGGTCTCTCGGTTCAACCAAAGTGAACCCATGATGATTTCTTGTTGTCCAGAAATGCCCGAAACATACCTCGTATATTTAAACGTTTTTGCCTGTTATGTAAATCATGAATTGTGTATATGTATTATCCTATAAGCAATATATACTGTATATGCATAGATTTTTTTTATCTAAACTTGTTTTGTGATTGACTGATCATTTCTCTATGGTTTGTCCCTCTTCGTGGTATCTTCCACTCATTGACTCTGTCTGGCTCTCACATGGCTTAGACTGAAGTAGCAGTGCTTTCAATGGGCCAACGGAACCAAATATATATAGTCAGTAATGCTATGTGGAGTTGTGAGAGTGTTACTTAGGCATATTTGGGGATGGATCTAGCTTTATAAATTTACCTACGGTGGGACAGGTTTTAGAATTCAACTCTTTCTTTCTGCGTGTCTTTGGCTACTTCCTGATTCTGTGTGCAAGTGAACACTTCAGGAGAAGGGTGGAGCATTAGGACGTGGTTGTCCTCTTCCTTCTGTCTAGTGGGTTCAGCCTCTTGTCTGCAGTTGAATCCTTGTAGCCAGGTTCCATACCTGCTATCCTGATCTATCTCTGCATTGCTTGCCTGTCTTGCTCTCTTAACATTTTTTTTTACTATACTGGATGATATGAAGGAATTCTGTTGCTGTTTTAAAAAGGGACCTACCGTATGATGTATATTTTCATGATCTGTCCCCTTCTCTGACTCGCCATGCTGTACTGTCATTTGACTTGTAATAGCCTATCCTACCACAGTACCTAATGAATAAACAATTAAACTACACTGCTTATCTACATAATATCTATAACTACACTGCTTTTATCTTTTTCATGTTCATTGTCCTGTGTGCGTGTTTTAGAGAAACAGAATGACACATGAGAATACAAAGGCTAAATAAACATTGAATATATTTCTTATATAAAAATAAACATTCCCACAATCTGTCATTCAATTGCGGCAAATCCAAGCACAGAAGTCAGACCAATGACCAATAATCAGAGAAAATAACATTGCTACGTTTCAACTACATCCTCCCTTCAGAGGAAGACAATCAACAGGTTTATAAAACGGCTTTATAAAATCTCACAATAAAGGACGAAGCTACAATTTAACAGTCATATGCAACATTTGGTACATTAATTATGTATCTACGGTACTTCAAGGGCTATTAGTGACATCCCTTTCCTGCCACACGAACACACACACACAAGCACACACCACAACTGACATTTCGTTCCCCAGACAAATGAGGGTGCTTCTTAAGTCAACACCCTAACCAATCTAATTGCCTTCCATTTGTCATTTGACTTCTCACACGCACACATGAATACAGTATAGAAGATGTAAGAACAACAAAGTCCACCATTAACTTGTTTAAGACCATCTCTAGCATTCTCACCACTACTAATGCCAGTCCTCCACTACGAGGCAGAACTAGGCAGAACCATGGAATTAAACTCAAGTTCCTGTATTCCCTCTCCCTATCTTCAGAATCTTGGAGCTGAAGTAGTAGATGAGAGGATCCAGGAAGCTGTTTGCACAAGCCAAACAGATAGTTCCAATAAGGAAGTCAAAGAAGGGGAACTGGGATTGAAGGAATCGTAGCTTGTGGAGCCCATATAGGACTACTGCAACATGAAAGGGGATGAAACACACTGTGTAGATCAAAAGGTTGATCACAAGCAGCCACACCATCTGGCTCTTATCCATAGAGGATGAGGAGGCCTTCTGCACTCTCAGCTTAAGCACCACGACCACCGTACAGCCCACGATGACAGCGAACGGAATGACATTTCCCACGATAGCAGCCACGCAGATGATATTGAACCCAAAGTGCCACTCATTCTGAGTGTAGCCCTCGAAGCAACTCCACCCTAAGCACTGGTTCTGTCTGGCATGGTGAGTCAGTGCCACTGGCACCGCCATGGCACCAATCAACACCCATACGGCCGCACATGCCTTACAAGCCACACCGATCCTCCTCAGTGGGCGTGAGCGCAGAGGATAGACCACAGCCAGGAACCGGTCCACGCTAATAAACATGATGAAGAACGAGCTGGAGTAGAGGTTGACGTTAAACAGAGTCCCAGAGACGATGCAGGCCAGGTGTCCATAGGGCCAGTGGCGCCTGGCATAGTACAGGATCCGGAAGGGCATGGAGAGGGTGAAGAGGAGGTCTGAGAGGGCCAGGTTGGCCATGTAGATCAAGGGCACCGAGCGGACCCTCAAGCGGCATAACAGGAGCCAGAGAGAGAGGGTGTTGAGGGGAAGACCCAGGGCCAGCACGACACTGTAGGTGGCTGTGAAGAGAGGGTACCTGTAGTGGGTGATGTTGCAGGTGGCGTTAGTCATCTCTGGAGGACTAGCATGAACTGACACTAAACTGCTACAGCTGTCAGAGCTGGATGTTGAAAGATAAAGGCGTTTCTTTTTTTTTTGCAGTTTATGTCTGTGGTTTCTTCAGATGCAAGTTGCTGAACAGGAAACTCTGGGAAATCCACCCACGCTAGGTTTTCAGCCTTAGGTTCCTCTCTTATTTTTTAAAAGATTGGGTTTGATATTTTATATAAAATACAAAACATACACATACAAACGACGACATTATACAAGCATCACACTTGCCCAGACCCACAAGCCCCAACCCATATCTCCATTGTACATTGATTTTTTTCTCCCCGTCGTCAATGCTCTTTCCATTTTTAGATAATATAGTGGATATGGCTGACTTGATTAAACAAATGTGGTTCTATTGACAATTGAGATGTACAAACTATGGCATTAGGGGACGACGAGCGGATAAGAGGCAATCTGTAATTGAGATTAAGACAATGAGCGAGCTAGGATGGACGAAATCAATATGACTATTTGTTCAGCACTTTTGAAATATACAGCGACAGGATTCAGAACATGGGTCGTTCTGATAGTATTCTCCCTGTACACTAAGTCAGAACCGGAGGATAAATAAAGGGGGCATATAAGTAGACAATGAAAGCTCTTACAATATTACATTTCTCTAAAACAAGTTATAGGCTACATGTGCACCACCAAATCAGAACAGTAGGCTAAATTACGAGGGGAAAAGGGACCAGTGTGTGGCAGAATTCATGCTGGATTGACAACATGGCCAAATTTTGAATGGTTATAGCAAGACAGAGAGACAGTGTCTGTTTTTCTCTGAAACAAGCTTGCCAGAAGGGCATAACAGACACCTGTTATATTGAAGTCTGTAATTTAGAAGAAGTGGGTGTTGAGTGTTTCGCTGGTATGTAAAAGCACCACATCCCTCTTTGTAATTATAAAAACAAAGGAACCTAAAATGTGCATGTATAAGTCAATGAATGTGTGGTAATTGCTGTATGTCAATGTGTGTTATCTGTTACATGTATTAAGAACAGGCGATAACAGAATGACACCTGGAAGATAGAAATAATATGTTGTCTGTCCTTATGTGTTTGGTGTGAGTGCGCAGTGGGTGAGGAGATAAACAAATGTTTATTAATAGTACATTGTTAGTTTCATTTGTTTGTTTTGTTTGTGGATTAAAGTTCTTTTTTATTAGGTAATGGCCCAATGGTGGAATAAAAAGTTAGGAGTAGGACAGAAGTTATTTGGTTGAACATATTTGTTAGTGACACTTTCCTCCCATTGGACAGTATAGGAGATGTACAACCTTTAATATACCAGTACAATTATTACAAGGAAGTTGTGTTCCGTAGAGATTTTCATAGAAAATGACTTTGTGATGCTATCACCAGGGGGACACTGGTGAATAACATATTACTATTACTCTTCACCCTTAAGATATAATATTAGGAATTGAAGTCTATCATGGGGTTGTCTCTGTGAGGCCCGTATGTGAAATATATTTGAATTTAGTAGAACCATTTACTATAGCCTGGAATAAGTGAGTAGAATTAGGATTACAGTATCACCTACTGTTGTTTAACACACGCTGAAAGGGGATAGAGAAGAATTTATATGCACATATTCACACATATTACACCCACTTTAGGATAACCCTAACGAAATGGGAAAACACATTACATGCAGAGTATCTAAATAAAAAGCTGGAGCACCATGGCACAGTCAAACCAGAATGAGGAGATAGTCTACATAGTACAGGCTACATTGCTCCTATGTTGGATATAGTCAAGGAGATAATTCAGACAAGAAAAATTGACAAAAAGAAGGGCATAAAGAAGAATCCCCTGGTATCAGAAACTGTGATAGGAATGATGATGCTGGAAGGGCAGATCTTCATGAACAAGGCTACCGTGACCAAACTAAAGCTGGAGAGAGCAATATAATGCGGGAGGAAAGGAATTAGTCAGGACAGAGGCAGAACAGGAGTACTCCCCACTGCCCTGCGGCTGTATGAAAATCAACCCAGAGGACCCCCGGGCGACTATATACAGGTCTAACCTCTCATACCACTGACAGAAGAAAATGGAGAAGCGACCACAATTATCCTCAAGGGGACTCTGATGAAGGAGGTGGACGACACAACAGCAGCAACAAGCGACATGAGAGAACAATAGAATTGGATGGGAAAAGGAAGCACAGTTCCTAGAGGGAGGAATATTCCAAGTATGGTCCACCCAAACTCACTCCACAAGAAAGGAACAGACTGAAAGACCCTAGACATCTGGCCGACCTGAAGAAAATAAGAAAAAAACCCACAAACGACTAAAGAAGCAAAAGAAAAGTATGTGCCACTATCCAAGAGTGACCTATTCAGAGAGAAAGAAAGGGAGGGCTAGACACTGCACTGAAGGCCCAGCTTGCACAGATCGAGAAAGGAAGTGGTTTTACTCACAATATGATGGCTGCTCAAAGTTGTTTCTACAGGCTCACCACAACCATAGCCTGCAGCTTCACCACAGCTACATCAGTCACACCCATGAACCTGGTGCTTGCAGGGTATGTGATTTTCACCACTCAACCTTATGGGGATCCACAAACATGGACTGGAGGAAGAGGTGGGCCCAGCCAGAGACCTGAATGACTGGAACAACACTCAATGCTGGACCTGTGGGCAGTTGGGGCATGCGAGTTTGAAATGTGTGGGGGAAATGAAAGAGCGGCAGAGGAAACTTTGGGTCTAGCAGAGGAAGAGGAAACTCAGCCACAGTACCACTCGCCCAGAGCTGGAAATGCTCACCTGGGGCCACCTATGCCCTATGGACAAGGAGGACAATGTCACGGTCGTCCTCCTCTTCATCTGAAGAGGAGAGGCGAAACGGATCAGAGGACCAATATGCGGCGTGGTAAGTGTCCATGGTAAATCTTTAATAAAGAAAGTACTGACACTGCATACAAAACAATAAACAAATGACGACCGTGAAGCTAACAAACTAGACCTGTGCTGACACAAGCCACTGACATAGACAATCACCCACAAACAAACAGTGCAACCCAGGCTACCTAAGTATGATTCTCAATCAGAGACAACTAATGACACCTGCCTCTGATTGAGAACCATACTAGGCCGAAACATAGAAATAGACAAACTAGACATGTAACATAGAATGCCCACCCAGCTCACACCCTGACCAACCAAAACATAGAAACATACAAAGCAAACTATGGTCAGGGTGTGACAGAGTTAATGACAGAGGACAGCCATGGCCAATGGGAAATCAGAAAACCAACAGTTCTCCTTTCCCCCAGAATCAACAATGAAGGAACAATAACAGGGACATCGGGAACAGCCCAGGAATGTGTACTGGACGAAGACTTGTTTGATGAACCTCTGCTTGACTTTGACATGGTGCTGTTCGTTGACGGTTCTGCTTATATAGATCAAAGCACAGGGAAGAAACATGTAGGATTTGCTGTAGTAGATGTGGAAGGTGATATTGAGGTTATACAGCCCCTACCAGAACATTTATCAGCGCAACAGGCAGAATTATTAGTTCTGAAAACAGATTGTGAATTAGGGGCAAGAAAAGCACTTACTGTCTACTCAGACTCAGCATATGCTAGTGGGGTTTGGAGAGCAAGAGGGTTTACTAATAGGTCTGGCTTATGGCTACATCTTTTGTCTGGCATGCCCTTTTTACCATCAACCATGATCTTTAATATGTGCCGATTGGCTCATGGAGTGAGCCATTCGTCAAAGGGGGAATTTAGGAGAAGATTTAGGATGACCAGAAGATTTAGGAGGAGAAGATTTCGGCCCAATGGTTTTGCCAAAATTTGGATCAGCAAATGAGAACTTTATTGTTGCGTGACATGTTTGTTATATAACACAGACAAGGGAACTCCACTCCAACCAGGGAAGTTCCTCACTCCAAAAGGACCTTGTCCACTTTGCTATGGATTTCATAAACATGGTAGAGCGGAAAGAAAGAAAGAGATACTGCCTGGTGATAATTGACAGGTTCACCAGGTGGGTGGAAGCACTTCCCACCACCAACTGCGATGCGCAAACAGTTGCAAAATTGCTAGTCAGGGAAATTATACTCAGGTTCGGAGTGCCTGAGGTTTTGTCTGCAGACAATGGGACCCATCTCAAAAAAGATGTGGTTTCCCAAGTGGCCAAAATGATGGGTGTTGACCAGAAGTTTGTGTCCATCTATCACCCGTGGAGTAACGGGATTACAGAGGGGGTTAATTAAATTATCAAAGGGGGTGGGGGCTTGCAAAAGCCTGCCATTCCACAAAAATGAGTTTGGTGGAATGCTTGCCCCTTGTCCTCGTGAAAATGCTCAGCAGCCTTAACAAAGGTATTGGGTGTACACCTTATGAGATGTTAATAACAAGACGACCAATGAACAACCCAGGGGTGAGACCTATGACTGACCGACAGATAGACATAACAGACAGTGTGACCATCTTGAGTAGATGAAGGAACTAACTTCTGTTGTAAGTTTTCTCCACTCTAACACTAGGAAAGCAGCAGAACCAATCACCAGATGAGGATCCAGATGCTCTGATCATCTGCGTAGGAGACTGGGTGAAACTACGAGACCATAAGAGAAAATGGAACCAGCCAAGATGGATGGGACCCTTCCAGGTGACCATGGCAACAAAAGAGGCGGAGATCCACCGATGAGAGTGACCAGAGGAGAAACTGGGAAGACCACAGCCAGAGGGCCGAGACCAAAGGCCAGAAGAACCAACAGAGGGTTCAACCACAGAACCTGAAGAGTCATCAGATGTCGAGGAGAACATCATACACACACTCTATGGTTGTGAAACAAGAAAATCGCAACCATGGAAACACACATGCAGGGTATTTATTGCTCTCCAAATCCTACTCGTTCCTTTTGTGGACGGGGATGTGGAGAATAATAAATGGGTGAAAGCAGTGACATACATAGGATTACAGGAGAAGAGGAACACATCTGGCACACGGGTAATGATTTTCCAGAAACCCACCTCCACAGCCTCTCTGTGGGGAACCGAAGCAGCACCAATTGCTAAGAATGATTTTGGATGTGGATTACTTCCTTTTATGCAAAGGAACAATACAAGGGTTTGACAAAGAAACAGCAATGATACTATTCTGATGTTGGTCACTAGGGGGAAGGAAGCAGCATGGGAAGGTGGATTCTCCGATAAGACAATAGGTAATAGTTCAGATACAGCTAAGGAGTATCTGACGGGTAGTAGATGTTGTGTTGGCAGGATTAAAACCCACAATAACTCCCCCTGCTTGTATCTGCACCTCAGAGAATATGGAGGTAGGAAACATCACTAATTGCCTGTGTAGCCCTTATCAGGCCAAAAAATGGAAATCAGTAGTTTTGATGTACTGGATGGGCAACAATTGATAACGAGGGTAAATATTTCAAACATTGGCAAGGGCATGGGGACAACTCCAGATCATCTCTGGATCTGTGGGGGTAAGGGCTACATTTCCCTTGGGATGGAAAGGATGTTGTTATCTGGGGAAACTGAACTGACAGCAGCAACATTACCTGCCTCTGAGCTGCTGAACAGTTCACTGCAAATTAGTATCAGATCGAATAATAGAGCTAGAAGAGCTGTGGCTCAAAATAATGAGGCTTATGGACATGTGCTGTCTCAGGTAGAGATGGCAGCCATAGTCATCTTTCCAGGTGCAGGAGTTGTTGTAATGGGTAAGTGGATTAACAATTTGACATACTCCATGCAGGCCCTTACTAATTTGACCGTACAAGGTTTTACTCAGTTGTCACTAGATGTGCAGAATTTGAAGGCAGTAGTTACCAGACATGAAATGGCTCTTGATTACATATTGGCAGAAGAGGGTGGTGCCTGCACGGCCCTTGGAATAGACAATGATGATTACTGTGTCATGCTGCTCCCTGACTCCTCTGATAATATGACCATCATTAGTAACCTGGCTAAATTAGGAGGTACTCTGGGTAGAGCTGACAACACCATCTTTAACCAAATTGGAAACTGGTTCAATGGTGCATTTGGAAACATGATGGGTAAGGTAATGTTCCTGTCTGCCATGATTGTTCCGCTCCTGGTGGGATTATTGTGTTTTGCGGTCACTTTCTGTAGAATAAAGTGCTTGGCTAAAAGACTGAACATTTGAGGATCATGGTACTGCAAACTCAGAATGTTGATTTGAGTCTGTTGTAAATAATTGGAATGACCCTATCTGGAAATGACTCTGAGGGTGAGGGATATACTTTTGTCTGAGACTCTGGGTGAGTCTCAAAGGGGGGAATGGGGGAGTCTCTAAAGACCCCCACCATTGATTGTGTTGTTATTCATTTGGTTACATGCCATTGTACTTATGCTCACTGTATAGCTGACTCGAGGCCTTGGTCTGTGTTTGGCTCTCTGCCAAAACCCGCAGCCTCCCGTCTGTGAGAGAAGTTGAGAAAAGGGACTGAGGGTGATAGCAAGACAGTCGGTTTCTCTATGAAACAAGGGCAGATTTGCATGCCACTGAGACAGGTTCTCAGAAGCATGGTGTTAAAAATAACTTGTTCTTTGAGCTGCACATGCAGGGTTTGACAGGAGATCACACCGTAAGGTGGGTATATAAGATCCTGTCTTTTGTTCGGGGCAGAACTCAGGAGAGACATCAGTTGTATGTCTGATGTTTGACTTGTGTACAGCTGTATTCTAATGAAAATCTTAATTTTATATATGCAGAGTATTCCTTATTTAAGAAAATAATGGAGCTCAAAAGTTGAACCAACACTTGCTAGCTAAGATTTTGAAAGTATGATGTTGACATGATCAGTCCAATCAAAGCTACTGTAGATACAGTGGGGAGAACAAGTATGTGATAAGTAGGAAAACCTGCAGACTTTGCAGGTTTTCCTACTTACAAAGCATGTAGAGGTCTGTCATTTATCATAGGTACACTTCAACTGTGAGAGACGGAATCTAAAACAAAAATCCAGAAAAATCACTGATTTTTAAGTAATTAATTTGCATTTTATTGCACGGACATACATATTTGATACATCAGAAAAGCAGAACTTAATATTTGGTACAGAAACCTTTGTTTGCAATTACAGAGATCATGTTTCCTGTAGTTCTTGACCAGGTTTGCACACACTGCAGCAGGGATGTTGGCCCAGTCCTCCATACAGACCTTCTCCAGATCCTTCAGGTTTTGGGGCTGTCGCTGGGCAATACTGTAACGGGATTCTTCCTGAGAAGGAGAGGCGGACCAAAATGCAACGTGGTTGAAGTTGATGTTTTTTTCAATAAGAAACCTGAACATGAACATTATACAAAACAATAAACGTGGAAAAACAGCCCTATCTGGTGCAACAAACACAAAGACAGGAAACAGTCACCCATGAAATACCCAAAGAATATGGCTGCCTAAATATGGTTCCCAATCAGAGACAACGATAAACACCTGCCTCTGATTGAGAACCACTCGAGGCAACCATAGACTTACCTAGAATACTATACACAACCCCATCAATCTACAAAACCCCTAGACAAGACAAGCCTTAGCGTCGGTATCCCTGCCCCCTGGTAAACAGTGTATGATCGCTGGATGATTCGTTTCAAGTCTAGTACTATGGGTAATGGAGTTGCCAATGACTAGGGATTTGAAATTGTCAGAGCTAATGGTGGGAGCCTTCGGCGTTTCAGACCCCGTAACGGGAGGAGTAGAGACCAGAGAAGGCTCGGCCTCAGACTCCGACTAGCTGCTTAATGGGGAGAAAGTTTGTCGGTTGAATGAGCAACACCGGTTAAGCATTCCTACAGCATTTCCCTCCAGAAGCAATGAGGAAGTTGTCCAGCTGCGGGGACCGTGCGATGGGATTTATACTACTATCTGTACTTACTGGTGGCACAGACGCTGTTTCATCCTTTCCTACACTGAAAGTACCCTTGCCTAACAATGGCGTCTGAAGCTGGGCTTGCAGCACAGCTATCCGTGCCGTAAGGCGATCGTTCTCCTGTATATTATGAGTACAGCAACTGCAATTAGAAGGCATAATGTTAATGTTACTACTTAGCTTCGGCTGGTGGAGGTCCTGACGAACCATGTCCAGATAAAGCATAATGTTAATGTTACTACTTAGCTTCGGCTGGTGGAGGTCCTGACGAACCATGTCCAGATAAAGCATAATGTTAATTATGCTCTCTGCGCTTTTAACGGACCTCTGAGACTATCACAGTGCAGGTGCATTTATACGGAGACTTGATTACACACAGGTGGATTGTATTTATCATCATTAGTCATTTAGGTCAACATTGGATCATTCAGAGATCCTCACTGAACTTCTGGAGAGAGTTTGCTGCACTGAAAGTAAAGGGGCTGAATAATTTTGCACGCCCAATTTTTCAGTTTTTGATTTGTTAAAAAAGTTTGAAATATCCAATAAATGTCGTTCCACTTCATGATTGTGTCCCACTTGTTGTTGATTCTTCACAAAAACAGTTTTATATCTTTATGTTTGAAGCCTGAAATGTGGCAAAAGGTCGCAAAGTTCAAGGGGGCCGAATACTTTCGCAAGGCACTGTACTTCAACCAACGTCGTGAGAGTGCGACTCCCCCATAGTATGTTGTACCTCGTTTCCCTCCTTCAGGGAACAGTGGTTATAGTCATAAAGTTACATTAAGTAGACTGTGGAAAACTTTTCTGTAGCATTACTTTCTTCTTTATTACCTCTATTCTTGTAAAGATTCATGATAAACTGAACAAACTGGCGGCTAGGTACACCTCTCAATATTTTTTTATAAAAATGTTTCACTAATAATTAAACAGTGACTGCATACATGCAGACATACCAATAGACAACCATAACACATGACAATAACTAAACAAACAAAAAATACATAACAATTATAGCAGCCAAAAATATAGGTTTACGCATATCATCTCTCAAACTAGGAATGAGATGGAAAAAGTTCCGTATTTGGTCATGAGCTGACTGCTCTTCTTATTTGTGATGTTATGAAAGAGATGGCTCTCCTATAGGTGGATATTGTATTGGCTTTAGCTCTGTGGATTCTAGCGGTGGACCTCTCCAGAGTCAAGATATTAGTAGAGCATCCTGGCCATACCATGTTTCAAAATGTTCTTCTTTGCTGCAGTAAGCGCTGCCACATACAGTGCATTTGTATTTTATTCAGTCCCCTTAACTTTTTCCACATTTTGTTGTTACAGCCTTATTCTAAAGTCAATTCAAGTGTTTTTTTCCTCATCAGTCTACACACAATACCCCATAAAGATAAAGCAGAAATAGGTTTTTAGATTGTTTTGCAAATGTATTAAAAGAAATATCACATTGACATAAGTATTCAGATCCTTTACTTAAGTATTCAGATCCATAAGTAAATCAAATCAAATGTATTTATATAGCCCTTCGTACATCAGCTGATATCTCAAAGTGCTGTACAGAACCCAGCCTAAAACCCCAAACAGCAAGCAATGCAGGTGTAGAAGCATGGTGGTTAGGAAAAACTCCCTAGAAAGGCCAAAACCTAGGAAGAAACCTAGAGAGGAACCAGGCTATGTGGGGTGGCCAGTCCTCTTACATGGGAAGGCAGACCGTTCCATAAAAATGGAGCTCTATAGGAGAAAGCCCTGCCTCCAGCTGTTTGCTTAGAAATTCTAGGGACAATTAGGAGGCCTGCGTCTTGTGACCGTAGCGTACGTGTAGGTATGTACGGCAGGACCAAATCAGAGAGATAGATAGGAGCAAGCCCATGTAATGCTTTGTAGGTTAGCAGTAAAACCTTGAAATCAGCCCTTTCTTTGACAGGAAGCCAGTGTAGAGAGGCTAGCACTGGAGTGATATGATCACATTTTTTGGTTCTAGTCAGGATTCTAGCAGCCGTATTTAGCACTAACTGAAGTTTATTTAGTGCTTTATCCGAGTAGCCGGAAAGTAGAGCATTGCAGTAGTCTAACCTAGAAGTGACAAAAGCATGGATTAATTTTTCTGCATCATTTTTGGACAGAAAGTTTCTGATTTTTGCAATGTTACGTAGATGGAAAAAAGCTGTCCTTGAAATGGTCTTGATATGTTCTTCAAAAGAGAGATCAGGGTCCAGAGTAACGCCGAGGTCCTTCACAGTTCTATTTGAGACGACTGTACAACCATTAAGATTAATTGTCAGATTCAACAGAAGATATATCTTTGTTTCTTGGGACCTAGAACAAGCATCTCTGTTTTGTCCGAGTTTAAAAGTAGAACGTTTGCAGCCATCCACTTCCTTATGTCTGAAACACATGCTTCTACCGAGGGCAATTTTGGGGCTTCACCATGTTTCATTGAAATGTACAGCTGTGTGTCATCCGCATAGCAGTGAAAGTTAACATTATGTTTTCGAATGACATCCCCAAGAGGTAAATTATATAGTGAAAACAATAGTGGTCCCAAAACGGAACCTTGAGGAACACCGAAATTTACAGTTGATTTGTCAGAGGACAAACCATTCACAGAGACAAACTGATATCTTTCCGACAGATAAGATCTAAACCAGGCCAGAACTTGTCCGTGTAGACCAATTTGGGTTTCCAATCTCTCCAAAAGAATGTGGTGATCGATGGTATCAAAAGCAGCACTAAGGTCTAGGAGCACGAGGACAGATGCAGAGCCTCGGTCCGATGCCATTAAAATGTAATTTACCACCTTCACAAGTGCCGTCTCAGTGCTATGATGGGGTCTAAAACCAGACTGAAGCATTTCGTATACATTGTTTGTCTTCAGGAAGGCAATAAGTTGCTGCGCAACAGCCTTTTCTAAAATTTTTGAGAGGAATGGAAGATATAGCCCAATAGTTTTTTATATTTTCTGGGTCAAGGTTTGGCTTTTTCAAGAGAGGCTTTATTACTGCCACTTTTAGTGAGTTTGGTACACATCCGGTGGATAGAGAGCCGTTTATTATGTTCAACAGAGGAGGGCCAAGCACAGGAAGCAGCTCTTTCAGTAGTTTAGTTGGAATAGGGTCCAGTATGCAGCTTGAAGGTTTAGAGGCCATGATTATTTTCATCATTGTTTCAAGAGATATAGTACTAAAACACTTGAGCGTCTCTCTTGATCCTAGGTCCTGGCAGAGTTGTGCAGACTCAGGACAACTGAGCTTTGAAGGAATACGCAGATTTAAAGAGGAGTCCGTAATTTGCTTTCTAATAATCATAATCTTTTCCTCAAAGAAGTTCATGAATTTATCACTGCTAAAGTGAAAGTCATCCTCTCTTGGGGAATGCTGCTTTTCAGTTAGCTTTGCGACAGTATCAAAAAGGAATTTCGGATTGTTCTTATTTTCCTCAATTAAGTTAGAAAAATAGGATGATCGAGCAGCAGTAAGGGCTCTTCGGTACTGCACGGTACTGTCTTTCCAAGCTAGTCGGAAGACTTCCAGTTTGGTGTGGCGCAATTTCCGTTCCAGTTTTCTGGAAGCTTGCTTCAGAGCTCGGGTATTTTCTGTGTACCAGGGAGCTAGTTTCTTATGAGAAAGGTTTTTAGTTTTTAGGGGTGCAACTGCATCTAGGGTATTGCGCAAGGTTAAATTGAGTTCCTCAGTTAGGTGGTTAACTGATTTTTGTCCTCTGATGTCCTTAGGTAGGCAGAGGGAGTCTGGAAGGGCATCAATGAATCTTTGGGTTGTCTGAGAATTTATAGCACGAGTTTTGATGCTCCTTGGTTGGGGTCTGAGCAGATTATTTGTTGCAATTGCAAACGTAATAAATGGTGGTCCGATAGTCCAGGATTATGAGGAAAAACATTAAGATTCACAACATTTATTCCATGGGACAAATCTAGGTCCAGCGTATGACTGTGACAGTGAGTGGGTCCAGAGACATGTTGGACAAAACCCACTGAGTCGATGATGGCTCCGAAAGCCTTTTGGAGTGGGTCTGTGAACTTTTCCATGTGAATATTAAAGTCACCAAAGATTATAATATTATCTGCTATGACTACAAGGTCCGATAGGAATTCAGGGAACTCAGTGAGGAACGCTGTATATGGCCCAGGAGGCCTGTAAACAGTAGCTATAAAAAGTGATTGAGTAGGCAGCATAGATTTCATGACTAGAAGCTCAAAAGACGAAAACATCATTTTTTTTTTGTAAATTGAAATTTGCTATCGTAAATGTTAGCAACACATCCGCCTTTGCGGGATGCACGGGGGATATGTTCACTAGTGTAGCCAGGAGGTGAGGCCTCATTTAACACAGTAAATTCATCAGGCTTAAGCCATGTTTCAGTCAGGCCAATCACATCAAGATTATGATCAGTGATTAGTTCATTGACTATAATTGCCTTTGAAGTAAGGGATCTAACATTAAGTAGCCCTATTTGGAGATGTGAGGTATCATGATCTCTTTCAATGTTGACAGGAATGGAGGTGGTCTTTATCCTAGTGAGATTACTAAGGCGAACACCGCCATGTTAAGTTTTGCCCAACCTAGGTCGAGGCACAGACACGGTCTCAATGGTGATAGATGAGCTGACTACACTGACTGTGCTAGTGGCAGACTCTACTATGCTGGCAGGCTGGCTAACAGCCTGCTGCCTGGCCTGCACCCTATTTCATTGTGGAGCTAGAGGAGTTAGAGCCCTGTCTGTTGGTAGATAAGATGAGAGCACCCCTCCAGCTAGGATGGAGTCCGTCACTCCTCAGCAGATCAGGCTTGGTCCTGTTTGTGGGTGAGTCCCAGAAAGAGGGCCAATTATCTACAAATTCTATCTTTTGGGAGGGGCAGAAAACAGTTTTCAACCAGCGATTGAGTTGTGAGACTCTGCTGTAGAGCTCATCACTCCCCCTAGTATTCAGGTCCATAAGTATTCAGATCCTCAGTACTTTGTTGAAGCACCTTCGGCAGCGATTACAGCTTCGAGTCGTCTTGGGTATGACGCTACAAGCTTTGCAGACCTGCTTTTGGGGAGTTTCTCCCATTCTTTTCTGCAGATCCTCTCAAGCTCTGCCAGGTTGGATGGGGAGCGTTGCTGCACAGCTTTATTCAGATCTCTTCAGAGATGTTCGATCAGGCTCAAGTCTGGACTCTGGCTAGGCCACTCAAGGACATTCAGAGACTCGTCCCGAAACAACTCCTGCATAGTCTTGGCTGTGTGCTTAGGGTTGTTGTCCTGTTGGAAGGTGAACCTTCGCCCCAGTCGGAGGCCCTGAGTGCTCTGGAGCAGGTTTTCATCAAGGAACTCTCTGTACTTTGTGCCGTTCATCTTTCCCTCGATCCTGACTAGTCTCCCAGTCCCTGCCTCTGAAAAACATCCCCACAGCATGCTGTCACCACCATGCTTCACCGTAGGGATATTGCCAGGTTTCCTCCAGACGTGAAGCTTGGCATTCAGGCCAAAGAGTTCAACTTGATTTCATCAGACCAGAGAATCTTGTTTCTCATGGTCTGAGAGTCCTTTAGGTGCCTTTTGGCAAACTACAAGCGGGCTGTCATGTGCCCTTTACTGAGTGGCTTCCATCTGGCCACTCTACCATAAAGGCCTGCTTAATAGAGTGCTTCAGAGATGGTTGTCCTTCTGGAAAGTTCTCCCATCTCCACAGAGGAACTCTGGAGCTCTGTCAGAGTAACCATCGGGTTCTTGGTCACCTCTCTGACGAAGGCCCTTCTTCCCCGATTGCTCCGTTTTGCCGGGTGGCCAGCTCTAGGAAGAGTCATGGTGGTTCCAATCTTCCTCCATTCAAGAATGATGGAGGCCGCTGTGTTCTTGGGAACCTTTAATGCTGCAGAATTTTTTTTGGTACCCTTCCCCAGATTTTTAAGGGGCCCCGAGTGGCACAGTGGTCTTAGGAACTGTTTCTCTGTGCTAGAGGTGTCGCTACAGACCCTGGTTCGATTCCAGGCTGCATCACAACCGGCCTAGAATTGGGAGTCCCATAGGGCGGTGCACAATTGGCCCAGCGTCGCACGGGTTAGTATTTGGCCGGGGTAGGCCGTCATTGTAAATAAGAATTTGTTCTTAACTGACTTGCCTAGTTAAATAAAGGTTAAACAAATAAAAAATAAAGATCTGTTCATCGACGCAGTCCTGTCTCGAAGCTCTATGAACAATTATTTCGACCTCATGGCTTGGTATTTGCCCTGACATGCACTGTCAACTGTCAGACCTTATATAGACAACTTTGTGCTTTTCCAAATCATGTCAAATCAATTGAATTTACCACAGGTGGACTCCAATCAAGTTGTAGAAACATCTCAAGGATGATGAATCGAAACAGGATGCACCTGAGCTTAATTTCGAGTCTCATAGCAAAGAGTCTGAATACTTATGTAAATAAGGTATTTCTGTTTTTTTATTTTTTATTCATTTGCAAAATTGTCTAAAACCTGTTTTCGCTTTTTCATTGTGGGGTATTGTGTGTAGATTGATGAGGACAATTATTTTTATTTAATCATTTTTCGAATAAGGCTGTAATGACATAAATGTTGGAAAAAGTCAAGGAATCTGAATACTTTCCAAATGCACTGTAATATAGTGACAACAATGTAGGCTGTGTGTAGCGGTTAACGGTTATGATATGAAGGTTTGGCTTTGAAAAGTTATTTCACCTAGTCACAGGCAGCTGATGTGTTGTGCACTGAAGTCCACAAGTGAAGGAAAAAGGTGAGAGGGGAGGACAAGCCATAGATGTGAGAAGGAATTACAACAAGCAAAGTGATCATGCTGTTTGTTTGTGGCTATGAAAGTGAACTGTGTTTGCGTGTGATCAGGGGTGTATTCATTCCGCTGATTCTGTTGAAAAACATTTCTTAAGCAGAAGCAAACAGAACAAAACGAAACAGCGATAAAAATACCTGAATTTGTCCAGTAGAAACTCTAGTTTGCAACCATTAAACTAATGAATACACCCTGGATCAGCTACATGCAGGCAAGAGTGTGCAAAGTGGTATTGCATTTGTCACTGTCTGTCACCTTGATTACAGGACCGTGTGGTGGTAACAATATCGTCATCCCAGTGGCCTCAACATCTTTGTTTAGTAGTTTTACAGACACACACACCAGCACACAGTCACAACCACCCACCCCCAGTCCGTTTATTTTGTCTCATCTCTGCAGATCTTCCATGTCACCTGGCTATCTTTATCACTGTGATTCTGGTCAGGAAACGGGTGTGGACCATAGTGTGAGAGGTTCTACACCTTTTATCTCTATCATTCTTTCTTTCATCTGTCACTATATGCTAGGAGAAATGACAAAAAAGCTATTAATTACATTATGGACTAGTCGTTAATGGGGCGAAGATTGTCCACTCCTTGTTTAAGTATGTCCAGTCTTAAGTATTTTACATCATGTTTAACTGGCAGTATTCTATCATTATTTTGATATTTTTCATATTCCTCTCTCTTCACCCCTTTCCCACTTCGTTCACCCCTCCCCTCCATCTCTTGTCCTCCAGGGGGAGCAGTTGTGTTCTGACTGATGACAAGAGCCTTGCAAAGACCATCCAGACCATCTCCTTCCTCAACCTGTCCAACCTCACCTCCTGGCAGAGGGAGACCCACTTCCCTCACTCCAAAAGCAGAGAACTAACAATCATGAATCTAGAAAATCTGATTTTATTTTAATTTGGGAATTAATTATCAAGACATAATTCATAAATGACTTGTGTTTAAAAAACAAAACACTTGTATTGTTAAGTCTAAGTATTCCTTTATTTGCCAGTGTTGTTTATATGTGTAACAAGTTTCCAAAAGTGTCAACAATTTAACCTGACCTTATGGTGAGAGTGACTATTATTTACATTCTTTAATTCAAGTTCTCTCTGTACACATACAATGGCTTTAATAATGAAGAAAAGATCCACGGAAGGGTGATCTAAAGGGGAATGTTAGTTGGTTGTATCTACACGGTGAAAAACATATCCACATTTATAAATGTGGTTTTGTATTCACACACATCTACTCCCTGCTTTTAATAAGCAAGAGGGTTGAGCTAATTTCATCCTCCATGGTCTTAACTTAAATGGATGAAATTTTGACCAGTTCAAAGCCCGGCTGAAATTCTCCCCTAAAAGAGACTATCAACAGGATCGTATTGCCCCTTCAGATTAGAATGTTTTTTAAAACATCATGGAGTAAAACTATGGGTTAACTGAGACCTATTCTTTGTTCATTGCATCAGGTATGAAGGTAAGACCCAGATGCAAACCACGTCAAATAAACAATAGTTTAATATCTCAACAGGGGCAGGCAATAGACAGGTTAAGGCAGCCAGAGGTGGGGAAACAATACCGGATGGCAGGCAGGCTCAGGGTCAGGGGCAAGCAGAGTGCTCAGGCAGGTGGGCTCGGAGTCAGGACAGGCAAGGGTCAAAACCAAGAAGGCGAGAAACTGGAAAAGGCAGGAGCTGAGACACAAAACACTGGTTGGCTTGAACAAACAAGACGAACTGGCAACAGACAAACAGAGAACACAGGTAGAAATACACAGGGGATAATGGGGAAGATGGGTGACACCTGGAGGGGGGTGGGCTATACTCTGCCTTGTCTCAGGATGGTAAGTTGGTGGTTGAAGATATCCCTCTAGTGGTGTGGGCGCTGTGCTTTGGCAAAGTGGGTGGGGTTATATCCTTCCTGTTTGGCCATGTCCGGGGGTGTCCTCGGATGGGGCCACAGTGTCTCCTGACCCCTCCTGTCTCAGCCTCCAGTATTTATGCTGCAGTAGTTTATGTGTCGAGGGGCTAGGGTTAGTTTGTTATATCTGGAGTACTTCTCCTGTCCTATTCGGTGTCCTGTGTGAATTTAAGTGTGCTCTCTCTAATTCTCTCTTTCTCTCTTTCTTTCTCTCTCTTGGAGGACCTGAGCCCTAGGACCATGCCTCAGGACTACCTGACATGATGACTCCTTGCTGTCCCCAGTCCACCTGGCCGTGCTGCTGCTCCAGTTTCAACTGTTCTGCCTTATTATTATTGGACCATGCTGGTCATTTATGAACATTTGAACATCTTGGCCATGTTCTGTTATAATCTCCACCCGGCACAGCCAGAAGAGGACTGGCCACCCCACATAGCCTGGTTCCTCTCTAGGTTTCTTCCTAGGTTTTGGCCTTTCTAGGGAGTTTTTCCTAGCCACCGTGCTTCTACACCTGCATTGCTTGCTGTTTGGGGTTTTAGGCTGGGTTTCTGTACATCACGTTGAGATATCAGCTGATGTACGAAGGGCTATATAAATACATTTGATTTCATTTGATTTGGAGACAATCCCAAAGACAGGTGAAACAGATCAGGGTGTGACACAACGAGGAACGGCCCTGCATGTAAGTCCATCTCTCGTGAGGTATTAGTTACACTATCTGTTGTACAGAAATGATTCCACAATGGGTGGTACCACATACATATGCATGAGGATCTGTCTACCTGTCCTCTGATCGTGCAGGTTACGTATGTGAATCAATCCTTTCTATGTTGTCAAGTGGGAAGGATAATGACAATAAAAAACATGTACAGAAATACAGAGATGAAAATGGCAGACCTTCATTAAAACACTGTCCAAGCTCTGTCCCAAAATAATATCACCCAGTATTAGGGGCTACCTAGTCAGTTGCACAACTTAATGCATTCAATGGAAATGTGTCTTCCGCATTTAACTCACTCCCCCTGAATCAGAGAGGTGCTGATGGCTGCCTTAATCGACGTCATCGGCAACCAGGGAGCAGTTGTTGGGGGTTAACTGCCTTTCTCAAAGGTAGAACGGCAGATTTTTGCATCTTGATGGCTCAGGGATTCGAACCAGCGACCTTTCAATTACCAATGCTCTCAACCGCTAGGATACCTGCCACCCTGGGTACGTATGACACCGCTCATTCAGCCTTCCTCTCCTTTCCTTTCCTCTCCTCATCCTTCACTCTCCCCAATCTAGTTCAAGTGACCTTCTCTGTTGGCATCATCGATTCCCTCTTCCCTCCTCCCCACCATTGACCTGTGTATTCTTTAGCCTCAGCCAGCAGCAGGTGGCTTCTACAGGGGCTGGGCAGGGTGGTCTGGCTGGGAGCCACCTGGAGAAGCCTCGTAACGGACCACAGCTGTGGCATTAAATGCTTGCTGCAGGACCAAACACATTCCCATCAGAGACATACAAATATATAAATTATTAATTACCCATGAATAAACTATTTAGAAACCCTCTAGAAACCAGTTGTAAAGGGACCCTCACTGTAAAATACCATTGTGGACAATAAAGGTCACAAAATGTTACATGAAGTTAGAATAGTTGATAGCAGAAGAATGCAGGAAAAGTAACCCACCTGTCACGACTTCCTCCGAAGTCGGTCCCTCTCCTTGTTCGCGCGACGTTCGCCGTCACCGGTCTTCTAGCCATCGCCGATCCACTTTTCATGTCACGTTTCTTCAAAGTCGAACCCAGAAGCAGACCAGGACAAGGAGAGTAGGAAAAAGGTGAGTATTTATTTACAAGTGAATGGGTAGATATATCCAGGTGGTGTAGCGGGTAGCGGTGATGAGTTGATGGGAGGAAATAGGTGGATCCAATGGGGAAGCGGAATCTTCTGACGACCAGGCGGGAATGGGGTAAATGATCCGGGTGAGTAACTGAAAACAGAACAAACAGAGGTAAGTTCAAGGCAAGCAATACGTAACAAACAACAAAACAACTTCTATCCAACTTGAGGCTGATACTCTGGCACAACATACTGTTCATGGCTAACGATCCGGCAGGGAATGGATGTCAGGTCCGGGCTTATGAAGAGGAAAGATGATGATCAGGACCAGGTGTGCAGATAACTGATGGGATACAGGTGCGGGTAATCAGAAACCCCAACTGGCTACATTGCCCGGCAACCAGACAGGGTGCGTTCCAGGACGCCGGAAAAACTCTCCAGGACAGAACATAGGCAAAAAACAGACTCAGGAAACGGGATTCGTGACAGTACCCCCCCTCAGACGAACGCCACCGGGCGGACTACCCGGAGCGCCAGGGTGGAGGCGGTAAAAGTCACGAAGTAGGTCATCGTCAAGGATCTGGCGCCGAGGAATCCAACTCCTCTCCTCAGGACCATATCCTTCCCAATCCACTAAATACTGGAACCCTCGACCCCGCCGTCTGGAGTCCATGATGCGGCGCACCGTGTAGACAGGACCACCTCCGATCATCCGAGGAGGAGGAGGACGAGGAGGAGGGGGCAACAGAGGACTGAGGTGAACCGGCTTGAGGCAGGAGACATGAAAGGTGGGGTGTACTCGAAGCGTTGCCGGCAATTTTAGTCGGACCACAGCAGGGTTAATGATTCTCGCCACCACGAACGGACCAATGAACTTTGGTGACAGTTTCCTCGACTCAGTCCGTAGAGGAAGATCCCGTGTAGCCAACCACACCTTATCTCCGATGGTATAAGCGGGAGCAGGAATACGGCGACGATTCGCCTGGATCTGATACTGGTCAGAAACTCTAAGGAGAACCTTCCTGGCCCGATGCCAGGTCCGGTGGCAACGACGAATGTGGGCCTGGACAGAAGGGACCGAAAGATCCCTCTCCTGAGAAGGAAACAAGGGAGGTTGGTATCCGTACAGGCATTGGAAGGGGGACATCCCAGTGGCAGATGAAGGAAGGGTATTATGGGCATACTCGACCCAGGGTAATTGAGATGACCAAGAGGTGGGATCAGAGGAGACAAGACAACGCAGCGTGGACTCCATCTTCTGGTTGGCTCTCTCCGCCTGACCATTAGATTGGGGGTGAAATCCAGATGTGAGACTGACTGTAGCTCCAATGGCCAAACAGAAGGATTTCCAGACAGCAGAGGTAAACTGAGGACCACGGTCAGAAACAAGGTCACAGGGCAACCCGTGGACCCTGAACACCTCCCTAACCAGTATCTCGGACGTCTCAGTGGCAGAAGGCAGCTTGGAGAGGGGAACAAAGTGGGCAAACTTGCTGAATCTATCCACAATGGTCAGAATAACCGTGTTACCAACAGAAGAGGGCAACCCCGTGACAAAATCCAGGGCCAGATGCGACCAAGGTCGTCGGGGAATAGGTAGGGGGTGAAGAAGCCCAGAGCTGGCCCGATTGGTACTCTTATTCTGCGCACAAACAGGACAAGCGGCAACAAACCTCCGGGTATCTTCTCCCATGGCAGGCCACCAAAATCGTCTGCGCAGTAGCGCCATAGTCCGAGCAACACCAGGGTGACAAGCTATCTTGCTGGCGTGGGACCACTGAAGGACAGCAGAACGAACCGACTCAGGCACGAACAACCGACCGGGTGGACCGTTACCGGGCCCGGGCTGTGTCCGAAGAGCCGCCATCACCTCCTCCTCAATCCTCCATGTAACGGCTCCCACGACAACGTTCTGGGGAAGAATCGTCTCAGTCTTGGCCTCACTCTCCTCCGCCTTGGAGAACATCCGGGACAGGGCGTCCGCCTTCCCGTTCTTCGACCTAGGTCGGAACGTCAGGGAAAAATTGAAGCGTCCAAAAAACAAAGCCCACCGGGCCTGACGAGAGTTGAGACGTTTAGCCGATTGCACGTAAGCCAGATTCTTGTGGTCAGTCCAGACCACAAACGGTTGCTCCGCTCCCTCCAACCAGTGACGCCACTCCTCCAAGGCAAGCTTCACAGCGAGAAGCTCCCGGTTACCCACATCGTAGTTTCTTTCAGCTGGAGAAAGACGACAAGAGTAGAAGGCGCAGGGATGGAGTTTACCGTCAGTGGAGCTACGCTGGGACAGGATGGCGCCCACCCCCACATCAGACGCATCCACCTCCACAACGAACTGACGGGAAGTGTCAGGTTGAGAGAGAATCGGGGCGTTGGTGAATCGGCTCTTCAAATCTAGAAATGCTCGGTCTGCCTCAGGAGACCAACAGAATTTTCTGGTGCAAGACGTCAGTACAGTTAAAGGGGCGGCCACCCGGCTGTAATCACGGATAAACCTCAGATAAAAATTTGCAAACCCCAGGAATCTCTGGAGCTGCAATCTCGAACCGCCCGAACCTTCTCTTGGTCCATCTTGATCTCTCCCCTGGAGATGATGTAACCGAGGAAGGACGTCGTGTGGGCGTGAAAATCACACTTCTCAGCCTTCACGAACAGACGGTTCTCCAATAACCGCTGCAGGACCTGCTTGACATGCTGAACGTGGCTAGAAAGCTCCTTCGAGAAGATGAGGATATCATCCAGGTAAACAAACACAAAAATACCAATCATATCTCTCAGAACGTCATTCACCATACTTTGGAACACAGCAGGAGCGTTGGTCAGTCCAAACGGCATCACCTGGTACTCGAAATGTCCCATCGGAGTATTGAACCCAGTCAACCACTCGTCTCCCTCCTTGATCCGAACCAAATGATAAGCATTACGTAAATCAAGCTTCGTAAAAACCGTAGCACCCTGTAAAGAATCGAAAGCCGAGCTCATCAAGGGCAGGGGATACTTGTCCTTGACCGTAATATCATTCAAACCCCGATAATCAATACACGGTCGAAGAGAGCCATCCTTCTTGCTCACAAAAAAAAATCCTGCTCCCAGAGGTGATGACGAGGGCCGAATGAGACTTGCAGCTAGAGACTCCTTGATGTAGGTCTCCAAGGCCTCACGTTCAGGTCGTGAGATACTGTATAACCGTCCCTTGGGTAAGGAGGCTCCAGGAAACAGATTAATCGCACAGTCATAAGGTCGGTGGGGAGGAAGGGACTGAGCCTTCTGTTTACTGAATACTTCACCCAACTCGTGATATGTTTCTGGAACCAGGGACAAATCAGGAGGAACAGAGTCACTGACCTGACAGGAAATGGCAGGAGAACAGGCAGTCCTAAGACAGTTAGCATGACAATCAATGCTCCAACTAGTTACCTTACCCGTCACCCAATCAAACGAGGGATTGTGTTCCTTCAGCCAGGGGTAACCAAGAACCAGAGGAACATGGGGTGAGGACAGAATGAAGAAGGAGATAAACTCTGAATGATTCCCCGACAACAACATCTTAACCGGTTCAGTCCTCATAGTGATCCGTGCCAGACTACTGCCGTTCAGAGTGGTTGCTTCAATGGCTTCCGGCAATTGCTCCTTAGAAAGCCCCAGCTGTTCCACCAAGTCGGCATCAATAAAGCTGCCATCGGCACCTGAATCGATAAAAGCGTTCATCTCTAAGCTCTGATCCTTATTCATAAGGGTCGCAGGAAAACGGGGTCTGACAGGATTCTGGAGAGGTTGAATCTGGCTCGCTAAAATTCCTCCCAAAACTAGCGAGCCGGGCAGTTTAACGAGCGCTGTGGACAATTGGAGATGTAATGTCCTGAGCTACCACAGTAGAAACAGCTGTTGGTCTCACGTCTACGTTGGCGCTCCTCCTTAGTTAGCCCGTGTCGCCCCACTTGCATAGGTTCAGGATCTGGTGGCAAGACCCCTCCACTAATCCCGTGTGGGGAATAACGATCAAAACGTTCTGGTTCACTTCCTGAACCGAATGGTAACCGAGTTGCTGATTGATTGGATGGGCCCCACTGCTTCTCCCTCCTCTCTCGGACTCTATTATCTACCCGAATAGATAAAGTGACCAAGCTGTCTAGATCACTAGGCTCTGGATAGGATATCAGCTCGTCCTTGAGTTGCTCCGACAACCCCTGGTAAAAAGCCGCTTGTAGTGACTCCTCATTCCAACCACTCTCCACAGACAATGTCCTGAACTCGATCATAAAGTCTGCCACACTGCGAGCTCCTTGGCGAAGAGTGAACAAACGTTTAGCTGCGTCCTTACCTCGGACTGGATGATCAAAAAGCCTTCTCAGCTCTTCCGTGAATTCCTGGTATGAAGACATGCAGGTCCCCTGTCGTTCCCAAACGGCTGAAGCCCATTCCAGAGCTCTTCCACGCAGCAGTTCAATAACAAAGGCTATCCTAGCCTTGTCAGTGGCGTAAGAATGGGGTTGCAGATCAAACACTAACCCACACTGCATAAGAAACTAACGGCATCTTCCCAAATCCCCTTCATATTTATCAGGCGTCGGTACCTTGGGTTCACGGAAGGAAAACGCATCAGGCACGGCAGGTGAGATGGGTGAAACAGGTGGTGAATGAATCGCCAGCAAACTGAGCTGATCCTGGATCTGTGTCAAGCTAGCAGATAATTTCTGGATTGCAACCGCTATCTCCTGTAGCTCCGTCTTGTGTTGTCCCAATGTCTTCCCCTGCTGGGTAATGGCATGGCAAATGGAATCCAGGTCCGCTGGGTTCATTCTTGGCCGGATCGTTCTGTCACGTTTCTTCAAAGTCGAACCCAGAAGCAGACCAGGACAAGGAGAGTAGGAAAAAGGTGAGTATTTATTTACAAGTGAATGGGTAGATATATCCAGGTGGTGTAGCGGGTAGCGGTGATGAGTTGATGGGAGGAAATAGGTGGATCCAATGGGGAAGCGGAATCTTCTGACGACCAGGCGGGAATGGGGTAAATGATCCGGGTGAGTAACTGAAGACAGAACAAACAGAGGTAAGTTCAAGGCAAGCAATACGTAACAAACAACAAAACAACTTCTATCCAACGTGAGGCTGATACTCTGGCACAACATACTGTTCATGGCTAACGATCCGGCAGGGAATGGATGTCAGGTCCGGGCTTATGAAGAGGAAAGATGATGATCAGGACCAGGTGTGCAGATAGCTGATGGGATACAGGTGCGGGTAATCAGAAACCCCAACTGGCTACATTGCCCGGCAACCAGACAGGGTGCGTTCCAGGACGCCGGAAAAACTCTCCAGGACAGAACATAGGCAAAAAACAGACTCAGGAAACGGGATTCGTGACATTTCATTTTCCATTTGTTTTGTCTTGTCTTCCCACTCACCTGGTTTCAATTCCATCCTTGCATGTTGTGTATTTAACCCTCTGTTCCCTCCATGTCCTTGTCCGGAATTGTTTATTGTAGTGCTTGTGCACGTTATGCTGGTGTGTGATGGGTTTTACCCATTGATTTATTTGTACTGTTTACGGTGGTTTTATTTATTAAACTGCGCCATTGTAAATCAGTTTTGCTCTCCTGCGCCTGACTTCTCTGCCGCCAGTACCCACCCCTTACACCACCTTCCATTTGAAATTGGTCAAGTTCTTCTTGATCTTGGCGCTGACAGAATCACAGATGTTTTTATCCAGGGCTGTGTCTCCAGCAATCCTGAGGGAGTGAGAGAGACAGGAGAGCCAGGCTCTGTTGGGGTGGGGCACAAGAATAGGTGCAAGACGGTGTGTGTGTGTGCGTGCACTGTACCAGGACTGCTGAAGAGCCTGGTCACCTGTGTAGCATATCCTTGGGTCCTTCTCTATCAGGTGGACGATAGAGTCTTTAACTGGAAACACCACAGGGACACACAACATATTACCAATCAAATCAAATCGTATTTGTCACTTGCGCCGAATACAACAGGTGTAGCCCTGACAATGAAATAATGACTTACAAGTCCTTAGCCAACAATGCTTTAAGAAGTGTTAAGTAAAAAGTAGATACGTTTAAAAAAAAGTTACAAATCATAAAACAGCAGCGGTGAAATAACAATAGCGAGGCTATATACAGGGTCTACTCAGACCCCTCTTTTACACAGCTGCTACTCTCTGTTTATTATCAATCCATAGTCACTTTAACTCTACCTACATGTACATATTACCTCAATTACATCTACTACTAACTGGTGCCCCCGCAAATTGACTCTGTACTGGTACCCCCTGTATATAGCCTCCACATTGACTCTGTATCGGTATCCCCTGTATATAGCCTCCACATTGACTCTGTACCGGTACCCCCTGTATATAGTCTCCACATTGACTCTGTACTGGTACCCCCTGTATATAGCCTCCACATTGACTCTGTACTGGTACCCCCTGTATATAGCCTCCACATTGACTCTGTACTGGTACCCCCTGTATATAGTCTCCACATTAACTCTGTACTGGTACCCACTGTATATAGTCTCCACATGACTCTGTACTGGTTCCCCCTGTATATAGCCTCCACATTGACTCTGTACTGGTACCCCCTGAATATAGTCTCCACATTGACTCTGTACTGGTTCCCCCTGTATATAGCCTCCACATTGACTCTGTACTGGTACCCCCTGTATATAGTCTCCACATTGACTCTGTACTGGTACCCCCTGTATATAGTCTCCACATTGACTCTGTACTGGTACCCCCTGTATATAGCCTCCACATTGACTCTGTACTGGTACCCCCTGTATATAGTCTCCACATTGACTCTGTACTGGTACCCCCTGTATATAGTCTCCACATTGACTGTACTGGTACCCCCTGTATATAGCCTCCACATTGACTCTGTACTGGTACCCACTGTATATAGTCTCCACATTGACTCTGTACTGGTTCCCCCTGTATATAGTCTCCACCTTGACTCTGTACTGGTACCCCCTGTATATAGTCTCCACATTGACTGTGTACTGGTACCCCCTGTATATAGCCTCCACATTGACTCTGTACTGGTTCCCCCTGTATATAGTCTCCACATTGACTCTGTACTGGTACCCCCTGTATATAGTCTCCACCTTGACTCTGTATCGGTACCCCCTGTATATAGTCTCCACATTGACTCTGTATCGGTACCCCCTGTATATAGTCTCCACATTGACTCTGTATCGGTACCCCCTGTATATAGCCTCGCTTCTGTTATTTTACTGCTGCGGTTTTATTATTTGTAACCCCCCCCCCCCCCCCCCCTATTTCTTACTTATCTACTTATCAAGCCATACGTCTTATGGCTTGGGGGTAGAAGCTGTTAAGAAGCCTTTTGGACCTGAACTTGGCGCTCCGGTACCGCTTTCCGTGCAGTAGCAGAGAGAACAATCTATGACTAGGGTGGCTGGAGTCTTCGTCAATTTTTAGAGCCTTCCTCTGACACTGCCTGGTATAGAGGTCCTGGATGGCAGGAAGCTTGGTCCCAGTGATGTACTGGGCCGTACGCACTACCCTCTGTAGTGCCTTGCGGTCGGAGGCCGAGCAATTGCCATACCAGGCAGTGATGCAACCAGTGCTCTCGATGGTGCAGCTGTAGAACCTTTTGAGGATCTGAGGACCAATGCCAAATATTTTCAGTCTCCTGAGGGGGAATAGGCTTTGTTGTGCCCTCTTCACGACTGTCTTAGTGTGTTTGGACCCTGATCGTTTGTTGGTGATGTGGACAACAAGGAACTTGAAGCTCTCAACCTGCTCCACTGCAGCCCCATCGATGAGAATGGGGGCGTGATTGGTCCTCCTTTTCCTGTAGTCCAAAATCTCTGACCTCCTCCATATAGGCTCTCATTGTTGATGGTGATCAGGCCTACCACCGTTGTGTCATAGGCAAACTTGATGATGGTGTTGGAGTCGTGCCTGGCCATGCAGTCATGAGTGAACAGGGAGTACAGGAGGGGACTGAGCATGCACCCCTGAGGGACCCCCATGTTGAGGATCAGCGTAGCAAATGTGTTTTTACCTCCCTGAAACATGTTGGTATTACAGAATCAGTCAGGGAAAGGTTGAAAATGTCAGTGAAGACACTTGCCAGTTGGTCAGCGCATGTTGTAACTTTAATGTGTTACAGAGTTAATGTTTAAGTTTATTCTTTGAGCTGTATCTAAAGATATTTCTTTAGATTTATTTGCATATGTAATTGTATTGGGTTGTGTTGAATTACGCTTTTTGACTGCAAGTCCCAGAATGCCTTGCGAGAGGAATGAGTGATAACGCGCCAATTATGTGCAGGTGCGGGGGATTGTGGCTGACTTTCCAACAGCATCTTACCTGCATTGCTCTGTACCAAAACAATTGTTGTTAAATGTAACGTAAACAAGTATTCTTACTAAAATAAGCTTTCGTATCAAACCCGACGTCCCGAGTCATTACTAAGAAGTTAGTTAATCTAAAATTTGGTGCCGAAACCCGGGATATGAGCTGCGACGAAGAAGTGGCTGAAATGGCTGAGGAGGAACGTCGGCATGAAGCAGAAAGAATGAGACGAAAGCGGGGTACCATTCGAGGCGCAACAACGCGGATTTTGAATCAGATTGACGTGGAAATATCCCAGTCAAATCCGGATACCGATCACTTGAGTACATTGTTGGAATTGTTATCAACTAAGGAGGACAGTTTGTTTGAACTCGATCGTGGAATTGAACAGTTAACGTCATTGGACGGATTGGAGGCAGAGATTGCATGCACGGAGGATTACAAAGAACGCATTATCATGCTGAAGAGCCGTGCACAAAGAGTGATAACGAAGAAACAGGACGTCAATCCACTACCAGCCCGGGTGAGTGACGCTAACTCAAACATATCACAGAGACAATCAGTAAGGCTTCCGAAGTTGATTATTGAGAAATTCTATGGAGATGTCAGTATGTGGCAGGAGTTTTGGAGCCAATATGAGACTGCTATTCACAACAATGATTCACTGTGTAAAAAAGAGAAGTTTACCTATCTGAAAACATATCTCACTGGACCAGCTGCAAAGGCAGTAGCAGGACTGATGTTAACAGACAGTAACTATGATAATGCAATCGCTCTACTCAAGAGCAGATTTGGAAGGAAAGATCTTGTGATTAGTGCTCATATGTCAAAGCTGCTGAATCTCACACCTGTGAAGAAATCCTCTGATCTAAATGCATTGAGGCAGCTATATGATGAATGTGAAATTCAGATTAGGAGCCTGGAATCACTGGGTGTAGTGTCAGAAACCTATGGAAGCCTACTATTCCCAATCTTACTGCAGATGATTCCAGAGGACATAGCTCTTGACTATAGTCGTCAGAGGGGAGTAGATGATGAATGGAAAGTGTCTGAGATCATCAGTTTCCTACAGAAAGAGGTTCAGAGCAGGGAGAGAGCGCTACAAATGACAAGATCATACAACCAACAGAAAGAGAGCAAACCATGGAACAAGTCATGCTTCTCCAATGAAATGAAAACAAAAAGACCCAACATGCCCTCTGCTGCAGCACTGCATACAACCAGCCAGAAGGAACAACAAACGTGTCTATTTTGTGACAGTGCAGACCACAAATCAGAAAACTGCACTGACTACAATATTGCTACACGCAAAGAGAAACTAAAGAACATGGGAAGATGCTTTGTATGTTTAGGACAGAGACACATAGCAAAATTCTGTAAAGTCAAAGATGTGTCATGTGCAACATGTGGAAGCAGACATCACATTGCGGTTTGTACCAGTAAGAGGAGGGAGGTGCAACCCCCTACTGTTTCTGTAGATGCTGTTGTTTCCTCAGTTATTCCCCATTCAGTGAAGATGAAACCAGATGGACAGAACACTGTGTTGCTACAAACGGCAAAGGCATGGGTAGAAGGCCCATCGGGCAGGAAGATAGCTCGTTGCTTACTAGATGGAGGCAGTCAGAGAAGCTTCATACATGAAAACCTTGTGAAGGGCTTGAAGCTACCAGTAATCAGACAAGAGGCACTCACTCTTCACACGTTTGGCTCCTCTGCCCCAGCAACGTCCCAACGCAACACAGTGAAAGTCATCTTGGAGAATGTCTGGGACAAACAGCAGAGAATAGAGATAGAGGCAATTGAAACCCCACAAGTGTGCACAGCTGTGATGAAGGTTCCTGGTGAACGGATTCAGCATGAGCTCAGTAAAAGGGGACTGCAGCTCGCAGACTTTCCAGGAGATGACAATGATCCTGAACTCTCTGTCCTGATAGGAGCAGACTACTACTGGCAGATAGTATCAGGCAGAGTGGAGCGACTGACGGAGACGCTAGTTGCTTTAGAGAGCACCTTTGGATGGTCGGTGCAGGGACCCGTGTCCATGTCAAGTGTCGCCGAGGCAACTTGCATGTTCATCCCACTTGATGAAGACACACTAGTCTCCAAGCAATTGCATGCATTCTGGGAGCTTGAGTCTCTGGGTATTCTAAGCGAGAAAACACAGAACTCAGAGGAAACCGAGGCTCTACAAAGATTTGAGGAAACAACCACCTTCAAAGATGGGCGATACCATGTGGAGTTGCCATGGAAACGAGAAATGCCAGAACTCCAAGACAACTATAGAATCGCCAAGAAACGGTTTGAATGTCTGAAGAAAAGGCTGAAGAAGGATGTGACGTTGTACAGCAGATACAATGAAGTAGTAGAAGACTACTTACAACAAGATATGGCAGAGGACGTGCCCAAGGACAACGCATCAAGTGCAGACAACGTAAAATACTACTTACCTCACCATGCAGTACTCAGAGAAGATAAGGTGACAACAAAACTGAGAGTGGTGTTTGATGCCTCGTCCCATGAAGATGGCTGTCCATCTCTCAATGACTGTCTACTCACAGGACCGAACCTGAATCCGGATCTGCTCAGCGTTCTGATAAAGTTCAGACTACATGAGATCGCATTCATGGCAGACATCAAGAAAGCTTTCCTGCAGATATCCCTAGCAGAGAGAGACAGAGACGCCGTGAGATTTCTATGGCTCACTGGCCCACCAAGGGGAGAAAATGAAGAGGAGCTGCGTGTGCTGAGGATGAAAAGAGTGGTATTTGGAGCTTCCCCAAGTCCATTTTTGCTGGCAGCTACAATCAGGAAGCACCTGAAACAATATGAAACAGAACAACCAGAAGTTGTAGAGATACTGAGAGAGTCACTCTACGTAGATGACTTCATTGCAAGTTCACGCAATGTTGAAGAGGCTTACCTTGTGACAACAACTGCAAAGCGAATGCTGTCGAATGCAGGCATGGACCTCTGCAAGTGGATGACCAATTCTCCTGAATTGAAAACAAAATGGGAGGAGAGTACGACAACTGACCACCCGTTGACGTTACAAACACAAGGAGTAGTGCTGAAGGTTTTAGGTTTAGTATGGAGGCCGGAAACGGATGACTTTGTGTTTGACCTCAGGCCGCTACTGAGCATTCTAAGGCAAAAGGAAAACACAAAGAGAAGTGTTCTGCAGTCGTCTGCACGTATCTTCGACCCTCTTGGTTTCTTAACTCCCTTCACCATCAGGATCAAGTGCATGTTCCAGGAAATGTGGGAGAGGGGACTCAGCTGGGACGAAGAATTACCACCTGATCTGACACGAGAATGGCAACAGTGGTGTTCAGAACTACCCCAGTTACACCAGCTCACCATACCAAGGTGGTACAGAACAGACATGCGGCCACAGAATAACCACACCCTGAAACTACACGTGTTCTGTGATGCAAGTGAAAGGGCTTACAGTGCAGTAGCTTACTTGCAAGGTGAGTCACAAGACAGGGAAACAACAAGTCTAGTCGCATCCAAGTCCAGGGTAGCCCCACTTAAGAAAATGACGCTGCCACGCCTGGAGCTCATGGGAGCTGTGATTGGAGCGAGACTAGCAAACAACTTGATGACCACACTGAAAATGGAAGAAAAACAGATTAACATGTGGACAGACTCGATGATCGTGCTGCATTGGATTTGCAGCTCAGCTCAGAAATGGAAACAGTTTGTTGCGAACAGAGTGACGGAGATCCAGTCCTTGACCAATCCAGAGTCATGGTCACATATTGAAGGGACAACTAATCCAGCTGACCTCCCTACAAGAGGACAAACTGTTAGAAACTTGACACAGAGCGAGCTATGGTGGAATGGACCCAGAATTCTGACATCACCCAATCAGTCCGAAGAGACTGATGATAACAAGGTTCCGGATGAGGTGAATATAGAACTCAAGTCCAGTTGCCAGGCTACTGTACAACTCGCAGCAAACAGCACAGACAGCACTGAACCTGTGTTGGAGCTTGAAAGGTACAGCAAACTGAAAAGAGTGTTCAGAGTCACCGCCTGGATAAAGAGATTCATAGCCAATGCTCGTACAACCATAAAGATGCAAGGTGAACTGACTGCTGACGAACTGTTCGATGCAGAAAAGTACTGGATTAAGGTAACACAACAACAGAGTTTCGGACAGGAGATCAAACTACTGAAGGCAGGAAAAAGCCTAAACAATGACTGTAAAATCAGAGAACTGAAACCTTTCCTGGACGAACACGAACTACTCAGTGTAGGAGGAAGACTGCAACAGTCCAACTTCACATTCAGAGAGCAGCACCCATGGGTTCTGCCCAATAAGTCCAGATACTCAGAAATGCTGATACAGTACCAACATGAGAAGGTGATGCATTCTGGAGCAAGAGACACTCTAGTACAAATCAGAGAGCGATACTGGATCTTGAGTGCTAGGCAGCTAGTCAAGAGCACAGTGGCAAGATGTATAGTGTGCAAGAGATTCAAGGCAAGGGCCGGACAGCAGGTCACTGCGCCTTTACCAAAAGACAGAATAACTGAATCCCCACCATTCGAAGTCACAGGTGTGGATTTTGCAGGACCGCTCTATGTGAAAGAAAATGGTTCTGTGAAGAAGTCATACATTGCACTGTTCACTTGTGCTGTAACCAGAGCAGTGCATTTGGAACTGGTCTCAGATCAGTCAACAGAGACATTCTTGTTAGCTCTAAAAAGATTCATCTCAAGGAGAGGATTATGCAAGGTAATCTACTCAGACAATGCAAAAACGTTCAAGAGAGCTGATCAGGACTTGAAAGAGCTGTGGAAGGCAATCGAAGAGCCCCAACTATTGGCGTTCTTCTCAGAAAGGGGCATCACCTGGAGGTTCATTGCAGAGCGAGCAGCCTGGTGGGGCGGATTCTGGGAAAGACTCGTCAGGTCAGTAAAAACATGCCTGCGAAAGGTTCTTGGGAGAGCTTCACTTAATTTTGAAGAGATATGCACAGTCCTGACAGAGGTTGAAGCTATCCTAAATTCTAGGCCTCTGACCTTCGTGCACAATGAGGTGGATGAACCACAACCCCTGACCCCAGCACACTTCCTGGTGGGTAAAAGACTAACCTCTTTGCCTCCAATGCCATTTCCAGCTGACACTCAGCACCCAACGTTAAACAAGGGGGAAATGACACGCAGATGGAAGTACAGGCAGAGACTTGTGACCAGTTTCTGGAACAGTTGGCGAAGGGACTACTTGCTGGATCTAAAGTCAGCACACCGCTGTGACACACCACAGCCCACCCCACTGAAAGCGGGTGACGTTGTACTCATTGGAGAAGATAACCTACCCAGACAAACCTGGAAACTAGGAAAGATTGAGGAACTGTTTCCAGGCCGAGATGGCTTAGTTAGATCATGTTCAGTTCGTACTGCTTCAGGGACTTTGTTGAGGAGACCTATTCAGTTGATATACTGCCTAGAGATCTAGATGAACACAATTGTTCATCGGGGGGGAGGATGTTGTAACTTTAATGTGTTACAGAGTTAATGTTTAAGTTTATTCTTTGAGCTGTATCTAAAGATATTTCTTTAGATTTATTTGCATATGTAATTGTATTGGGTTGTGTTGAATTACGCTTTTTGACTGCAAGTCCCAGAATGCCTTGCGAGAGGAATGAGTGATAACGCGCCAATTATGTGCAGGTGCGGGGGATTGTGGCTGACTTTCCAACAGCATCTTACCTGCATTGCTCTGTACCAAAACAATTGTTGTTAAATGTAACGTAAACAAGTATTCTTACTAAAATAAGCTTTCGTATCAAACCCGACGTCCCGAGTCATTACTAAGAAGTTAGTTAATCTAAAAGCGCATGCTCGGAGTACACTTCCTGGTAATCCGTTTGGCCCTGCGGCCTTGTGAATGTTGACCTGTTTAAAGGTCTTACATCGGCTACGGAGAGCGTGATCACAGTCATCCGGAACAGCTGACGCTCTCATGTATGCTTTAGTGTTACTTGCCTCGAAGCGAGCATAGAAGTCATTTAGCTCGTCTGGTAGGCTTGTGACACTGGGCAGCTCGCGGCTGTGCTTCCCTTTGTAGTCTGTAATTGTTTGCAAGCTCTGCCACATCTAACGAGGGTCGGAGCCGGTGTAGTACAATTCAATCTTAGTCCTGTTTTGATGCTTTGCCTGTTTGATGGTTCGTCGGAGTGCATAGTGGGATTTCTTATAAGCTTCTAGATTGGAGTCCTGCCCCTTGAAAGCGGCAGCTCTACCCTTTAGCTCAGTACAGATGTTGCCTGTAATCCATGGCATCTGGTTGGGGTATGTACATACGTTCACTGTGGTGACGATGTCATCGATGCACTTATTGATGAAGCCAGTGACTGATGTGGTGTACTCCTCAATGCCATCAGAAGAATCCCAGTCTGTGCTAGCAAAACAGTCATGTAGCTTAGCATTTGCTTCATCTGACCACTTTCTTATTGACCAAGTCACTGGTGCTTCCAACTTTAGTTTTTGCTTGTAAGCAGGAATCAAGAGCATAGAATTATTGTCAGATTTGTCAAATGGAGGGAGAGGGAGAGCTTTGTACTCGTCTCTGTGTGTGGAGTAAAGGTGGTCTAGAGTTTTTGTCCCCCTCTGGTTGCACATTTAACATGCTGGTAGAAATGAGGTAAAATGGATTTGAGTTTCCCTGCATTAAAGTCCCCGGCCACTAGGAGCGCCGCCTCCTGTTTGCTTATGACCGTACATATGATGAGATACTCTACCTCAGGCGAGCAAAGCCTTGAGACTTTCTTAGATTTTGTGCACCAGCTGTTGTTTACAAATATACATAGACCGCCACCCCTTGTCTTACCAGAGGCTGCTGTTCTATCCTGCCGAAAAGCTTCAAACCCGTCAGCTGTATGTTATTCATGTCGTCGTTCAGCCATGACTCTGGGAAACATAAGATATCACAGTTTTTAGTGTCCCATTTGTAGGATATATTTGTGATCGTCTATTTTATTATTGATTGACTGTACTTTGGCTAATAGTACCGATGGTAGAGGTAGATTACACTCTTGGAGACGGATTCATACAAGGCACACAAACCTTTGTCCACAATACCTCCGTCTCTTTCTCCTGCGAATGATGGGGATGAGGGCCTTGTCGGCGTCTGAAGTAAATCCTTCCCGTCCGACTCGCTGAAGAAAAATGATTCCTCCAGTACGGGGTGAGTAATCGCTGTCCTGATATCTAAGTAGCTCTTTTCGGTCATAAGACACGGTGGCAGAAGCATTATGTACAAAATAAGTTCCAAATAATGCGAAAAAACATACACAATAGCACAATTGGTTACAGGATTGTAAAACGGCAGACATCTCCTTCGGCGCTATTCTTGAGCTATTCATTTTTCAAACATACAGTACAAATATGAACAGCGTTTTTTATTACAAGTTAGTAGATGACCTCATGACATATAGTTTGATAAAGCAAAAGTTAGCCAAAGGAGTGGGAAACTATTGCTTCAACCCAGGCACCAACAAGGAGCTTGACTGCAATAAAAAACACTGTCCAGACTCCAGCATGGAATTGGCCTGACTTTGAACCAGCCCTGCAGGTCTCTCTCTGCAGGTCTTATCGTGTGACATATTTGAATTATTTTGTTTCTTGGATGTAATCACTGATCTGACATGAGTTTACTATAAGTCATGAGGTGTCCACCTTGCTTTGACTATATCCAATTATGTTAGATCAACATTTACCTCAGCGGAAAGATGAAGGAAGGATAAATAAGGCATCATAAGAGCAGGCCGTCCTCTTAGCAGTGCCAGGAGAAACCTCGGAGCTAACATGAAAGAAGAAGTTACAGAACAATGACTCCGATGGACCATCAGTCCACTGCCTTGCTGTACGGTTTCTGAGCCAGTACATCAGGGGCTGCCAGAGACAACACTCATGTTTTCATCACTTCATTCAGCGTCATCGTTACACTTCAGCTCTGACATCATAACAAACTAGATCACTGGTGGAGTATGTTTGATCTCAAAATAAACGGAATCATGGAAGATTGATCACACTCACAGAAACATACACACGCCTCCTTCTCTTCATGCACCATAAAACCATAACTTTTTTATGCTGAATATTTTTTTCACAACAAAGGGAATTAAATGTGGCAAACAAATAGGTTGTCCTGGTCGTACCATGCCCCTGCTGCTGTCTTCCACATACACCACCATGTTCATCTGAGGGGCCCAGATGTGGATTTACCTCTTCCAGAGGGTGAGGGGGGGACAGGGGTACCACCAGCAGAAAGAACAAGTTGAGGAAGGAGATGGTCTGGATGGTCTTTGCAAGGCCCTTCTCATCAGTTTTTTATTTTTATTTTACTAGGCAAGTCAGTTAAGAACAAATTCTTATTTTCAATGACAGCCTAGGAACAGTGGGTTAACTGCCTGTTCAGATGCAGAACGACAGATTTGTGCCATGACAGGGGGTTTGAACTTGCAACCGGGGGTTTGAACTTGCAACTTTCTGGTTACTAGTCCAACGCTCTAGCCACTAGGCTACCCTGCCGGGGAGTTGTAGCGATGAGACAAGATAGTAGCTACTACAACAATTGGACACTACGAAATTGGGGAGAAAAAGGGGTAAAATTAAAAATTAAATTTAAAAAAAAAAATAAATAAATAAAAAATATTTTAAAAAAATAAATAAAAAAAAATAAATAAATAATAATAAAAAATAAAAAAAAAATATATATATATATATATATATACACACACACACACACACACACACACACACACAGTGCCTTGCGAAAGTATTCGGCCCCCTTGAACTTTGCGACCTTTTGCCACATTTCAGGCTTCAAACATAAAGATATAAAACTGTATTTTCTTTTGAAGAATCAACAACAAGTGGGACACAATCATGAAGTGGAACGACATTTATTGGATATTTCAAACTTTTTTAACAAATCAAAAACTGAAAAATTGGGCGTGCAAAATTATTCAGCCCCTTTACTTTCAGTGCAGCAAACTCTCTCCAGAAGTTCAGTGAGGATCTCTGAATGATCCAATGTTGACCTAAATGACTAATGATGATAAATACAATCCACCTGTGTGTAATCAAGTCTCCGTATAAATGCACCTGCACTGTGATAGTCTCAGAGGTCCGTTACCGTAACACACCAGGCAGGTCCGAGATACTGTTGTGAAGAAGTTTAAAGCCGGATTTGGATACAAAAAGATTTCCCAAGCTTTCAACATCCCAAGGAGCACTGTGCAAGCGATAATATTGAAATGGAAGGAGTATCAGACCACTGCAAATCTACCAAGACCTGGCCGTCCCTCTAAACTTTCAGCTCATACAAGGAGAAGACTGATCAGAGATGCAGCCAAGAGGCCCATTATCACTCTGGATGAACTGCAGAGATCTACAGCTGAGGTGGGAGACTCTGTCCATAGGACAACAATCAGTCGTATATTGCACAAATCTGGCCTTTATGGAAGAGTAGCAAGAAGAAAGTCATTTCTTAAAGATACCCATAAAAAGTGTTGTTTAAAGTTTGCCACAAGCCACCTGGGAGACACACCAAACATGTGGAAGAAGGTGCTCTGGTCAGATGAAACCAAAATTGAACTTTTTGGCAACAATGCAAAACGTTATGTTTGGCGTAAAAGCAACACAGCTGAACACACCATCCCCACTGTCAAACATGGTGGTGGCAGCATCATGGTTTGGGCCTGCTTTTCTTCAGCAGGGACAGGGAAGATGGTTAAAATGGATGGGAAGATGGATGGAGCCAAATACAGGACCATTCTGGAAGAAAACCTGATGGAGTCTGCAAAAGACCTGAGACTGGGACGGAGATTTGTCTTCCAACAAGACAATGATCCAAAACATAAAGCAAAATCTACAATGGAATGGTTCAAAAATAAACATATCCAGGTGTTAGAATGGCCAAGTCAAAGTCCAGACCTGAATCCAATCGAGAATCTGTGGAAAGAACTGAAAACTGCTGTTCACAAATGCTCTCCATCCAACCTCACTGAGCTCGAGCTGTTTTGCAAGGAGGAATGGGAAAAAATGTCAGTCTCTCAATGTGCAAAACTGATAGAGACTGTTATGTTCTGTTAATTACTGATGTCCCCTTTAAGGATGGAGCACCCTTGGTCATGCATATTATTGTTCTATGTTATTCTGGTACTAACTAGTTTGAGTAAATGTGAAGCTCCAGTTCAATTGCTTGTATTCCGAGTCTTTCTTATTACATAAATAAGTACTAAGTGTTAAGACACTACAATGGCGACGAGGATGATTACCTGCAGTGTGCATCACGAATACAGATGGAGTTCGTAGGAAGAGAGGAAGATTTTGACCCTGTAGCACAACAGCTAGCAAGCAGTGAAGACGAGGGGAGAGCTAACGAAAACGAGGCGAATGAGAATGGCTAGCATCGGGAAAATATATGTGTTTGATGACACGCAAGAAAACTGGGCAACTTACATTGAACGACTGGAACAGTACTTCATTGCAAACGACATTGCTGATAACAAAAGAGTACCAGCGTTGTTGAGTTTAATTGGCCCAAAAACATACAGTTTGCTAAGAGATCTGACTGCCCCTCTGAAGCCCTCAAATTAAACATTCACAGAGATTGTGGAGATATTGCAAAATCACCTATCACCTAAACCACTCCTCATCGCGGAACGTTTTCGTTTCCACAAGAGAGATCAGAATGAGGGGGAGGGTGTTAGTACATATGTAGCAGTGTTGAAGAAACTGTCTGAACATTGCCAGTTGGGAGAGAACCTAAATGACACATTAAGGGATAGATTTGTGTGTGGACTGAAACATGAACACATTCAAAAACGTTTGCTCACAGAATCAGAGCTCACGTTTGCAAAGGCTGTTGAAATTGCTGTGGCTATGGAAATCGCGACTAAAGATGCATTTGAGTGCACAAGTTCACGCAGTCGACAGCGCCCCCGTGTGGCCGAAAAATGCAACAGGCGTGACAGAGATGGTCACAAAGCAGAGGAGTGCCGTTTCAAAGACGAAATTTGTCACAAATGCAGTAGAAGGGGGCACATTCAAAGAGCATGCAAAGCAAAATTCAGTCACAACAGTAAAACTGAGAAAATTAAAGGGTTGGTGAATGCACTAGCAGAGAACAGTGGCAGTGATTCAGATGAACGATTAATTGGTACAATGGAGTTAAACACAGTGACTTCTCCCAGCAGTAGCATAATATGGGTGACACCAGATATCGAAGGCAAACCCCTCAAAATGGAGCTGGACACAGGATCTGCAGTGTCTATAATTTCCACTACTGTCTACAATGAGCACTTTAAGGCTATCAAGCTGAAGAACACAAATGTGTTGCTGAAGACATACTCAGGAGAGAGATTGAGCCCAATGGGGGCGTTGCAGGTCAGAGTGCATTATGGGGGGCAAACACAGCAGTTACAGCTAGCTGTATGTGGTGCCTGGAACTGGCCCCCCATTATTTGGCAGGGAATGGCTTTCAAAAATAAAGCTGAATTGGTGTGACTTGAAAATGCTCCACACATTCCAGTCCAAAGAGAAAGGCACAGACCAAACACTGGAACACTTGCGGAAGAAATACAACACAGTTTTCAGTGATCAGATGGGAACAGTAAAAGGCTTCACAGCAAAACTTGTACTAAGAGATGACGCAACCCCGAAATTCTGCAAAGCCAGATCTGTTCCATACTCCCTGAGACCAAAGGTGGAAGCGGAAATCGATCGCTTGCAGGATACAGGGATCCTGACGAAAGTGGACAGAAGCGAATGGGCCACACCCATAGTTCCTATTGTGAAGAAAGACGGGTCTGTTAGAATGTGTGGGGACTTCAAGGTAACTGTGAATTCAATGTTGCATGTGGACCAATACCCCCTACCACGTCTGGATGACATCTTTGCTGCACTAGCTGGTGGGAAACACTTCAGTAAAATCGATCTGAAACAGGCTTACCTGCAGCTACCGGTTGAAGAGAGTTCCAAACACTACCTGACAATAAACACACACAAAGGTCTATACAGGTATAACCGCCTGGTTTTTGGCATTGCATCAGCCCCAGCCATTTGGCAACGAACTATTGACCAGATTTTGCAAGGAATCCCAGGAACCCAGTGTATCCTGGATGACATGATCATAACAGGACGCACCGACAAAGAGCACCTGGCTAACCTGGAAGAGGTCCTGAAAAGACTGAAAGAGTATGATCTACAGGCAAACTTAAAGAAGTGTGAGTTCTTCAAAGACAAGATTGTCTTCTGTGGACATGAGATTGACTGCAATGGATTGCACAAAACACAGGACAAAATCGAGGCAGTGGTACAGGCACCACGACCACAAAATATCACAGAAGTAAGATCTTTCACGGGACTGATCAATTACTACAGAAGATTCCCCCCAAACCTTTCAGCAGTACTCCAGCCTCTAAATCAGCTCCTGGAAAACAATAGGACATGGCGGTGGACAGAGCAGTGTGAAAATGCATTTCTGGAGGCAAAACGGCTCATAACATCTGAACAGGTCCTGATGCATTACGACCCTGAAATGCCAGTGAAGTTGGCTTGTGATGCGTCCCCTTATGGATTAGGGGCAGTCCTTTCACACACACTGAAAGATGGGTCAGAGAGGCCAGTTGCATTTGCGTCACGAACATTGAATGATGCAGAGAAAAACTACTCACAAATCGACAAAGAAGCACTGGCACTAGTGTGGGGCGTCAAGAAATTCCACGCATACCTATATGGCAAGCGTTTCACACTGGTTACAGATCACCAGCCGTTGCTTTCCATTTTCAGTCCAAAGAAAGGCATTCCGGCAATGACAGCAGCCAGGTTACAGCGATATGCCCTGTTCCTTGCCAGTCATATGTATGACATTGAGTTTAAGCCGTCATCCCTCCACACAAATGCAGATGGATTATCCAGACTGCCGTGTACAAGAGAAAGACAAAGGAGGGTGGATGCAGTGGACATGTTCCATACCGCTCAGCTCGAGGCCCTACCTGTCACAAGCACAGTTATCAAACAGGAGACAAGGAAAGATGTGACCTTGTCAAAAGTGTACACCTACACCATGTCAGGATGGCCAGCTACTGGCAGAAAGGAGCTGACTCCGTATTTCCAGTGGAGAAACGAAATTACAACGTACCAAGGATGTTTGATGTGGGGAATGAGAGTCATGATACCCCAGAAATGCCAACATCTAGTCTTGCAGCAACTACATGAAGGTCATGTTGGAATTGTCAAAATGAAGCTGCTCGCAAGGAGCCACTTCTGGTGGCCAGGTCTGGACCAACAGATAGAAAATATGGCAAAGAACTGTAGTGGATGTTTGGAAACCCTTCACATGCCTGCTCCTGTCCCAGTCCACCCATGGGAATGGCCCGCAGAGCCATGGCAGAGAATTCATGTGGACTACGCTGGTCCTTTTGAAAAGCACATGTTTCTGGTTATAGTTGATGCCCATTCCAAATGGCCAGAGGTGTTTTGCACTGACTCCTCCACCTCAGCTCAGACGATAGAGTGTCTCAGAACAACGTTTGCACGCTTCGGTTTGCCACTGCAGCTGGTAAGTGACAACGCGCAAGCTTTTGTAAGTGACGAGTTTACAAGATTCATGTCAGTAAATGGAATCAAACACTCAACCTCAGCTCCGTACCACCCTGCCACCAATGGGCTGGCAGAATGCTTTGTGCAAACCCTAAAGCAAGGACTCCGTGCAGCAAAACGAGACGAAGGGACTTTGCAAACAAAACTGGCCAAGTTCCTGGCCTCCTACCGAAACACCCCACATGCCACGACAAATGAAAGCCCAGCCGCACTGATGTTCGGGAGGCCTCTCCGCACACAGCTGGACATCATGAAGCCAAACAGGCATAATGAAGTGCTGAACAAACAAGCCAAGATGCTCTCCGGTGGCCGGGAGCGCCATCTCCAAACAGGACAGGAAGTGATGGTGCGAGACTACAGAAGAGGAGGGAAATGGACAAGAGGGACCGTACACACACACAAACGGGACCCAGAACTTACCAGGTTCAAGTGAGCCCAGACATAATGTGGCGGCGTCACATTAACCAAATGCATTCCAGGGAAAACAGCACAACAATCGAGAGAGAACAGGCGCAGAGAGCTCCTGAGAGTGACACACAGGGAACTGTAGAGGACGGTGGGGCAGTAGAGAGACCCCAGGCTGAAAGAAGGGAACGTGTTGATGAAGGTGCTGCTATAGCAGACGCTATAATGGAACAAGCACACACTGAGGATGTTCAGGAGCCTCCAGACAATCTGAGGCGCTATCCAGAACGAAGGCACCGTCCACCAGACAGACTAGACGTATAAACAAACAAACAAAAACTAACTGTTCAAGTTCAAATTAAAAGATGCAAAATAACTACAACAAGTTCTGTGAAATGTTTCAGTTGTGGTTTGGTAAAAGTAACTCTGATTGTATAAGAGAAGGAATGTTATGTTCTGTTAATTACTGATGTCCCCTTTAAGGATGGAGCACCCTTGGTCATGCGTATTATTGTTCTATGTTATTCTGGTACTAACTAGTTTGAGTAAATGTGAAGCTCCAGTTCAATTGCTTGTATTCCGAGTCTTTCTTATTACATAAATAAGTACTAAGTGTTAAGACACTACAGAGACATACCCCAAGCGACTTACAGCTGTAATCGCAGCAAAAGGTGGCGCTACAAAGTATTAACTTAAGGGGGCTGAATAATTTTGCACGCCCAATTTTTCAGTTTTTGATTTGTTAAAAAAGTTTGAAATATCCAATAAATGTCGTTCCACTTCATGATTGTGTCCCACTTGTGGTTGATTCATCACAAAAAAATACAGTTTTATATCTTTATGTTTGAAGCCTGAAATGTGGCAAAAGGTCGCAAAGTTCAAGGGGGCCGAATACTTTCGCAAGGCACTGTATATAAAAAGAATGCTGTTCATTGCTGTTTGTGACTACAGCTCAGCCTTCAACACCATAGCACCCTACAAGCTTATCATTAAGCTTGCGGCCCTGGGTCTGAACCCCGCCCTGAGAAACTGGGTCCTGGACTTCCTGACGGGCCGCCCACCAGGTGGTAAAAGTAGGTAACAATGCCAAGAGTAGGCCTCCCGGGTGGCACAGTGGTTAAGGGCGCTGTACTGCAGCGCCAGCTGTGCCATCAGAGTCCCTGGGTTCGCGCCCAGGCTCTGTCGTAAACCGGCCGCGACCGGGAGGTCCGTGGGGCGACGCACAATTGGCCTAGCGTCGTCCGGGTTAGGGAGGGCTTGGTCGTTAGGGATGTCCTTGTCTCATCGTGCACCAGCGACTCCTGTGGCAGGCCGGGTGCAGTGCGCGCTAACCAAGGTTGCCAGGTGCACATTGGTGCGGCTGGCTTCCGGGTTGGATGCGCACTGTGTTACGAAGCAGTGCGGCTGGTTGGGTTGTGTATTGGAGGACGCATGACCTTCAACCTTCGTCTCCCCCGAGCACGTATGGGAGTTGTAGCGATGAGACAAGATAGTAGCTACTACAACAATTGGATACCACAAAATTGGGGGTAAAAATTCAAAAATTCAACAAAAAAAAACAATGCCAAGAGTGTGCAAAGCTGTCATCATATTTTTATAACCTTCAAGTCAGTTAAGAACAAATTCTTATTGCCGGCCAAACCCAGACGACGCTGGGTCAGTTGTGTGCCGCCCTATGGGACTCCCAATCACGGCCGGATGTGATGCAGCCTGGATGGCAAAGGGTGGCTACTTTGAAGAATCTCAAATATAAAATATATTTTGATTTGTTTAACACTTCTTTGGTTACTACATGATTCCATGTGTTATTTCATAGTGTTAATGTCTTCATTATTATTCCACAATGTAGAAAATAGTAAAAATAAAGAAAAACCCTGGAATGAGTAGGTGTATCCAAACTTTTGACTGGTACTGTACACGTCGTATATATATTTATACTCCGGACTCCGACATTGCACGCGCTCCTGCCATCCATCACGCACACCTGCCTTCCCTCGTCACTCGCATCAGCGTTATTGGACTCACTTATAACCTGTTATTTCCTCCCCTATATTTGTCAGTTCCCTGCTCTGTTCCCCGCTGCTGCATTGATTGTCTTTGTCTTTCTATTTGTTTATGACGCTGTTCCTGTCTCGTCAATGTCAGTTGTTTATTAAATGTTAACTCTCCGTACCTGCTTCGTCTCTCCAGCGTCATTCCGCGTGACAGATACAACACAAAGGAGTTAGTAAGAGCCACACAATGGACATAATCATAAAGCGAAACCATGTAGCTAGTTCGTAAGACTAAGATGTGCACCTTGATTACTGAAGGAGCAGGAAAGGGATTGAAAGGTGCCACCACTGTCACACTCAACTTAGTAGAGCAAATTAATAAGAACATGAAGCAGCTGCTTTCGGGACTTACGTTTTTCAATGGATAACATTAGATGGAAAGTTCAATGTAATAACTCCCTTTCTAGAGAGTTTTTCCTAGCCACCGTGCTTCTACACCTGCATTGCTTGCTGTTTGGGGTTTTAGGCTGGGTTTCTGTACAGCACTTTGAGATATCAGCTGATGTACGAAGGGCTATATAAATCAATTTGATTTGATTTGATTCGATTTGATTTGATTAATAGCCGACCGCACATTCTTACCTTGGAAAGCAGCACCTGCATGTGGTGTGTCTGTGTTGTGTGTCAGTTGTCCTGCGTGTGTTCCTGTTGGTCAGAATTCAGGAATGGGTGGTGGTGGTTGAGATGGTCTCCCTAGCCTCTTGGGTGACGTTTCACAATTCGTGAGCTGATTTCATAAACTATGAGCACGTTTTATATCAATTCATGCACAGGTTTTAGTCATTTGTGAGCATGTTTCATCATTCGTGAGCTCGTTTTATAAATCATGAGCATGTTTATTATCAATTCATGCACGTTTTAGGAATATTGTGAGCTTGTTAAAAAAAGATCTCGCACCGAGTTGTTCAAAAGCCTGTAGTGTGTAATGTTCATGTTCTGAGCTCATGGCTTTGGTTACTTCTGCTGCAATTACAACCCCTGCCACCGGGTGCCATTGTTATACCAAGATTGAGGAACGAGAAATGCTGTATGCAAAACATCACAACTTTGAAGTGGCATACACAACAACCATCCAAACAGTTAAATGACATTGCTCCTCATTATGGAGGTACAGTTTGCTCACAAACAACCCCTTTCAACAGCTAGATGAAAGAGGTATCCCTCTGTATAATTCCATGAATTCCTAAAGACTGTGGGTCAGATTGGCTTAGCTAAGCATTTGCAACTGCTTTGCACCTGTGTTTTCATAATGGAATTAATAAACATTAAAGGTGCACTCTGCAGAAATTACTCCGCCATTTCCTGGTTGCTATAATTCTAATAGTTTGCCTAATTTCAGTTTATGTGAGGTAGGCCGTCATTGTAAATAAGAATTTGTTCTTAACTGACTTGCCTAGTTAAATGAAGGTTAAATAAAATCAATAAAAACTTGTGTTGAGAATCATTGATCCAACTAAACCGCTGTGAAATATATTTTCCAGAACCACAAATGTCGTATTTTCAAGTGTGGTGTACCATTTTCAAGCTGGTGTACAAAACCGAAAGTAAAAGACGCAAAAAACAAACTTAAGAATGAGAGGCATAGGAATAGCGCTTCTTAGACTTGCTTTCAATGAGTGACAGATCTATAACTCACATTTCTGCGTGGATTCGGTCGGTTCGCCCGAAAAGTTACATATTGCAGCTTTAAGGACAGAACAAAAACATAAAATAAAGCTTGAAGTTACAGTTCATTTTCTTACATTTCAGAAAAGTGAACTAAACCTTTAAACTGACACATGTTAAAGGTTTTTTTCCCCATGATGTTACTTAGATTGATGCTTGGGTGCGTCAATAGACTGTTAAGGCTTAAGAGAAAGAATACTACAGTTGCAGAAAGGTTAAGAACGTTTTAGCCTTGTTTTAGGTGTTAAATCCCTTACTGAAAAAACAGGTGCAAAGTGTGACCTGATCTGAGACCTTTTCTTCATGTTTTACACTACATATGTAGTGTATATATATTGTGTATATATATGTATGTATATATATATATATATATATATATATATATATATATATATATATAACTCATGTATATATATATATAGTGTGTACATATACATATATACACGATATATATACACTACATATATGTACACACACTATATATATATATATATATATATATATATATATATATATACACTATATATACACTATAAAATTATGAACTTGGATTAGATAACACAACGTGCCATTGGAACACAGGAGTGATGGTTGCTGATAATGGGCTTCTGTACGCCTATGTAAATATTCCATAAAAAATCTGCCGTTTCCAGCTACAGTAGTCATTTACAAATTTACAACATTAACAATGTCTACACTGTATTTCTGATCAATTTGATGTTATTTTAATGGACAAAAACAAGGACATTTCCAAGTGACCCCAAACACTTGAACAGTAGGGTATATATATATATATGGATATTACTGAGATTCTGACTCTGTTTAAAGTAAGTCACAAGAAAGTGAGTCATTGTAGAGGCTCATGTAGCCAGCCTAGTCGGGCCTCAAAGGGAAATGGATCAGGGGTTTATTCGGAAGTCTTTGCCACAGTGTTTCATTTGGTTTCTCTTTTTTCACGGTTTAAACCGAATGTCCTTCAAAGCCAGACTAAATCAAGATCCTGAGAGTTCAGCCAGACAGCAGTCTACATTTCTGTTCATCCTCCTATCAGTTTCAAAACGCCAGTTAAAGGTACATGTAACGCACTGATAAGGACTGTTTTGAACAACTCTTTCTAGAAAACAGATCAAATAACACTGTTTACTTAAAAAAAAATATTTAAAAAAGATTGAATCTAATGACCGAACAAAGCTTATTTTAGCGGTCAGTAAAATAGGTTGCTGTTATATGAATAGACAGCTTTAATAATGTGTACTCCTGTTTGGACTGTTGTCTAACAAAGCATTCATTAATTTACACAAGAGGGTAAATGAACGCAGCTAAAACAATAATGACCAGGATTTTCATGCAATGTAGCAGGGTTGGGGTTAATTCCATTCCAATTCTCCTAAATCACATATCCTAATCGTATCCATCCTATACACTACATACGTATTTTAAATAGACTACTTTTACCCTAATTACAGACATGGACAAAACTATGATCGTATAATAATGTAATACAATTATAATACACCATATTCAATACAGAACATAATATATAGTTGATGTACATATGTTTAGTCATACCTCCACAGTAACATTCAGCATACTGCATACGCAGATAAATGGGAATTTTATTCTTCATGACGGCAGTTGAAACCAGTGGCGTGCTGTCTTAGCCCACATGCAGTGGAGTCCAAAATGATTGGATCCCTTAATAAAGCTGAGCAAAAAAGACTGTATAAAATATAACATGTCATATGACCGGTTCCATTCTAAGTGCCAAAGGCATTTAGCAAACTATGATCAGGTGACATGAAAATAGAAGTGCATGGCCACAAAATACCTCATCTCGACTGTAAAATATGGTGGTGGATCTTTGATGTTATGGGGCTACTTTGATTCCACTGGTCCTGGGGGGCTTTGTTAAGAAGGTCAATGGCGTCATGAACTTTACCAATTACCAGGACATTTGAGCCAAAGACCTGTTTGCCTCTGCCAGGAGGCTAAAACTTGGACGCAAGTGGATCTTCCAGCAAGATAATAACCTCAAGAACACATCAAAGTCCACAAAGAAATGGTTAACTGACCAAAAAAATCAACATTTTGCCTATGGCCAACTCAGTTTCTGGACTTGAACCCCATTGGAAACCTGTGGTTTAAATTGAAGAGGGCAGTCCATAAACGCAGACCAAGGAAATATTCTGGAAAGGTTCTGTTTAGAGGAGTGGTCAAAGATCCCTTCCAATGTGTTCTCCAATCTCATAAAACATTTCAGAAAAAGGCTCAGTGTCATTATTCTTGCAAGGGGTGGGTGCTGGACTATTGAAAAATGGGGATCCATATTCTTTTTGAGATTTAAAAAAAATGACTTGTTAAACAAAATCTCTTTCTCTGAGCAATTGTATTAGCATAAAATAATATGATTTTCTTTCTTTAAAATGTAGCATACAATACAGCTCAGTATTTGTATAATTTATTTGATTTTATCTTTTTTGATCATCTATATCAAGGGATCCAATTACTTTCGACCTGACTGTATGTCTTAGCCCACGTACTGTGTGACTTATAGAGCTCATGAATGCCTATTGTAAGCAAACTGACTTCTCCTATTCAACCTACAATACCTTGTTGTCCTTCAACCTACCTTGTTGTCTAGGTATTCAACAATAAACACTCCTTTTTCCGTGTCGACGTCCTTTGTCCTCCAACAGTGGCAGAATGTCTCACAAACCTAGTCAGATTACAGCCAGTAACTTCCCAGTGGGCGAAAATGGATAAAACGTCATTTCAACCAGTTTGGCTCAGTGTTTTTTCCTCCATGGGTCTCGTCAGAGCTCCGAGGTGCTGGTGGTGGCTCTCTTCTGGCTCATGGACCTCCTGAAGGTGAAGGTCTGCTTGGAGCTCCTCACCTCCGTGGTGATGAAGTAGTAACACAGAGCGTCTAGACAGCACGTGATGTTGGCCAGACTCATGGTCACCTGAATGTACAAGCTGATCCTTGTTTTGGCCAAGCAGTCCTCGATCAGGCGTTGATGCACCTGGGAGGACAAAGAGGATTAGATAGAGGTTATGCCTGTCAGGTCAGGTCACACGGCCAGGAAAAACTCTGAGCAATAACAGACCAGAGCGAAAGGATGAAGATGCCCCCAGATAATCACAGTACCAGTCAAAAGTTTGGACACACCTACTCATTCAAGGGGTTTTCTTTATTTTTACTGTTTTCTACATTGCAGAATAATAGTGAAGACATCAAAACTGTGAAATAACTCATATGGAATCATGCAGTTACCAAAAAAGTGTTAAACAATTTTTTGTTGTTGTTGAGATTCTTCAAAGTAGTCACCCTTTGCCTTGATTACAGCTTTGCATACTCTTGGCATTCTCTCAACCAGCTTCACCTGGAATGCTTTTCCAACCGTCTTGAAGGAGTTCCCACATATGCTGAGCACTTGTTGGCTGCTTTTCCTTTACTCTGCGGTCCAACTCATCCCAAACCATCTTAATTGGGTTGAGGTCAGGTGATTGTGGAGGCCAGGTCATCTGATGCAACACTCCACTCTCCTTGGTAAAATATCCCTTACACAGTCTGGAGTGTGTTTTGGGTCATTCAACAGGAGTTGAAAAACAAATGATAGTCCCACTAAGTGCAAACCAGATTGCTGCAGAATGCTGTGGTAGCCATGCTGGTAAAGTGTGCCTTGAATTCTAAATAAATCACTGACAGTGTCACCAGCAAAGCACCCACATACCATCACACCTCCTCCTCCATGCTTCACGGTGGGAACCAACATGCGGAGATCATCCGTTCACCTACTCTCCGTCTCATCAGACCAAAGGACAGATTTCCACCGTTGCTCGTGTTTCTTGTCCCAAGCAAGTCTTTTCTTCTAATTGGGGTCTCTTTGCAGCAATTTGACCATGAAGGCCTGATTCACACAGTCTCCTCTGAACAGTTGATGTTCAGATGTGTCTATTACTTGAACTCTGTGAAGCATTTATTTGGGCTGCAATCTGAGGTGCAGTTAACTCTATTGAACTTATCCTCTGCAGCAGAGGTAACTCCAGGTCTTCCTTTCCTGTGACGGACCTCATGAGAGCCAGTTTCATCATAGCGCTTGATGGTTATTGCGACTGCACTTGAAGAAACTTTCAAAGTTCTGGAAATGTTCCGTATTGACTGACCTTCATGTCTTAAAGTAATGATGGATTGTAATTTCTTTGTACTTATTTGAGCTGTCCTTGCCATAATATGGACTTGGTCTTTTACTAAATAGGGCTATGTTCTGTATACCACCCCTACCTTTTCACAACACAACTGATTGGCTCAAAAGCATTAACAAGGAAATCAATTCCACAAATTAACTTTTAACAAGGCACACCTGTCAATTGAAATGTCTTCCAGGTGACTACCTCATGAAGCTGGTTGAGAGAATGCCAAGAGTGTACAAAGCTGTCATCAAGACAAAGTGTGGCTACTTCGAAGAATCTCAAATATAAATAGATGTTGATTTGTTTAACACTTTCTTGGTTACTACATGATTCCATATGAGTTATTTCATAGTTTTGATGTCTTCACTATTATTCTACAATGAGGAAAATAGTACAAATCAAGAAAAACCCTGGAATGAGTAGGTGGGTCCAAACTTTTGACTGGTACTGTATGTGCACAAAAGATAACCCTAAGAAAGTATTTATGGCATTTCTAGCTAGCCTTATTATTAACTCACCAGGAACTGCAGCAGGATGCCCAGGTGGCTGGGTGTGAATGGGACCAGGAAGGCGCAAAGACTACTGTAGATGATCTTCACGCAGCTTCTGCTTTTAGGGCTCTCCTGGCCCGACTGCCTCAGTGTCCGGATGCTTTGGGCTGAACACACCACCAGCACCAGGGCCGGCCCCACGAACCCGAAGCTCAACAGGCAGCCGATCACCTTTGGATGCCAGCCCTCCTTTGAGAACGTGTGGAAGCAGTGGAAGGATCCTGTTTCCTCCTTGCGGAACCCATAGATGGGGGAGATGCTCCCCAGCACCACCACCCAGACCAGGATGCAGGTCCACAGAGCAGCCCGGGGGGAACGGAGCTGCTTGGCGCGGAATGGGTGGCATATGGCCACCCAGCGGTCCACAGCAATGCAGGCGATGGTATAGATGCTGCCGTACATCCCCACGAAGTAAAGGCTCTCCAGGAGGGAGCAGAGGAAGCGGTGGTGGGCCGCCCATTGGTGGTTGGTGGCGTGCATCTTGAAGGGGAGCAGGAGGAGGAGAAGGAGGTCCATGAGGGCTAGGTTGGTCATGTAGATGGTGGACTCGCTCCACTTGCGGAGGAAGATGCAGAAGACAACCAGGGCGAGGACGTTGAGGATAAGGCCAAACACGAAGATGGGCACGTAGATGACGAGCTCCAGTGATGTCATCAGGTGGTCCACCTCGTCGAAGGAGCAGTTGGTTTCCATGGCGTCGCTGAGGGGTCAAAGGGAGAAACTGGTTGGTGCTTTATTTAGTTAATGAAGGCATACTGCAATGTATTATTGTTATGTGATTGCTTTTGAATAAAGTACCCTGTATGTAAAGTGTTTATGCAAAATGTATGTGGAAAATGTAGCGGAAAAGCTGTAAAAAACAAACAAGATATGTTTCCTCCGAAGCAGTGGGGTGGTGGATGGGTTAATAAAGCATAAAGAAATATACAAAATAAAAAAATCTTAAAGGAAAGACTTCTAAAAGGAATTATGGTATTTTGATTGTGGATTAATAATACATAAAGGTAATAGCCGTACTATCTTAGAATTGTTTAGCTTTTTTCCTCCCAATTATCTTTCCACTACCGTGATATTTAGCAAGCTTGTACCTATATACCCCAGATACCATTTGAAAGGCAAGTGCATCACCCACACGCTCGCACACATACACACACGCGTCATTATGCAAAACCACATTCCCTTACTTGTGCGAGCACAGTATCTGTACCCTTCTCACGTACAGAAGCAGTGCCTGCCTGATTTAATGTGAGAATCCTTAACCTCTTCACTACCCGTCTGCTCGCCAAACAGCCAGAGTATTCCAAACAAAAATGCTATTTTGGCTGGCTCTCTCTTGTAAAGAGCTCTCAATTAATGTAAACAGGTAAAAGGAAGGTTTGAAAAATGTGAACCCAATTCAGACTGTTCAATTTGAACGGGTTATGCTTTAAAGGAGTAAAAGATGACTTCTGGTTTTGTTTATTACATTGTTATAGATAAAGTAATGAAATCAAAAATGTTGTGCCAATTCTGTTGTAATGATGAAATAGAATACAGTACAAGTGAAACCTTACCTTATAGATGCCATTCTGCTGGTGCGTCTGTCTATCAGTCTGTCTATCTGTCTGTCCGTTCCAGACACAGTAGTTTCACAGTTCTGTTTTTTTCTTCTTCCCATGACCACTTCCTATATGTGACATAGCCTCAGTTGTCTACAGTAGCTGGATAGGGGTTCTATGCAGCAGAACATTGGGTGAAGTCTGTTACATCCTTAAGACAAAGAGATAGCAGACCACAACAAACAATGTAAACAATCACTTGAGAACATAGTATCATCCTGCTATCACATATATGAAAATATATTAACGCTGATTTTTTAAATGTGCTTATTTCTTATAGAAATGTTCAAACGAAGTCAGTCTGTCTGCGGTAGTGTAGCCACACAAGGCTCCCGAGTGGCACAGCAGTCTAAGACACTGCATCTCAGTGCTTGAGGCGTCACTACAGACACCCTGGTTTTTCATCCAGGCTGTATCACAACCGGCAGTGATTGGGAGTCCCATATGGCGCCGCACAATTGGCCCAGCGCCGTCCAGGGTTGGCCGGTGTAGGCGGTCATTGTAAATAAGAATTTGTTCTTAACGGACTTGACTAGGTTAAATAAAGGTACAAAAAATTGGGTAAGACAGCCACATTCCTTTTGAACAAAAGGTGAAAACTTTTAACGTGAAAAATGAAGATGACTTAGAAACTGAAGTGCTTTTTACAGTGTCTCTAATGTTGAATTCAAACGGATAGTTCATTGTCGTGGAAGAACTCTTGGTCACACCATACTTTAAGTGGTTTCTTAAGAAGGTTATGTTGAAATGAAGTCCGAGACACTTTGATGACACAACAGACATGAAAGGGCTCATGATTGCGTGACAGCAGTCTGTTCTTATGTACAGTAATTGAGGATTTCCTGGTTTCGACTGGAGGCATAGAAACCATGCTGAATCAAGGTTGTCATCTCTCTCATCAAAGGGATTGAAGATATAATTATCATTTTATATCTTATACAAAGCTATTACTCAAATTTTTACTGATAATACTGTAGACCATACTCATTCATGAAAAGATCATTGATGGTCAAAAATGAACTATTTCATCAACATTATTCTCCAATCATGTTGAATTTTTCTGGACAGCATTCTACTATCAATCAAATGTGTTCATGAAGACCTTTTTTTACATTAGCCGATGTCAAATAGTGCTATACAGAAACCCAGCCTAAAACCCCAAACAGTGAGCCATGCAGATGTAGAAGCTACAGTGATATGAGCTATATAGAACATACTGCACCATATAAACTTTTTTATGACAACTTTGAGGAAGCACCCGATTATGATCAAGATAACTTCAATGTTTTACGGGGAAATACATTTGTTTTTACTCCCCCTAGTGGAATGTTGTATTTATTATGGATCCAGCAAAATTAAGTTTATACAATTTTAAAAACAGAATACATTCTCAGATTTCACAACACACTGTGCGCCCTCAGGCCCCTACTCCACCACTACCACATATCTGCAGTACTAAATCTGTGTGTGCGTGTGTATAGTGCGTATGCTATCGTGTGTGTGTGTGTGTGTCGGTACCTATGTTTGTGTTGCTTCACAGTCATGTTTATTTTTTATCCGTTATTTAAATGTAATTTTACTGCTTGCATCAAATACTTGATGTGGAATAGAGTTCCATGTAGTCATGGCTCTATGTAGTACTGTGCGCCTCCCATAGTCAGTTCTGGACTTGGGGACTGTGAAGAGACCTTTGGTGGCATATCTTGTGGGGTATGGATGGGTGTCGAAACTGTGTGGCAGGAATTCAAACAGACCGCTCGGTACATTCAACATGTCAATACTGCTCATACATACAAGCAGTGACAAAGTCAATCTCTCCTGTTCCACTGCTCAACTATACCACCGATTGACTGTGAATGATAATCCATTACTATTTCCCTTTTGAGGAGTAACTGGTGTGCCATTCTAACCTTTGACCCTTGTCGGTGTCCTGATCATATACAATTGATTATATTCCCATGTTCCTGATGACTTGGGTCTTTTCCAAACCAGAACCCATAGAGCCAGTTCTAATCTGGAACCATGATGGAAGTTTTACACATTTTATTGTGCTCCCATGACTCATTTGTTCCAGTTTCACTAAGCGTCAAACGTGCTGCTGACTAGCACATCCAGAACCTGTGAGTGAGTGACTTCCACTCGTCAGTGGGTATTTGTGTCAGTCCAACACAATAACTTATGACAACACCTGTTTGTATTGTGATTGGATGAATGAAGCCCTTTATTCTGCCTTACAGATAAACTTGGTGCACCAATAAATTACCCATATACATTTGAAATAAATGACAAGACTAATATTTGGTTGTAGGAAGTGATTTATACAATATAACACATAGTTCAAACAGGTGATATTACCTTAAAGAATATTTGTTTTACATAAGCATTAGTTAGTTGATTGGTAAAACGCAAGAGTAAAACAGAGAAAATCTAAATATTATACAACGCTTCCCATCAATGCCCCCCAAAAACACAAACACAACAGTCATTCTGCCGTTTAATAGGCAAGGTTAATATTTGCTTTGCAGGTAAAAAAAATACAAAAAAATACAAAAATTACCCTGTTTATGTTTATTTATTGACGACGCCAGCATTTTCATATTAAAATATTATAGTTCTGGGTCACTATCAATGTGTTTGTTCCAATGGAAAATGGCAAACGTTTCTTAAATTAAAAAAATACTATTTGCCAGTGAAAGGTAGCACATTGTGTGCATTGTGAAAATATTCTCTCATGAGATAAGATCATTCAAAATAACATTTGATCATACAAGTGAATTCTGTGTTGTACATTTGGTAAATCATTTCATTTTTCATTCTACTGTCAATAACACTTCACTTTTAACCAAATGGAGTAGGCACTCAGCAACGTAATAAACATGGTGGATTCATCTTCACAATGACACACTCATCACACCCGTTCATACACAAAGACAGACAGGATACAGCAACACACAACAGAACCGTCAGAAAAAAAAATCACTTCTACAAAGATCAGCAAGAACAAATCAAAGCTGGACAAAACATTTCAGCACACAGATCATTACAAGTAAAGTAAAAGGGATTTTATTAAAGCTATGACTTCACACTGGAAGAACCTGCCAGTCTCTAATGTCCTCTTAGGGGCAAATCCTAACTCCCACTTAAGCCTCCAATTGACAACGTGATAGTGGACATGGGGGCCAACAAGAACAGCATGATTATAGTAGCTAGAGTCTGAAGGTATTTCATTGTCAGTTGCTCTTCAAGGCCAAAAGGGACCTGCCACATACCATTATAGCATCCAGGGTTGTAGAGGGTTTCACTTTCACAATATGTGTGTATAAGGGAAACAGAGGGAATGGGAGAACATTTAGAGAATGGGGAAAAACAATAAAGATAGATGAATGGAAGTGACAAAGAAGTGAAAGAGAGAGATTGAAAGAAAGAGGAGGAAGTGGCTCTAGGAAGCAGTGAACTTCCTGAGTGTAATGACAATGAGGGCGAGGAGGACTGAAGCCCCCAGGACGACTGCGATGACGATGGCTGTGATGGCACCTGGGCCCAGAACACCTGGATACAGGGGCACACAGAGAACACACAACGAGCAAAGGTCAGAGGTTAGGCCACCAACCTGACACTCGAGTATAAAGCAGGATTGTCAAGTCAAGGTCGAATTTGATTTAAAATGCATCATCACAGTCTCGATATACTTTACAAATGGTGTGGTTTATTACCAATTCAGGGGTTGTGGTGTGGATTTACAGACACAAATAACCCCTCCAGCGAGCTTTGGCCAATGGCTCTTCACATGCAAATGTTTACAGAATATACTATTTTCTAAATCCTCTGGGTATAACCCAAATTCTTTATATTAATAACATTTCAATATTATTTTACTGGTGATGGGAAATGTCTCACTTTCCTCCTCGTCCACGGCCTGTGAGTGGGTGGTGTCCTCGTATTCGAAGGTCAACACACTCTCTGTCATATCCTGGAAGGGGTCTTTGGTGGTGACTTCATACGCCCCCTCTCCGGACAGCGTGTCCTGGTTGTCCCCTTGTAAAGTGGGTGTGGGGTCTGCCACAGTCTCTGTGAACAACAGCAGTGCAACAGTGTGTGTGTGTGTTTCCAATTTGGGCTTGTTCAAATAGTTAAAGAGTCTATAACTGTTTAAATGTAGCATCGTGTACATATTTGTAGTGCAAATGTGTGGAAAACATGAGTCCATTGGAAAACAGACATTCTGACCTCAATGGGACTAACTGGTTAAACAAAAAACATGAGGATAACTCAACGAGCTCAGTCATACACGCACTTTCAGTTTCAGCTACATTTAGTTATATAAAAAAAACAAACCCGAGGTAAAAGTGTGAACTGAAAATATGACAAATGTTACATTACACGTAATAGTTTGTCTAAGGAGTAGCTTTGCTGGTTTGGCGGCTGCTAATGTGAGGGACAGAGCTGTGAATGTCAGCTAGAGTACTGACAGAGCTACATGTTAGCCAGAGTCTGACGCTGCAGTGGAAAGAGGGCTAAGCTAGCGGTTCATTCCACGAAACGGTGCCTACTTTTTTTGCGTCTGATATTTTCAATAGAAATTGTGCATCAATAAATTCATGATATTAAATGACGTGCCCTTCTTTATATACAAGGGAAAACTCAACACATCTGCATTTGGACAAGTCCCTCTTCAACCCTGTCACTTGGAGGAAGATTTTGATCCACTTCATCCCAAAATGTCACCATCATTGTAAAGCTCTAGTTATTTTGTTGCTTTGACAAGAGTCATTTCGGGAAGATAGAACCAGCTCATCTGAAGTCAACCATTTCCTGGTGTTTTGTGGTGGAAAACCTAGCGGTTCAAGAATAACAAGTCAACCCTGTTACCCATAGATAGACAGGCTGGAAAAATGTTAACAATGTCATTTGGTTTGTGAAGCTTGCATTCATTTGCCACTCCCAGTTGCACACAAGCTTCCATTCCCACTGTCACAGGGGGAATTAAAATAGTCAACCCTGTTACTTTATTTGCCACTTACTACAGTAATTGTATTATTTAACCTCTTGAAAAGGGAAAACACTTCTTATGACGCTGAACATGTGCTCCATGACAGAATATTAAAATGAGGTGAAATTAAGTTGTTTTTTACCCAAGTTACACTTCTCAAAAGGCACAGAATTTGTGGAAGAACTAATAGCTTTTCTGTGCTGCTCTGCTAGCAGCCTAAGACCCAGAAAGGAAGGCTTTGTAGAGGATCAGCACCATTTGTACACAGTTCAGGTAGCCTCCACTGTGTGCTCGCTCAACTCCTCCGCACACCTCGCTCTTCTCTCCACCCTGCATCTCCCCTCTCTCCTGTGTCTCTCACTCCTCTCACCTACATTCCACAGGTCCTAGCATTGAGGTGGTATGCGACTTTTCACACCTTCATAGTACCCATGGAATCCAGATCTCTTAAAAAAAAGCTGTCTCTCGATGTTCGCCAGTAGAAGGCAAGGCTCAAGAGTACTAAGAGTGGATTCTGGATACGGCCAATTAAATTGACTAAAATGCAACATAATTCTCTCCAATGATTTGAGAAACACTGTGTCCTCGATGGCTGGTGTTAAAGGGGAATGGAAAGACTAGGATTTAGAACGCCAGCTAACTAACTGTAAACCACCGTTCCCCTTCAAGCGCACAGCTGAGCGACCTTGCTTTTTTGAATCTATGGAACGGGGAAAATTCGATCCCAATCACCTAAGAAAAACAAACCGTCCACACACACGCATGTATGATGCATACACAAGCCCACCCATTCACTCACTGACTCAACCGACCCAAGCTCACGCTTCACATACCAACAAAACCATAAACATATTTACACCTAGGCTATTTACAACAGACATATTTACCTTCCAGCTATGAAGACACCCACTCTAAACTTCATAACCTTACTTAACACTGCAAATCTCACAACCAAACATTCCCACTCACCATAGCTAATAAGTTTTATCCTGAAAATACACAAACATCACCTCAAAAGATTGAATGTCCTTATGCGGGAGACAATTCCAACGATAAATACAGAATCATGTCCAACAACCTATGTCCATTGCGGCCCATCCTTACGACTTAGAATTCCAACACCACACACAAACTGGTGATAGATAACCCTGTTGGTGATGGCCTGTGTACGCCGGTCTGTACACAGACAATCTTTTGAACTGATACATTTGGCTGTGTATTTTCAAGATGATCAGATTTTAATAAAAAAAAAAAAAAAAAGGTATTAGCTATGGTGAGTGGGAATGCTTGGTTAGGAGATGTTCAGAGTTCAGTGATGGCCTGTGTACAACAGCCTTTACCCAGGCGGGGTATAGGCCGGGCAAGCGGGTGGGGTAAGTATTTCTGCTGCGTGTGTTGACTCGTGTTAGCATGTGGCTTCCTGTGCAGGGGCTGACTGCAGGTACAGAGCCCTGGGCCTCTGGCCAGCCCTGCCATCAATGAGGCCTTCAGCCCATGGCACAAAAGGCAACTTGTGCGTTCAGGGAGGGCGGCTGCAGTCGAGACAGGCTCCAACCGGTAACGGCCAGCCAGCCCCAAACCTACAGTAGCCCCAGCCCCTAGAATGGCCGGGCACTGGACGTCAAACAAGAACGTTTATCAAATAGTGTGTGTGTGTGTAAAAAGGCTGTGCCTCCTTGCACAGCTTTGTTTAATGAAGACGGGGAGAAAAAAAGCTCTGTGATGTTTTTTTTTCCGTTGGTGTTTGTTTGCCTCGTCAAGGAGGGCAGGAGAAATTTGCTTCTCCGTAATTTCCAGTAATGGCTCCCAGACTTGACCGCAGCGCTACCGTTGACCAGCTGAATCCTCTGTCTTTCATCTCCCACAGATCAACACTGAGCTGTATCTATTCTCATGACGCAGTTTCCAAAGGTGTTCTCACTACCAGTTTCAGGTAATACCAGTCTCCCAAACCCTGCTACCTGGGTCTACACACAACCAATCTGTGACAAGACACTAACATGGGTATCACATCTAGTATGAGTAAGCCCATAGGCTCTCTGTCACTCACTTACAATATGTGAACATTTAAGCAGGTAAGCTAGGGCATCCCTCCATGTCTCATTCGCCCAGAGGAACAGGTCCAAACTCCACTAACCTACACAGCTAACCTGCCTCACTGAAAACCCATGATGATGGAACGTGCCATCTCAGTCTTATGTGCCTCTTGTCCCTGTTAGCTACTGTAGTGTGACCTAGACATGTCAACGAACCACAGACATTAGGAAAAGGCTGATCTCAGACACTAAAAACAAACGTTGGTGGCTTTGACCTCTCCAGTCCAGTCAGGATTTCACACGGCCCGGAGAGATGACAGAGCTTGCAAACGGGCGTATGTGAACGCCACACTGCCCGGGCACCTGGTCCTGCGGCTGTGCCCACCTCCAAAAGGGGCATTGCCTGTGCCCGTGTCTTCGCCTCACCTCACCTCTTTGACTGCCTCCCAGGTGGGGTTTACTCCACCTTCCTCCAAACACCTTCTGACAAACCACAGGGCGATAGCTGCAAATATCCTGTTTGTGAGGTTCAGAATTTATAGTAGACATCTCCTCACCACCTGTAGGCTGGTAAAAGCCACAAGTTGGCCAGGAAGGTTTACTACGGCTGAGTCCCATTACTGTAAAACAGCTTCCTTTTCTGGTGTACTTTACTTCAGTGATCACTGGACTATTGGACTATATAAATACATTATAGTCTAAATATTGGAGTACAAATTGTGCCTTCCTGTATTATGCTGCCTTCCTGTACTATACTTCTGCTAAAAAAATAATATTATATTCTACTGAGCCATTTACCTTGTGTTCGTATTGTTGAGAAGGAACATGACACTACGCATGTAATTGGACAATGTATACCATGTGTATCCTGTACAGTTGAAGTCGGAAGTTTACATACACCTTAGCCAAATACATTTAAACTCAGTTTCACAATTCCTGACATTTAATCCTAGTAAAAATTCCCTGTCAGTTAGGCTCACCACTTTATTTTAAGAATGTAATGTCAGAATAATAGTAGAGAGAATGATTTATTTCAGCTTTTCATCACATTCCCAGTGGGTCAGAAGTTTACATGCTACCAAATACTAATTGAGTGTATTGGCCATAATTGTTTAACATGGGAGAAACAATACGGGTAGCCTTCCACAAAGTTCCCACAATAAGTTGGGTGAATTTTGGCCCATTCGTCCTGACAGAGATGGTGTAACTGGGTCAGTTTTGTAGGCCTCCTTGCTCGCATACGCTTTTTCAGTTCTGCCCACAAATGTTCTATAGGATTGAGGTCAGAGCTTTGTGATGGCCACTCCAATACCTTTACTTTGTTGTCCTTAAGCCAATTTGCCACAACTTTGGAAGTATGCTTGGGGCCATTGTCCATTTGGAAGACCCATTTGTGACCAAGCTTTAACATCCTGACTGATGTCTTGAGGTGTTGCTTCAATATATCCACAATTTTCTTCCTCAAGATGCCATCTATTTTGTGAAGTGCACCAGTCGCTCCTGCAGCAAAGCACCCCCACAACATGATGTTGCCACCCCTGTGCTTCACGGTTGGGATGGTGTTCTTCGGCTTGCAAGCCTCCCCCTGTTTCCTCCAAACATAACGATGGTCATTATGGCCAAACAGTTCTATTTTTGTTTAATCAGACCAGAGGACATTTCTCCAAAAAGTACAATCTTTGTCCCCATGTGCAGTTGCAAACTGCAGTCTGACTTTTTTTTAAAAGTGGTGGTTTTGGAGCAGTGCCTTCTTTCTTGCTCAGCGGCCTTTCAGGTTATGTCGCTATAGGACTTGTTTTACTGTGGATATAGATACCTATGTATCCGTTTCCTCCAGCATCTTCACAACGTCCTTTGCTGTTGTTCTGGGATTGATTTGCACTTTTCGCACCAAAGCACGTTCATCTCTAGGAGACAGAACACGTCACCTTCCTGAGTGGTGTGACGGCGGCATGGTCCCATGGTGTTTATACATGCATATGAACATGGTACCTTCAGGCATTTGGAAATTGCTCCCAAGGATGAACCAGACTTGTGGAGGTCTACAATTGTTTTTCTTGGTGTCTTTGCTAGTTTCTTTTGATTTTCCCATGATGTCAAGCAAAGAGGCACTGAGTTTGAAGGTAGGCCTTGAAATACAGCCACAGGTACACCTCCATTTGACTCAAATAATGTAAATTAGCCTATCAGAAGCTTCTAAAGCCATGACATCATTTTATGGAATATTGCAAACTGTTTCAAGGCAAAGTCAACTTGATGTATGTAAACTTCTGACCCACTGGAATTGTGATACAGTGAATTATAAGTGAAATAATCTGTCTGTAAACAATTATTGGAAAAATTACAAAGTAGATGTCCTAACCGACTTACCAAAACTATAGTTTGTTAACAAGAAATTTGTGGAGTAGTTGAAAAACGAGTTTTAAAATGACTCCAACCTCAGTGTACGTAAACTTCCGACTTCAACTGTACATACGACTAATACAACTTGAAACCCGGATGAGGTCTCTGGGAGGTTAGTACAGAGGCAGTGTACTATGGCTGCGTCCAAATAATTCTAAACAGCTTTCTGTCCTTATCTACATCCCTTCCGTGATCACTAAGAGATGAGGGCTTGGGTCTCGAAGGGGAGAACTTTTGTTTGGGTCCAAATACTGTTAAACTGTTTCTTTCCTCGTCTTCTTTTCTTCGTGACCCCTAAGAGAAGAACGACCTGGATAGGTCATGAGTCAGAGCAGTTATAAAATGAGAAAAGGAAGATTTTGGTGGAAACGGTTTAGTAAGCAGCTTGTGTTCCGGCCATGACAGAAGTCATGTGGGTGCAAAACGACATCATTCACATACATCACTCATGGGTTAACTTTGAGATTTGCTGGTCTTGTCAAATACAGATTGTGGTGGTGCTGATACTGAATCTTATGCTTGTGAGACCATAGACACATCATTGGTACAGGAAATAGAAAATTATCAAAAGAAAAAAATCTTAAAATGGAAGTGCAGTTTAAAAAAAGAGAATGCACAAGGTTCCAAGTTGAAATGCTAAACTGAACATAATGATCATGTAAACGTAGATGAAAGAAACGGTGAGCTCAGTAACACCTCAACACTACAAAACGTCTCTTTATCAAGCCATCCAGCTCATCCTACGATGATACAGGTGTGTAACAAATCATTCTAGCGATAAACAACGCCATCCTAGCTCGACATTCTCCGGCATGACATTGATGTCAAAAGCTCAGCCTGGTCACAAAAACAGGGCGGCAGGGTAGCCTGGCGGTTAGAGCGTTGGGACTAGTAACCGAAAGGTTGCAAGATCGAATCCCCGAGCGGACAAGGTACAAATCTGTCGTTCTGCCCCTGTTCCCAGGCCGTCATTGAAAATAAGAATTTGTTCTTAACTGACTTGCCTAGTTAAATAAAAGGTTAAATAATAATAACATTGTCCCAGGGCAACAGTGTTGTACAGGTCACCGTTTCGAGGAAGACTTCATCAAACCAACCAGCTCAACCTAAAAATCCTTTAGGTGTGTAACTATCATTCTAACGATAGACTCTCCGACAAGACATTGACGTCTCAAGCACACTGCTGTCAATGTTCCACTCACTGCTTACTGACAGTTCATTGTTTGGAAGAAGAAGTGGCATGTTTCTGGTGGCTTTAACCCTTGCCCTGACCCTTAGGGCCTTAAGAAAGCAGGGCCCTCACAATCCCTGGCTTTGTGGAATCCCCTTCATTCCCATGCCTCGCCTTAGGTTTATCACCTAGGTGTGAGAGTAGGAGAACGAGCGCAAATTGAAGGGAGAAAGAGAGAGAAGTTAACAGAGAGGAAGAGGTAAACCGAGAGTGACCTAGAAAGAAAGGGGAGGGATAAAGAGTTAAGAGACCGAGAAATGGAGGGAGAGAAAAAGAGAAATGGAGAAAGCAAAGGGGGGAGAAAGATTGAAAGAGAAACAGGGGGAAATAGAAAGAGAAAAACTAAACGAGAGAGACTTCCTGCTGATCAACATACAGAATCAGCAGATTGGCTGGAAGACCACACGCACAGAGGGTTCTTGTAAAAATACAACTCTTACACTGTTAAGAGGGACATCAAATAAATTCCAAGTACTTGCTGTCATTTTTATCCAAGTCATCAGTGCAAGTAATTCAAATGTCAGCGGTGAGCTTTACTTTGATAAGCTCCTCTCACATTTAACAATTCTCTAGAAAAAAAATGACAAAACCTTAAAGAAGCACATAGAAAAGGTTGACGACACCTGGCAGAGCGAAACCACATCCAGATTGAGCCAATATTGCGTTTCAGAAGGGTTCTAAACATGAGTTATTAGATGAAAGCAAGTGAGTCACCGTGTTTGTCAAAGACTAGCTTTCAGTCTTCTAAATGTCCCTTTTCTCGAACAACTGCATCATTTAAAGTGCAAGGCCTCTCGCAACAGGGCCTCTAGGTCAATAGTGGGGGAAAATGACACGTACACACACACACTCACCTTGAGCACAGCTAAATATGACCATACTTACCCAATGCCCACTCAAATGAGAAACATTCAGAAAAAAACTCTAGAATATTCTGATTCTTTGTCCACTGAAATAAAGTAGAACGTTGATTTGAATAAAATTTTAATGTCCCTGAAATTGCACATAATATTGTTGATGTGCTTGTGGGAGCAAAAGAAAAAGCAAGGAGTATATTTTTGCCTTTCAACTTTCCAACAAATTACCTTCAACAACCCCTGCATTTCTGGTGGCAAATCTTGAGTCTGTTTTTCACAAGCACACCCACTTATTTCTAATCCACATCTCTACAGATGACTAAACAACCAAACCAGTGTTCTACCCTTGTCCTCTTGCGGTGAAGTCTAAAGGCAATGTCTAAACACACTCATAACATTGTAATAAATACATTTACTGTAGCGGGAACTGTTTTTTGATGCATTCAGACTTGGGATATTCAAAACGTAAAGACCAAATAGACGTATGTATCATATTTTACACTCCTTCCCATGACTAATACAAGGAAAACCAGGAGAGACACTGTCCGGCAGGGAGCTTACCTGAGTGGAGGGTGGCTACCCAGAGGCCGAGGAGGGCCATGAGGACAAGTCTGGAAACGCTGCTGCAGTTGGCCATGTTTCCTGTCTCTGTGAGGAGGATGACTGGACTGGGAGTCTCCAGAGCTCCTGAAGCATGGGCTAGTGAGGGCTGGAGCGAAGGAAAAAGGGGAAGAGAGGTGAAAGAGGGGGAGGAGGGACTGTGTATGAAGACAGAAGTGTCTGGACAGTGCAGACTTTGTCAACACCTCTGAGGAGGGTACACCCACTTCATACTCCTCAGAAAAACAAGGAAATACACCCTAGATGCTGATTAAAAGGTTAGTTAAACCGTTTCCACCTGAACAGTTAGGGTCAGGACTGGGGCAGGGTACGCGGATCCTAGATCTACCACCGGGAAACTTCTACTTGGAGAAGAAGACTCACCATCCCAACACCTTCCCAGGCCTCTCAGTCCATCGTCCCATGCTTTCCAGTTGGTCGATCATCGATACAGACTCAGGTATTTTTTCACAAAAGTTCGTATTGGGGTAGTATTATCTGTGGTACTGGTAAGAGGTTATGGGGGGTCAGGTTGCCAGTTGGAGATAGCTATAGGTTGTGAGAAGATATGAGCTTTGCTTCACCAGAGGTGGGTTAGAGTAGTATTGGAACTCAGTGACTGGGATGAGATAAATACACAACGTTGAATCTTACACAGGATAACAAATTTCCTAAAAAAGTGTCAATGTTTAAAAAAAATCTGTCTACAGTGCATCAGCATCAGAGGGGGGTGGGAGTACAAACATTGTGCAGGCAAGAAGGAAAAATGATACACTTTCAGTATTTTGAAGTTGTTCATTCATACAAAAGACAGAAGTGTGAACAGCCCACACAAGAGACTGTTTTATTTCATACCGCAATAGAAAAGTATGACTCCAGTAGTTCATCATTTTCATATATTATAATACAGATGCAGAATTGAAAGTTTATTCTTTAAACAGCCTAGTATTTTACAAGAAATGGATAACTACTTGGAACTTTCGAGCATGTCCTTAAAACAGGACATCAGCGGGCACACATCCTTAGCTCCTACAATGCAACCATCATCCACAAACAACTGGCAGAAAACAGGAGTGAGGAGAGAAGATTTAACAAAAGGGAAGGGGGAGGAAAAACTTTCAATAAATAAAAAAATAAAAGAAAAAAGGTTTAAATGACTATTTTTTTCATCGAAAATCCCCCCGCATCCCCACCCTTATGTCCACGCGTAAAATAATTCCATGGGGAGATGATTGCATCAGGAAATGGACTCTCTTTTTGGGTACTTTCAGACACCAGAGACTAGGAGGGAACTGAACAGCCAACCATAGACAGGGAGAAATATCCACATCCTCCTCATCCCCTTAGCTCTGCTTTCTTCTCAGAGAGAAGTCAGATTTCAATTCATAGATTTTTTTTGGTCAGTTCGTTCAATGTTTCATTGCGTGAATGTGAATGTTCCGTTTGATTGTCTGGCTGCGTCATTAGCCTTCTCCCGGTCTCCCATAGGGCAAAATACTCATTAGGGATTTTTGGGGTGGGGGCCCTTTGGCACTGGAAAGCATCCCCAGCTTCCAATGACAAACATTAAATTAACTTAGAGAACAGAAAGAGGATGCATTTTCAAAAATAAAAAGTAAAAGGATTGGGACGGGGAGGTGGGGGGCGGGACGTGTGGGCGGGGAAAATGACAGCTGTTCAAAACGGATTGAGTCAGTGGCGGCAGAGCAGTCCCTTTAAAAGTCCTCCACCGTCTCTATCTCGCCCATATTCAACCTCTCAGACGCCGCGTTCACAGAAAAACCTGGGGAGAGGAGAGAACAGGAAAAGTTACGTTAGATTCAATGTCAAACAGTTAAACAATAGAGCACTTCTTGTCAACGGATGCTGTGAGTTGCCAGGTAAGGCTGTATCAATTACAAGTGGTGATATAGGAATGAAGGTGATACAATAACAAATGACTGTCATACTCTTAACTCCTTAAAAAATGCATCATTGTATTTGTCCTCACCTAGCAGGCTGGGGTCTGCCCGGACCATCTTCTGCTTTTTCTTCTTCTTCCCTGAGGTGACGGTCTCGAAACGTGCCTGCTGCTGGAGGCTTGTGTGGTTAGACTGGTACCGGGACGGAGAGCCCGTCCCGCCCCACACTGAATCCTGGGAAATGGAGTCACAGGGGAAATGAGGGGTGAGATAATTACTAACTAGTGGTATACCGGTACCAAAACATCCCAATACATATGATTCCAACATTTTTTAATACTGTTACCGTTACATATAATAGTAGCCATATCTAGGAAAACCAAAGTTCCAAAGGCTGGGCCTAATATAGTGTATAAGAGGTCATACAATAAGTTTTGTAGTGATTCATATGTTGATGATGTAAAGAATATTTGCTGGTCTGTGGTGGGTAATGAGGAGCAACCAGACGCTGCGGGTGACGCATTTATGAAACTACTTATTCCAGTTACTAATAAGCATGCACCCATTAAGAAAATGACTGTAAAAACTGTTAAATCTCATTGGATTGATGAGGAATTAAAAAATTGTATGTTTGAGAGGGATGAGGCAAAAGGTATGGCAATTAAGTCTGGCAGCCCAACTGATTGGCAAAAGAACTGCAAATTAAGAAATCATGTGACTAAACTAAATAAAAAGAAATGAAACAAAGAAATTATATAAATAATGATATTAAAAAGCTTTGGGGCACCGTAAATTATATTTTGGGAAAAAAAGCCAGCTCCTTAATTTATTGAATCAGATGACACTCAAGCACAGCACTTATACAAATGACTGATTGGCTGAGAGAAATTGATGATAAAATGATTGTGGGGGCTGTCTTGTTAGACTTCAGTGCAGCTGAAAGCCAGAGTTTCTATGTATGCGGATGACTCAACACTATACACTTCAGCTACTACAGCGACTGAAATGTCTGCAACAATCAACAAAGAGCTGTAGTTAGTTTCAGAATGGGTTGCAAGGAATAAGTTAGCCCTAAATATTTCTAAAATTAAAAGCATTGTATTTGGAACAAAACATTCACTAAACCTCAACTAAATCTTGTAATAAATAATGTGGAAATTGAGCAAGTTGAGATGACTAAACTGCTTGGAGTAACACTAGATTGTAAACTGTCATGGTCAAAACATTTTGATGCAGTAGTAGCTAAGATGGGGAGAAGTCTGTCTATAATAAAGCAATGCTCTGCCTTCTTAATACTATCAACAAGGCAGGTCCTAGTTTTGTCACACCTTGACTACTGTTCAGTCGTGTGGTCAGGTGCCACAAAAGGACTTAGGAAAATGGCAAAATGGCTCAGAACAGGGCAGCACGGCTGGCCCTTGGATGTACACAGAAAGCTAATATTAATAATATGCATGTCATTCTCTCCTGGCTGAAAGTGGAGGAGAGATTGACTTCATCACTACTTTTATTTATGAGAGGTATTGACAAGTTGAATGCACCGAGCTGCCGGTCTAAACTACTGGCACACAGCTCAGACACCCATCCATACCCCACAAGACATGCAACAAGAGGTCTCTTCACAGTCCAAGTCCAGAACAGACTATGGGAGGCACACAGTACTACATAGAGCCATGACTACTATTCCACATCAAGTAACTGAAACAAGCAATAAAATTAGATTTAAAAAACTAATTAAAAAAACACCTTATGGAACAGCGGGGACTTTGAAGCAACACAAACATTGGCACACACACACACACGATAACATACGCACTATACATACACATGGATTTAGTACTGTAGATATGTGGTAGTGGTGGAGTAGTGGCCCGAGGTCACAGAGTGTTGTGAAATATGTGAATGTATTGTGATGTTTTAAAATTGTATAAACTGCCTTAATTTTGCTGGACCCCAGGAAGAGTAGCTGCTGCTTCGGCAATAGTAGTCTATTTTACACACTAGTCCAATAACATCCACTTGACTTCCATGCGCATATTACGTGTGGCAGCTGTAAACCGCCAGCCACATCCCCTTCCAGCCCTCACTCACCTGCTTCCCTCTGTCCGCTCTTCATGCACATCTAATCCTCCATCAGATTATAAAATAGAATTTAGCTGTAACGGCGAGGGCGGATGGAGACCCTGAGCAGTCATCTGTGATACATTGGAGCAGCGCGAACATAGTATGTCATTTCACCACCAGAGTTGTTGCCAGATAATTGAATGTTCTTTCTACCATAAGGCGCCTCTCCAATGTCGTTTTAGAGAATTTGACAGTATGTCCAACAGGCCTCAAACGCAGACTGTGTGTAATCACGCCAGCCCAGGACATCCACATCCGAGTATTTCTGTCTGTAATAAAGCCCTTTTGTAGGGGAAGAAAACTCACTGATTGGCTGGAACTGGCGCCCCAATTGACCGATTTCCTTATATGAACTGTAACTCCGCAAAAATGCATGTGGCATTTATATTTGTGTTCAGTTTATATTCCTTCCTCCATTCTTCCAGCCAAATCACAGGTAGGCCTTTGCAAATATGAGCAAATTAGCCCTTCTTGGCAGTATTCTATTATAAAGTGAACAGTGTAAAGTAATATGTGTTGTATTGAGCAGAAGGGTGAATATCAGTGACAGGTGTTGTATAGCACATGAGCATAACTTTAAGAAAATGTGAACAAGTGTCAGGGGACGATGTGAACAGGAAGCCAGGCATATCTGAACTGTTTCCCCGGTTGTATCGCGTTACTTGGCCTTCTATTGTATTGATAATAAAATGTTACCAATGTCACAACACTAGGTAGTTCAACTATTGGTGGTGGATGAGGTGAGTATCCCCCTACTATTTAAAGCGCTTTGGGTGTTTTGAAAAGCGCAATATAAGTCCAATCGATTATCATACAACTATAGACTACAACTAAACGCCAAACCAGGGGAGTATTCATTAGTGCACACCAAAGCAAAAGGTTTTGCAATGGAAAACAGATTGCAACAAAAACAAGTTTATTTTTACAAGTTGTTGTCTCGTTTGGTTACTAAAAAGATAGCTACACCCCAGTTGCCCAATGAATTGCTGTGTCATGTTTCTCTCACCTGCTGTTGCTGTCGCTGTTTGAGAGTCGGCTGCTGGTTCTGTGGGGCCTGGGGCTCTTTCTGTTGGTTGGCCTTCTGCTTGGCACGGCGTTCCAGGAACTGCTTGGCAAACTCCTTAGCCTCAGACGTGTCCCCCAAGTAGGCGCGCACGTAGTCGTGCACCTCGTACGGACTGTCCACCTCCTTCAGGAAAGACGCAAATGTCGGGACTAGAGGAAGAGGGCCGGGTGAGTTTTAAAGATGGGGTCACACAGCCAAGGTTACTTTAGGTTCAAGGTATCTTTAGGGTGCGTCTGAATTGACACCCTTTCCCTATATAGTGCACTATTTTGGGGCAGAACCCCTAAGGAATAGGGGGTGCCATTTCAGACGCACCTAGGTTGTATATTATATACTCACCGTCCAGGTTGTTGGCGGTGTTGAGGGTGTGCAGGGTCTGCTCACACCACTGCATGAAGCCATCCTGCTGGCTCTTATTAACCCCCTGGAACAACTTCAGCAGCTTCTCCTCCTCCTCCACCTTCTTATTGGCCCGACTGCTGCTCACACAGTTACCACACATACACACACGATTAGATACATTGGCCTCAACTTTTAAAGACTTCCTGTTAAACCATCATCCTATTTGTAAGTGAATCACCATATTCAGGGATTGCAAACTGGTAAGGGCTCGAAAAATGTGAAACTTCCATATGAAGTGCAAGAATATGTGCTTATTTTCAGAGAATAACAAGTACATAATAGACATATTTCAAAAGAGTATCCTGTGGTAGGTGGGAGTAGGGCTCCTTGGTCTGAACTGAAAGTTTATTATGACATGCTTTGATAATCTGTCTCCCCAGACAGGAATACATCAGTATTCAATGCACCTGTATTTGACAAGTTGTTCTATAGAGGTGTATAAAGACAAGTAAAACACAAATCCGGTCTCACATCTCTAATACTATAAACTAATACTATAACTATTTTTATGCGCTTCAGCACTCAGCAGTCCCGTTCTATGAGCTTGTGTGACCACAATGTCTTGCTCCCAGACCAACTAAACAACTTCTTCACTCACTTTGAGGACAATACAGTACCACCGACACGGTCCGCTACCAAAACCTGTGGACTCTCCTTCACCGCAGCCAACGTGAGTAAAACATTTAAATGTGTTCACCCTCGCAAAGCTGCTGGCCCAGACGGCATCCCTAGCCGCGTCCTCAGAGCATGCCCAGACCAGCTTGCTGGTGTGTTTACGGACATATTCAATCTCTCCCTATCCCAGTCTGCTGTCCCCACATGCTTAAAGATGTCCACCATTGTTCCTGTACCCAAGAAAGCAAAGGTAACTAAACTAAATGACTATCGCCCCGTAGCACTCACTTCCATCCTCATGAAGTGCTTTGAGAGACTAGTTAAGGATCATATCACCTCCACCCTACCTGACACCCACTTCAATTTGCTTACCGCCCCAATAGGTCCACAGACAACGCAACCACACTGCCCTAACCCATCTGGACAAAAGGAATACCTATGTAAGAATGCTGTTCATCAACTACAGCTCAGCATTTAACACCATAGTACCCTCCAAACTCGTCATTGAGCTCGAGACCCTGGGTCTTAACCCAGCCCTGTGCCACTGGGTCCTGGACTTCCTGACGGGCCACCCCCAGGTGGTGAGGGTATGAAACAACATCTCCACCCCGCTGATCCTCAACACTGGGGCCCCACAAGGATGTGTTCTCAGCCCTCTCCTGTATTCCCTGTTCACTCATGATGACTGCATGGCCATGCACGCCTCCAACTCAATCATCAAGTTTGCAGACGACACTACAGTGGTAGGCTTGATTACCAACAACGACGAGACGGCCTACAGGGCGGAGGTCAGGGCCCTTGGAGTGTTGTGTGAGGAAAATAACCACTCAATGTCAACAAAACAAAGGAGATGATTGTGGACTTCAGGAAACAGCAGAGGGAGCACTCCCCTATCCACATTGACGGGACAGTAGTGGAGAAGGTGGAAAGTTTAAGTTCCTAGGCGTACACATCACGGAAAAACTGAAATGGTCCACCCACACAGACAACGTGGTGAAGAAGGCGCAACAGCGCCTCTTCAACCTCAGGAAGTTGAAGAAATTTGGCTTGTCACCAAAAACACACTAACTTTTACAGATGCACAATAGAGAGACTGAAAAACTATCTCAAGGCCATCAGACTGTTAAACAGCCATCACTAACATTTGAGTCACTGCTACCAACATACTGACTCAAATCTCTAGCCACTTTAATTATACAAAATTGGATGTAATAAATGTATCACTAGTCAATTTAAACAATGCCACTTTATATAATATGTACATACCCTACATTCCTCATCTCATATGTATATACTGTATTCTATAACATCTACTGCATCTTACCTATGCCGTTCGGCCATCGCTCATCCATATATTTATATGTACATACTCTTATTCATTCCTTTACACTTGTGTGTATAAGGTACTTGTTGTGAAATTGTTAGATTACTTGTTAGATATTGTTGGAACTAGAAGCACAAGCATTTCGCTACACTCGCATCTGCTAACCATGTGTATGGAACCAATAAAATTTGATTAGATGTGACTAATGGGAAAATAGGCTTCTCCCCTTAATACCTCAAATGTAAAAAATAGCCATATGGTAGAGAACTGTCCCGCTGAATGCTTTTTTGGCTATTCAACACCCTAAAATTGCCACTTTCTATACTTTGCCGAAATTACATAATGTTACACAACCTCCAGGGCGCCCTATTGTAGCGGGCATTGATGCAGTAACGGCCCCTCTATCTACTTTTGTTGACTTTTTTATTAGACCACTCGCAGAACAGCTACCCTCCTTTGTAAAGGACACTAGCAGTATGATCTCTATCATTGAATCTCTTGATCCTCTCCCTGAGAATACCTTGTTAGTTACTTTAGCTGTTGAGTCATTATACACTAATATTCCACACGAGGGCGGTATTGAAGCTATGGAACATTTTCTTCTGCAACGTGACCCTAATGAACTACCTTCCAGTGCATGCATTGTAACATTGGCTGAAATAGTACTCACGCATAACTATTTCATGTTTCTAAATGATTTCTTTATTCAGATTAAAGGGACTGCTATGGGATCCCCCATGGCTCCTAACTACGCTAATTTGTATGTGGGTTACATGGAGAAACAGTCTATTTTCAATCCTCTCAAAAATGTTTTCTTGTCTCACATCATTATTTGGAAACGGTATATTGATGATATTTTTGTTCTATGGAAGGGTGATGCAAAACAGCTCCAGGCATTCCATGCTTTTCTTAACTCCTGTTCTGAGCATCTGAGATGTACTATGCAATCTGATAGACGTCAAATCAGTTTTCTTGATCTTCTGATCTTGTGTGAAGATAATGTTCTATACACGGATCTTTACAGGAAACCTACTGATCGTAACAGTTTGTTGAGGGCTGACAGTTGTCACCCACTTCCCTTGAAAAATAGTTTGAACTACAGCCAATTCTGTCGAATCAAAAGAATTAGCAAAAAACAGTCCGATTTCGACAGAAATATGGCTGAGACGCAAAGAAAGTTCAAGGAGAGGGGCTACAAGAATGATCAGATTAATATTGCCATTGAGAAAATTCAAAACAAAACGAGACATGACCTTTTTCAAGGTCAGTCTCGCAAAAAGACGCATTCTTGCGTTCTAACTACCCGCTATTCAATGTGCTCTGAACAAATTAAGGGAATTGTTCACAAACATTGGCACATCCTAAAATCCGATGATCGTCTCGGTAATGTGTTTTCGGACCTTCCCTTGGTCGTATTCTCGCGGGGCAGGAATCTCAGAGACTAATTGGTAAACTCTGATTTACCACCCCAAGATATTCCTGAACAATGTCTATTTGCGCCCCTACTGGATGGAAATTACAAATGTAATGGCTGTGCTCAATGCAATGGCACTTATAAATGTAGATCCTTCAAACACCCACAAACAGGGAAATCGATCCCAATAAAAGGTGTTATTACGTGCTCCACTAAGGCAGTTATTTATCTTAAAACTTGTCCTTGTGGTAAAAATTATGTAGGTAAAACAAAGCGCAAATTAAAAGTACGTATCTCAGAGCATCGTAGCACCATTAGGTGTAAAAACTTTACTTATCCAGTTGCGGCCCACTTCTTGGAGGCAGGCCACTCAATTTCGTCTCTGCGTTATATTGGCATCGAACATGTCACCCTCCCTAGGAGAGGGGGTGACCTTGATAATTTATTGTTAAAACGAGAGGCTGCCTGGATCTTTAATTTAAAGACCCTTGCACCCTTCGGTCTCAACGTAGACTTTGATCTGAAGCCATTCTTGTGATTATTGTGACTTTGCCATTGTATTTGTGTGTAAACTTGTATAGTCAAATGAATCTATGATCGTATGCTATCCATTTGTTTGTATGCAGTTCTTTGTATGACATTTTAATATTTGATTATTAACCAATGATTTTAGGCCACTCCTGGCCATGATTACAGACACCTGTGTCTTTTGACACTATATAAACGAGTCATCCCGCAGTGTTTGTGATTATACCCTGATGAAGACAGCTTGGCTGTCGAAACGTTGGTATTACATTTTTGCATCTGAGCTCCAAGAGTGTGCGGCTCTCTTTTATTTTCAAGTTTCCACTCCGCTAGCCAGCACCTCGTCTTAATAGGTGTGCGTTTCTTTTTCTTCTAGAGAACTGTCCTGACCACGACCTTTCGAGACAAGCAGGCAAAAATAGACACGCAGGTGTGAGCTGTAAAACTGTCCTGCGGTTGTACCTGAGGTTGGCGTTGGCCTTGTTGTTCTTCTGAGCGTTGGGCTTCCTGGCGGGGGGTGGGGCCTGTGGCGGGGGCTGGGCCGTCTCGTCCCAGAAGCCCATGTTGGAGTTGGTGCTGTCGCCCCAGATGCTGCTGCTTTCTCCGCCCCAGTTAGGCGCCCCGCCGCCCATGCTGCTGGTGGCCACCGAGCCCCACACTGAGGAACTCAGAGCAGTGGTCTGGGGGAAAAGAGATCCAGCCTGGTCAGACCAGCTATGTACAAAGCCATGTCATCGTGGAATGCTCTGCTACTAGAGGTTAGAAAAACAGATAACAAAAAAAACATCTGGCATCAGAGTGCCTATCCTCTATTGAAAGATCTAATTTAACTGTACTGTATATAAGAATATGAATAGTGTGTAAATATTATTTTGGATGTCTTTCTTATTTTACTTTCATAATTTATTTTGAACAACTTATGTTGTTCTAGTCTAGTACTGGGTTTGTCATGTATTTGTACGTTTTATGTGGTCCTCAGGAATAGTAGCTGCTGTATGTACAGTAGCTAATGGGGATCCTAATAAACTCAAGTAAACCAGTGTCATTACGGCAAATAATGAAGGGAAGTATTCCAACAGAGTAGTCTGATTTAGAGCAGTGTTTGCCCGACGTCTTTTCCTGGGCCCCCCAGACGTTCAATGTATTTGATTTATTCCAGACCAAGAAAACCTGATTCAGCTTGTCAACTAATCATCAAAGCCCTTGATTAGAGGAATCAGGTGTGCTAATCTTTGAAACATCTGGGGGTCCACAAAGAAAGGTTTGAGAAACAACGTTTTAGATAGAGGTCGACCGATTAATCGGAATGACCGATTAATTAGGGCCAATTTCAAGTTTTCATAAAAATCGGAAATCTGTTTTTTTGGGCGCTGATTTTGCTGATTTATTTTTTATTTATTTTTTATACCTTTATTTAACTAGGCAAGTCAGTTACAGTAGAACTAGTTCTAACCACCTGCCTCTCATTGCACTCCACGAGGAGCCTGCCTGTTACGCGAATGCAATAGAAGCCAAGGTAAGTTGCTAGCTAGCATTAAACTTATCTTATAAAAAAACAATCAATCATAATCACTAGTTAACTACACATGGTTGATGATATTACTAGCTTATCTAGTGTCCTGCGTTGCATATAATCGATGCAATGCTGGGGGATGATTTAACAAAAGTGCATTTGCGAAAAAAGCTAAATTGTTGGATAACTGTACCTAACCAGAAACACCAATACCCTTCTTAAAATCAATACACAGAAATATACATTTTCAAACCTGCATATTTAGCTAAAAGAAATCCAGGTTAGCAGGCAATATTAACCAGGTGAAATTGTGTCATTTCTCTTGCGCTCATTGCACGCAGTCAGGGTAGGGTATATGCAACAGTTTGGGCAGCCTGGCTCATTGTGAACTAATTTGCCAGAATTTTACGTAATGATGACATACATTGAAGGTTGTGCAATGTAACAAGAATATTTAGACGTAGGGATTCCACCCGTTAAATAAAATACCGAACGGTTCCGTATTTCACTGAAATAATAAATGTTTTGTTTTCGAAATGATAGTTTCCGGATTCGACCATATTAATGACCAAAGGCTCGTATTCCTGTGTGTTATTATGTTATAATTAAGTCTATGATCTGATACAGTCTGACTGAGCAGTGGTAGGCAGCAGCAGGCTCGTAAGCATTCATTCAAACAGCACTTTTGTGCGTTTTGCCAGCAGCTCTTCGCAAGCACAGCGCTGTTTATGACTTCAAGCCTATCAGCCTAATGGCTGGTGTAACCGATGTGAAATGGCTAGCTAGTTAGCTAGCTGGGTGCCCGCTAATAGCATTTCAATCATCACTCGCTCTGAGACTTGGGAGTAGTTACTCCCCTTGCACTGCAAGTGACGCAGCTTTTGTGGAGCGATGGGTAACGCTGCTTCGAGTGTGGCTGTTGTCGATGTGTTCCTGGTTCGGGTCGAGGAGAGGGACAGAAGCTATACTGTTACACTGGCAATAAAGTGCCTATAAGAACATCCAATAGTCACAGGTATATGGAATTCAAATGGTATAGAGAGAAATAGTCCTATAAGTACTATATTAACTACAACCTAAAACTTCTTACCTTGGAATATTGAAGTCTCATGTTAAAAGGAACAACCAACTTTCATATGTTCTCATGTTCTGAGCAAGGAACTCCAACGTTAGCTTTTTTACATGGCACATATTGCACTTTTACTTCTCCAACACTTTGTTTTTGCATTATTTAAACCAAATTGAACGTTTCATTATTTATTTGAGGCTAAATGGATTTTTATTGATGTATTAAATGAGGTTAAAATAAGTGTTCATTCAGTATTGTTGTAATTGTCATTATTACAAATGCATACATTTTTTTTGTCAGATTAATCGGTATCGGCTTTTTTTGGTCCTCCAATAAATAGGTATCGGCGTTGAAAAATCATAAATCGGTCGACCTCTAGTTTTAGACACCACTATCAACACACAGTCAAATAAATGACATGGAAGACCTACCAAGAATGAATGCAGACAAATTAAATGAATGAACGAAATAACAAACCAACGAGTGACTCACAGCTCTGTTCTGGGAGCGGTTCGGCTGGGTGACGGTGGGGTGACTGGGCTGCTGGCTCCCACCCCCCTGCTCTTTCCTCTGCTTCACCTGCTGGGCCTCCTCCCGCTGGATCTCCAGCAGGGACTTGGTGGCGGCCGGCTGCTTGGCCACGCTGCCCCAACCAGAGAGCTTGGCCTGAGGCTGCAGGGCCTCCTGCAGGGCCTGCTGCTGCTGGAGCTTTAGGAGCTCTGCTTGCTGGCGCCGCTGCTGCATGGAGGGAGGGGAGGGGGAGAGTGAGATCTACTGCGCTCCTTATAAACATAGCAGGAAAACAGTTTGGTGATTGACAGGTGATTAAAGTTGGGTTGAGAAGGATTTTTAACAGTGTAGAGCCTTTTTAAACAATAGTTGATATATAGTGAAATTGTATTATGGTATCCAAAATGCTGTTGTGCATTGTCCAGATTAGTAGCACTATACTGTAGTGCCTCAGTATCCCTCTACGAACTCAGCCCCTATGCTCACACCTCTTCTCGTGCTTGTCGTTCCCTCTCCTCCTCCACTTTCTGGATCTCAGAGAGCGACAAGGCGTTCTGGGACTGGGAGATGGCTGCTGCCGTGACTGCTGACTGCTGGCCCCACTTAGAGGACGACGGCAGCTACGAGACAGGGAAAAGGAGAGAAGGTAGTCTGGTAACCAGTACATTTTTTCATGCTAAATTACAGGTACCTTAAAATACAGTATTCAGTGACGTTCTGACTTCAAAGTTACTTTGGTAGTTATATATGGTGTCTAGTTTATAAGGTAGTCACCTTCACCTGGGCTAGTGTAGTGGTAGGTGTGTATAGTGTGTGCATACTAAGTATGTTACCCTTATCTGTGCTAGTTGTTGCTGCTGCTGCAGTGTATTTTGTGCTGTGTTAGTGTTATAATATTAGTCACCTTCATCTGGGCTAGCTGTTGCTGCTGCTGTTGCTGCTGTAGTCGGCGGAGCGCCTCCTGCTGCTGCTGCCTCTGTCTGGCTAGCTCCTGCTGCCTCGCGGCCTCCTGCTCCCTCCTCTTCGCCTCCTCCTGCTGTTGCCTTGCCAACGCCATCGCGGCCGCCACCGCCTCCTCCTCCAGCCGCTTCTCCTCCTCGCACCTCCTCAGGGCCTCCAGCTCCTCCTGCTTCCGGCGCTCCTCCTCCTGCTTCCGGCGCTCCTCCTCCCGGCGCTCCTCCTCCTGCTTCCGGCGCTCCTCCTCCCGGTGCTCCTCCTCCTGCTTCCGGCGCTCCTCCTCCTGGGGAGAAATGTGGTTGTTAGAACAGGGTCAACTTCAGTATTAACACTATGTAGCAATATGCCTTTTAGCATTAGCCACAGCAGCTCTGGGCCTGTATTCACAGAGCAACTAAGAGTAGGAGTACTCATCTAGGATCAGGTCACCCCTGACCATATTATTTTAAAATGGAAAAGAAATCCCCATGACTGAAACTTAAGTCAATCTCCCCTTTCATGCTTCTAGGGACACAGATCATTTTGTACATGCATTAAACTGCAATGTAACCAATTCCAGTCCCCTTGCTTAGGGAGTACAGATGCAGAAGGACTGAGAAACTCAGTTCCTTTAACCTTTAAAAATGTACATTCTACTCCAAAATGAATATCATTTTAGATGGTCAGAATAAATGTTTCCCTCTCATGTTGTGAAGAGCCCATAGGATGCGTCTCGAGGGGAATATTTATCTGGCACAGAACACAGGTAAATATTTTACAATGGGGTTGTCTGACTGTTTTAACATTACATGGCAAAAACAGTATAACTGTAAATAAAGTTACATCCTGAGAGTTAAAGTACAGGCTTTAAATTATTTTGCGAGCAGCACCGCTGTTTAAGTTGAGCGTCGCAGTTTAATTCACTTCTTCTAAACATCGGAGTGTCAGCAACAATCATGCACGTCAGTTCAGTGCACAGCGTTAAGGAAAATACAACCTTTGAGAATACATTTATTTAGGAATGTATTTCGTAGAACAGACATGCTTCGCAGCTGAAACGGTTCAGTAGAGTTTGTACATACACCACCGTTCAGAAGTTTGGGGTCACTTAGAAATACTTTTTTTCCCCATTAAAATGACATCAAATTGATCCCGGAGTCGCCTCTTCACTGTTGATGTTGAGATTGGTGTTTTGCGGGTACTATTTAATGAAGCTGCCAGTTGAGGATTTGGGAGGTGTCTGTTTCTTGAACAAGACACTCTAATATACTTGTCCTCTTGCTCATTTGTGCACCGGGATCTCCCACTCCTATTTCTATTCTGGTTAGAGCCCGTTTGCACTGTTCTGTGAAGGGAGTATTACACCGTGTTGTACGAGATCCTCAGTTTCTTGGCAATTTCTCACATGGAATAGCCTTCACTTCTCAGAACAAGAATAGACTGACGAGTTTCAGAAGAAAGGTCTTTGTTTCTGGCCATTTTGAGCCTGTAACCGAAACCACAAATGCTGATACTCAACTAGTCTAAAGAAGGCCAGTTTTATTGCTTCTTTTAATCATAATAACAGTTTTCAGCTGTGCTAACATCATTTCAAAAGGGTTTTCTAATGATCAATTAGCTAATCCAAGTTTATCATTTTAAAAGGCTAACACAACGTGCCATTGGAACACAGGAGTGATGATTGCTGATAATGGGCCTCTGAGGTCGACCGATTATGACTTTTCAACGCCGATACCGATTAAATCTGCTTTTTTATTTTTTTTATTTGCAATAATGACAATTACAACAATACTTACTATAATACATCAATAAAAATCCATTTAGCCTCAAATAAATAATGAAACATGTTCCATTTGGTTTAAATAATGCAAAAACAAAGTGTTGGAGAAGAAACTCAAAGTGCAATATGTGCCATGTAAAAAAAGCTAACGTTTAAGTTCCTTGCTCAGAACATGAGAACATATGAAAGCTGGTGGTTCCTTTAAACATGAGACTTCAATATTCCAAGGTAAGAGGTTTTAGGTTGTAGTTAATATAGTATTTATAGGACTATTTCTCTCTATACCATTTGTATTCCATGTACTTTTATTTATTTTTTATTTTTATTTCACCTTTATTTAACCAGGTAGGCTAGTTGAGAACAAGTTCTCATTTACAACTGCGACCTGGCCAAGATAAAGCATAGCAGTGTGAACAGACAACACAGAGTTACACATGGAGTAAACAATTAACAAGTCAATAACACAGTAGGAAAAAAAAGAGAGTCTATATACATTGTGTGCAAAAGGCATGAGGAGGTAGGCGAATTATTACAATTTTGCAAATTAACACTGGAGTGATAAATGATCAGATGGTCACATACAGGTAGAGATATTGGTGTGCAAAAGAGCAGAAAAGTAAATAAATATAAACAGTATGGGGATGAGGTAGGTAAAATTGGGTGGGCTATTTACCGATAGACTATGTACAGCTGCAGCGATCGGTTAGCTGCTCAGATAGCATATGTTTGAAGTTGGTGAGCGAGATAACAGTCTCCAACTTCAGCGATTTTTGCAATTCGTTCCAGTCACAGGCAGCAGAGAACTGGAACGAAAGGCGGCCAAATGAGGTGTTGGCTGTAGGGATGATCAGTGAGATACACCTGCTGGAGCGCGTGCTACGGGTGGGTGTTGCCATCGTGACCAGTGAAGTGAGCTAAGGCGGAATTTTACCTAGCATGGACTTGTAGATGACCTGGAGCCAGTGGGTCTGGCAACGAATATGTAGCGAGGGCCAGCCGACTAGAGCATACAGGTCGCAGTGGTGGGTGGTATAAGGTGCTTTAGTAACAAAACGGATGGCACTGTGATAAACTGCATCCAGTTTGCTGAGTAGAGTATTGGAAGCTATTTTGTAGATGACATTGCCGAAGTTGAGGATCGGTAGGATAGTCAGTTTGGCGGCGTGAGTGAAGGAGGCTTTGTTGCGGAATAGAAAGCCGACTCTAGATTTGATTTTAGATTGGAGATGTTTGATATGAGTCTGGAAGGAGAGTTTACAGTCTAGCCAGACACCTAGGTACTTATAGATGTCCACATATTCTAGGTCGGAACCATACCTTTGACTATTGGATGTTCTTATAGGCACTTTAGTATTGCCAGTGTAACAGTATAGCTTCCGTCCCTCTCCTCACCCCTACCTGGGCTCGAACCACGAACACATCGACAACAGCCACCCTCGAAGCAGCGTTACCCATGCAGAACAAGGGGAACAACTACTCCAAGTCTCAAAGCGAGTGACGTTTGAAACGCTATTAGCGGGCACCCAGCTAACTAGCTAGCCATTTCACACCGGTTACACCAGCCATTAGGCTGTAAGGCTTGAAGTCATAAACCACGCTGTGCTTGCGAAGAGCTTCTGGCAAAACGCACGAAAGTGCTGTTTGAATGAATGCTTACGAGCCTGCTGCTGCCTACCATCGCTCAGTCAAACTGCTCTATCAAATCATAGACTTAATTATAACACACAGGAATACAAGCCTTTGGTCATTAATAATGGTCAAATCCGGAAACTATTATTTCGAAAACAAAACGTTTATTATTATCGCATATACCCTGACTCTGCGTGCAAAGAAAGCAAGAGAAGTGACACAATTTCACCTGGTTAATATTGCCTGCTAACCTGGATTTCTTTTAGCTAAATATGCAGGTTTAAAAATATATACTTCTGTGTATTGATTTTAAGAAAGGCATTGATGTTTATGGTTAGGTACACATTGGAGCAAAGACAGTCCTTTTCCCGCAAATGCGTACTGCATCGATTATATGCAACGCAGGACACGCTAGATAAACTAGTAATATCAACCACCGTTAACTAATGGTTATGATTGATTGATTGTTTTTTTATAAGATAAGTTTAATGATAGCTAGCAACTTACCTTGGCTTCTTACTGCATTCGCGTAACAGGCAGGCTCCTCGTGGAGTGCAATGTAAAGCAGGTGGTTAGAGCGTTGGACTAGTTAACCGTAAGGTTGCAAGATTGAATCCCCGAGCTGACATGGTAAAAATCTGTCGTTCTGCCCCTGAACAAGGCAGTTAACCCACCGTTCCTAGGCTGTCATTGAAAATAAGAATGTGTTCTTAACTGACTTGCCTGGTTAAATAAAGGTGCATAAAAAAATAGGCCAAATCGGTGTCCAAAAATAACCGATTTCCGATTGTTATGAAAATTTGAAATCGGCCCTAATTAAAAATCGGTCGACCTCTACTCTGTACACTCGTTCGGTAAGCAGAGTTCGGCTAGGGACCAGCCGAACTGAAGCATGCTGACGCCTTTATAGGATAACTAATCCTAGATCAGCACTCCAGCACTCCTACTTTGAGACACTTCATGATTATGGGCCCTAATATTGTCTTTATTCTGAAGCCCAGTACCTGTTTATGGAGGAACTCTTCCCTTTGCTGCCGCTCTTCCTCCTCCCTCCTCCTTTCCTCTAGTCTGCGGAGAGCCTCCTCCTGTGCCTGCCGTTCCTCTTCCTCCTTCTGTCTGCGCTGTGCCTCCTCCTGCTCCCGCTGCCTCAACTCCTCCTCCTGTGTATAGTAAAGACCCATCAAAAGAATAGCATTAAACAGAAATCAAGGCCTCTTTCTAGGAAAAGACCGGCTACTGGGTCAAACTTGCAACTCTAGGCAAACATGTACTGAACATCAACAAAGACTAGGTGTGGTGCAGCTGAAATTCTTCACATTTCATACCAACTTCTCTAAAGCGTGGTATTATGACCGTCTTATTTCAGCAGGAAACAGTCTGAAGACGACCCCCCCCCCCCCCCCCCTAACCTGTTTATGACGTGATAGCTCCTCCTCCAGGCGTTTGCGTTCCGCCTCCTGTCGGGACCGTAACGCTTCCTCCAGTCTTTTCCTCTCCTTCTCCTCCTCTTCCCTCTTGGCCCTCAGCTCAGCCTCACACCGCTCCATCTCCAGTAGATGAGGAGGAGAGACCTTCATAAACCAAATCACATTGTATCATTTTCATAGCATTGTTTAAAAGGTAGATTCAGCGAGGCAATAATTAAACAGCAATATAGGGCTGATTTCCGCAACAACTAAGAGCGTTGAAATCGCAAGTCCAAACTTCACCACTGTTTTGCTCCGGTAGTTAACACATTGTAGCCGAGGTGAGCTGATACTCTGTGTGACTGTGTGAGAACAAAGGGTTGAATCGCACTCATCTTAGTGTCTGCGGTGCTGAATCTAATCTAGCTTTAAAAAAAAAAGTGTTTAAAATGTCCCAATACCCCCCGCATTGAGCCCAACCCCTGAACACTATGTCTAGATCTGAAACTAAGGATTGCATAAGTATAGACAATACGATGCGCTTACCTTAGCAGCCTTGTTCTTCTCCAGCTGTTGCATCTGTTCTATGGTGGGGGCCTGGGCCATGGAGTCTATGGGCAGATCCCACACACTGCTGCCCTCCCACGCTACACAAAACAGACAGCCAGGACAGATGGCCATTATAGATCATACGATTGAGGTTTCTCTTCTTTATGTAAGTTGAGGTTCAGATCCGCAAACTACCAACAGCTCTATATGCTATAAAACATCAGCCAAAACAAATTCTGTGCAAGTTTGTGTGTTCTGGGTTGGAGACGTACCGCTTGGGGCAGGTTGCTGGATGTTTGGTGTGCAAGAGACCTGAGAGGGGTGCTGCATTTCCCACACAGAACCCTGGGACTCTGGTACAGACATGGACCGCGTCACCGGAGTTAAGAGACTTTCGGATGTTCTAGACAGGGAGACCGACACAGGAACAAGTTACATTACCAACATTAACATGATCGACATTGCATTATCTGTATGTGTGATGTCATCTTGAGGGCTTTAGGTATTGCTGTTTGTGTGTGTGTGTTCTACAAGATGACGTTTCACCTCACTACAGATCTAGGATCAGTTTCCTCTCCCCCAATTCTAAACTTAACCATTAGTGGGGAAAATGCTATACTGACCCAAGATTAGTGTCTAGGGGCAACTTCACCGTACTCTGTGTTAATGTGTGCCTGACATGTTCTCAGACAGTGGTATTACTGTAGGCGAGTGTGTGTATGCCCCGCTGACCTCATCTTAAGGGCCTGGTACTGCAGTAGAGGTGTGTGCGCACGGGTACGCTTACGTGTGTTCCGCTGACCTCATCTTGAGGGCCTGGTATTGCTGGAGGAGCAGGTTGATCTGCTGCTGCTGCTGCTGCTGCTGCTGGTGTGGTGCTGAGCTGAGGGCCTGGGCTTTCTGCTGGGCCAGGGCCTGGGCGTACTGCTGCCTCAACAGGTACTGGTACTGCAGCTGCTGCAGCTGGTACAGGTTGAGGGCAGTCAGCTCCTGCTGCAGTTTCAGACGCTCCTGGTCCCCAGCGTCACCCTGTGAACACAGACGCCGAGTTAGACATGGGTATCGGCAAGCGGACGACCACCTTGGATGCGTTCAACATGGCACAACGTTGTGGAGCGCAATACATGTACAGCTAACACGCCTCTGACTTGTAGAATAAATAATTGCAACATTCACAACATTTTCCTTCTGAAGTGCAGGCAGCCAACACAAACTTGCATTGTCTTGACAATGAGAAGACTAAAATGGTCGAGGGTGAGTCCGAAAAATTTTAATTGCCTATGGAATTATCAAGATTATTTGACAATATTCTAAAGGAGCGAATGCTAGAATGTCGATGGAGCTCAGGTGGGTGTGATGATTACCAGTAAGGGTGGCGGTGCTGGTCCAGGGGCGAAGGGGACCCTGCCCCACATTTTGATGATCTCCCCCAGCGGTTGGAAGACCTCGTCACAGCCTCTCTTCACCAGCAGGGTCATTGTGAAGTAGCCTGCCTGGAACCACTCTGTCATCTCCGGGTTACTGAACGGACCTGGAGAGGGGGAGATGATTACATTTGACAGTCACTTTTACATTTGTAAATAAAAAAAATAAAAAAGTTGTTCTGAGTCTGACTATTTGAAATTATATTCCGGGGCTGTACAACCCCCCCGAATCACAGATTAATAATTTACTTTAGACCAGGAAATACAGATCAGACCGTGCCATTGATAATAGATAAAGAACACAGTCTCTCTCCAGCAGTGGTGACTAGTTGAAATGATACGGGTTGCAGAGCACGCAGATTTTCCTTCAAAGAAGCCCATCCCCCCCCCCTCCCTTCATTCTCTCCCTCCGTCTTACCCTGCATCTCTCCCTGGGGGTCTTTATAGAACCACTTCAGAGCAGCCTCGTGTGTGAGCGGCAGGCCGGCTGGTTCGGGTGCTGAGTTCTTGGCAGCCAGCCGGTCGTCACTGTCCTGTAGATACGCCACCATCTTCTCTGCTTCCTTCACAAGTAGAGAGTGAACACAGGAAGAGTGAGAGATGGGGGGTGAACGTAGACACCTTTATTGTACATGTACGGCAGGGCTCGACATAATTAACACTTGTCCGGGACAAGTGAAACAAATTGTTGGACAAGTAGAATATAGATTTAAAAAATATATATATATAAAATTAGATTGATCAGAGTTGTATCAAAAGGTGTCCTCCAAATGCAATGTGCTGTGCACTGTTCTCCCAATCTCTGCAGAATGCATCGGAATAGAACCATGTATTTTATCTACAGGCACCGCTTTGGCCAGAGAAAAAATATATTGTAATGGTGCTATTCTGTAGTCCAGGGGTATTCCACTCTTAACCTTCGAGTTCCGGGAAACTACTGGTTTTCAGTTCTACCCGATCATTAATTGCACATACACGCCACCTGGTGTCCCAGGTCTAACAATGGTGAACAATGAAAAAAATGCAGTGGAACTGGCTTCTAAGTCCAGAGTGGAGTTTGCGGGCTGTAGTCTATGTAATAGTTTAAAAACAAGATTAGATCCCCAAGATGTTAATGAGCTATTTTGTTTATTTATCAGACGCACATATAGCCTAGTTCGAGTGGAACGTCAACTGTCGGGTGGCAAGAGAGTGCAACTCCTCATATAGCCGATTGCTGCGCAACATTCCTAAATGCAATCTCGGGAAGAGGCCGCCATCACTTGAAAAGATCCCAGCTTTCCAGTGCGGTATGATTTATTTCTCAACTCCAAATACTGAGCAATTGGCAGCGTTTCACAAATCAGTGTCTGGCACATTGTCCATTCGCCATACGACTGAATAAAGGGTAGGCCTATATCCACTGTAAAATTCACACAATTACACCATTTATAAATACAATTATTATATTTTTTATCACAATTTTATTAGTGTCAGTGGTATTTATTTTTAAGCACATTAAAATCAAACAACAAGTTCATATTTAGTGTTTGATCTAGCTTAGGGGTTCCCAAACTTCTTCACTTGGGGCTCCCCTTCCAGCATGGGAAAACTCCAGCGCACCCCCCTGCACATGGGCCAACGCACCATGTCTATTTCTATGGTCACAGGCACCGTTCATGATACAAACTGTTAACACCCCTCTTGGTGGTGGAGAGAATTTTGCAATTGTACCCATTTTGTCATGGGGTGCAAAGAAAATGTTGCCGTTTTAAAGCACACTTTCTTGACATTCTATACATTTTGCCATGTCTAATATGATTTAATGTGATTTGAGTGACAAAAAAAATAACAATATCTAAAACCTTAACGTTAGCCGATATGGGCTAGTTGATCTGGACATATCTGACAAGTTATAAATAGAAGTTTATTGTCATACGCACATCCTTAAAAAAATTGTTGCTGGGATAATTAAGAACACTAGTATAGAACAAGGCCCGCACACTGTTAAAGCTCCTTATACACCGCTTTATTGACAACGTATTGACCCGAAACGGATCTTCGTCAGATCAAACAAACAAACTGTGCTTACATCCCGAAATACACACATTTCACCTCACATGACCATTACGCACATGACGCATGGTGGATGGAAAAACAATGTATATCTCCAATAATTTGATATCAATGAGATGGGCACATGTAGTAGTGACAGATAATAATATACATTTACCAAATGACCAAGTAAGAGACCTGGAAGGTTATCAACAGCTCTCAAAAGGTATGCAATGACTGACTTGACAAGAGGAACTGATGATGCACTACCCAATTTCCTATGTGCACCTTGTGCATTCTACTATTAAGAGCTTTCAAGAGTAAGTTTAAAGCCAGACTGAGTGTGGTCCTGAGTGTTGTGGAGCAGGTTTTCATCAAGGATCTCTGTACTTTGCTCTGTTCATCTTTCCTCCAGATATAACGCTTGGCATTCAGGCCATAGAGTTCAAATCTTGGTTTCATCAGACCAGAGAATCTTGCTCGTCATGGTCTGAGAGTCATTTCAGTACCTTTCGCCAAACTCCAAAATGGGCTGTGCCTTTTACTGAAGAATGACTTCCATCTGACCACTCTACCATAAAGACCTGACTGGTGGAGTGCTGCAGAGACGGTTGTCCTTCTGGAAAGTTCTCCCATCTCCACAGAGAACTCTGGAGCTCTGTCAGAGTGACCATCGGGTTCTTGGTCACCTCCCTGACCAAGGTCCTTCTCCCCTGATTGCTCCATTTGGCGGGGCAGCCAGCTCTAGGAAGAGTCTTGGTGGTTCCAAACCTCTTCCATTTAAGAATGATTGAGGCCACTGTGTTCTTGGGGACCGTCCATGCTGCAGACATTTTTTGGTACCCTTTCCCAGATCTGTGCCTCGACACAATCCTGTCTCAGAGCTCTATGGACAATTCCTTCAACCTCATGGCTTGGTTTTTGCTCTGACATGCACTGTCAACTGTGGGACCTTATGTAGACAGGTGTTTGCCTTTCCAAATCATGTCCAATCAATTGAATTTACCACAGGTGGACTCCAAGTTGTAGAAACATCTCAAGAATGATCAATGGAAACAGGATGCACCCAAGCTCAATTTCAAGTCTCATTGCAAAATGTCTGAATACTTATGCAAATAAGGTTTCTGATTTGTATTAATATATTTGCAAACATTTCTAAAAACCTGTATTGGGAGTATTGTGTGTAGATTGATGAGGGGGGAAAATGACATTTATTTTAGAAGAACGCTGTAACGTAACAAAATGTGGGTCTAAATACTTTACGGATGCACTGTAAATAGACTATTGGAACTGGCCCATATACAGTATGCTTCCTTAGTGTACTTCATATTTCTTATTTCTCGTAGGGTTTTTCGGAGTATTACATTGTTATTGATTATTGCATTTGGTTGGTAATGGTAATGCTTACATCCTCCAGGAGAGCTACTGGGTGTGCAGGCTTTTGTTCGTGCCCCACTTATTGCTACATTAAATTGTTTTAAAAAAAAGCAGCGGCTCAACATGACCTTAATAAGCAGACTGTGTTTGAGCAGGGCTGTATCCAAAGTCTGTACACCCAGTAGCTCTCCAGATGGCTTGACCATGTGTTTTATACAGTAGCCTAACAGTGCAATTATTTTACTTGATGGGGGTAAAGCTCCTTGCTTAAGGGCACAACAGCAGGAGATTGTACATGTTTGTCTAGTCCTGTAGAGAGAGCATCATGATAGTATACAGTATCACAAAACAACCACCACTAGCTCAGCTTATCCCAGAGGAATATAAGGTGTTTTCGATTTCATCACAATTCAATGAACATCCTCTCCATATTCTTGACGTGTTTCAGAAGTGAACACACAGCACTTTTCATATCCAGAGATGCTCCAAATTCAGTTTCACCAAAACCAGCTTGATAACTTTCACAATAAAGTGATAGCCTATATGCCCTGCCCACCCATCTGTTTCATGTCTCAAGTAGCCTGCAAAAGCCAGCATGGATAAAATGCAGGAATTGACTAATATTTGCCATACCTTATTCTAATAATTCTCCTATGCCTACTTATTATGGCCAGAGTCTGTGTCATAGTGTAACTTGCAGTCATAGTAGAGATCTCAAACTATTTGATGGTCAAACTTCAAATTGCAATTCAAAGCAATTCAGACATTCATGAAAGTCAAGACAATCCTGGTCTTGCAAATAAACATTATTTTAGTTTAATAAATTGATTTAGCAAGCAACGGGCTTTTATAATTACATGTGTGGTGTAGCTTTATTAAGTGATAACATCACGTGCCCCGCTTACTTTCAGAATTATTCACCAATCAATTTATTAGAAAAACACAATTTCCATAATTTGTCGCAATTAACTTAGACAAAAGAAATGACTCTTCTGCCGTGTCCATTACAAATGTCGCAATAATTTTACTTGCTGCACAGCTTTTGTCAAATAAACCTGGGTCAATAGAAACCTGCCTACTGTCTGTCTACTTACCTGTTCAAAGTGCTTCAGTCTCTCATCTTCAACCATGGTGTGGTGTGGCGGCATGACCGTGGGCCTTCCAATAGGAGCCATGAGGCCCGTGCTGGGGGCCATAATGTTGGGGGTCATGATAGACGTGCTCTGAGCCATGAGGCTGGTGCTGAAGGGCAGCGGGACGGGCATAGCCACGGGCACGTCCGGCGGCTTCTGCTGCATCTGTATGGTGGACGACGGGGCCGACACTGGAGACACTGGACAGGACAAAGGGTGTAGGGTTAGTCTGTCACAGATGGAGGTGGAGCTTCAAGATACTATGTGCAGGTGACAACCTCAAACTACATGCAATCCTGAGTCTGTTTATTTGAAGCACAAGGTTACTGGAGGAAATACCATTGTCATTTACAATGTCTCATCAATCAGCCTTCAACGGGCACAAATGTGGCAGATTTGACTGTACTCCTCCCCTGCTCTTGTGTAAGCCTACCTGTGAGAGTGTGTGCTGCGGTGTGGGGGATGGGGAGGGAGTCCAGCATTGTGTTGGACATGGGCATCGACATGGGGACGTTCAGGGGGACTTTGTTGGCCTCTGGCCTGTGTTCCGGGGCTGGGGGTCGCTCAAGTGGCCTCTCAGGCTCCTCTGCTCTGTCGGGCTGGCTGGGGGGCAGCAGAGGGGCGGAGGGCTGGGGTTCTGGAGGCGAGGGAGCAGGCGGCGCCTCTACTACCCCTCTTCCCACATCTGGGAAAAAAAGAAGACAAGATACATTCATTGATGTTCTCTCTCCACAGTTTACTATTGGGAGAAAAAATATATACAGTATGCCGGACATAGTTTTTAATCCTCTTAACTCACCCTGTTTTCTGTCGGGGTCTCTTCTTGCCTCTCTGTCTGGGTTTTTGGTCTCCCGGGGCTGTCCGTCCTCCTCAAGGCCCTCGTCACACTCCTCCAGGGGTCTGAAGTCCAGCTCTGCCTCCTCCAAGATAGGCTCCTTGGGAGCTTTCTGTAGAGGAGAAATATATACTGTATACACACAAATTGTCATGAAAGTCTCCATATGTCCTTCGCATAGCAGCCTTGCATTCACAGTGCTCCATGTGCCACAGTGCTCCATGTGCCACAGTGCTCCATGTGCCACAGTGCTCCGATGCCATGCTTTTTGTAATAGCTGCAAACAAATTGCCCATCAGTGAAAACAAATAATCATTGCATATATACTCAATAGACCTCAAACATGTGTGCAGGTCCTACTTAATTTCTTCAACCTTTATTTGTCCCTGCACCCATTAAAGGAATACTATGGGATTTTGTCAATGAAACTCTTTAACTGCTTCCCAGGAGTCAGATCAACTCATGGATACCATTTATTATGTCTCTGCGTGTGGTTTGAAGGAAGTTGCTAATTAGCGTTAGCGCAATTACAACGTCTATGGGTATCTGCTAGCAGCTCCCGAGTTGCACAGCGGTCTAAAGCACTGCATCTCAGTGCTAGAGGCGCCACTACAGACCCTGGTTCGAAAAACAAGTGAAATAATAATTTGTTCTTAACTTACTTGCCTAGTAAATAAAATTACAATAAATAAAGTCATTGTGCTAACGCTAGTCAGCATTGGCTCACGAAATTAGCTCTAACTTTCTTCATACTAGACACAGAAACATACAAAATGGTATCCACAAGTTAATCTGATGCTGGGGAAGTAGATAAAGGGCATCATTGCAAAAGTCCCAAAGCATCCCTTTAACAAGTGATGTTTGTTACAGACTATATGGAGTTCACACTCACTCGAACCTTGAGCGAGAGGAAGGCTCCGGACGAATCGAAGGTGCCAGTCTCCTCCTCAGCGTCCTCCAAGCACCACTCTGGCAGGCTGCTCCCATCCTCCTCCAGGCTGCCACTGCCTGACCGGGGACGCCTGTAGCCGCGCTCGTCCTCTCTGGCGTCGAACGGGAACCGGCGCTGCCGTGGCTGCTCCCCCGGGTGCACCTCTCGCCGCACTGCCGACCGCAGCCCGTCTGAGGAGAGAAGCGGTTTAGAGACCCTGTCACTCAGCTTCACCCCAGCCATTCTCTCACATTGAAGCCCACTACTTTAGATCAATGTGCTGCTTTTTTGGGGGGGGTTATTGTGTGTCAATGGATTCCAGTACTCCCTGTTGAAAACCCATTCTCTTAGGTGTCCTAAACTGGAGACATTTGAGGTGCCCGTTGTGATTTAAGAGTTAGCGCGTTAGGCCTGCAATTAAAACCACCGCCTGCCAACGGGACAATATGGTGGCAGCAGTGTAGGATCACTACAGGGCACACCTGGACTCGGGGGGCACCACCGGTCGCTGTCACGTCGCGAGGCACCCGCCAGGCGCCAGCCCCCCTCGTCACCGTCCTCACCATTTGCTTCGTCGCGGGACGTGCGCCAGTTCTCGCTCTCCGAACGTGTAAAATCGTGCTTCCTCACAGGCAGGCCTCCCACGCCGGTCCCAACATCCTCGTAGTTAGCACGGACTGGAGGGAAAATAATTGAATAACTTGAATTTAATTCATAACAAGGGGATCATCAAGTTCAACATTTATTTTTACTCAATTACATATGTAGCAATACAATCTTTTAGCCTGATACGGTCTTTGATGACAATAAATAAGTGAGGAGATTGTTTAAACGTTTGTAGCGCTGCATTGTTGCCTGACTAAGCAATGTACAGCGTTACAGTTAGGCACTTGTGAAGTACACGTTTACCCTCAGTTTTAGCATAGAAAATATAAACTCAGAAAAAAATAGAAATGTCCCCTTTTCAGGACCCTGTCTTTCAAAGATAATTCATAAAAATCCAAATAACTTCAAAGATCTTCATTATAAAGGGTTTAAACACCGTTTCCCATGCTTGTTCAAGTAACCATAAACAATTAATGAACATGCACCTGTGGAACGGTCGTTAAGACACTAACAGCTTACAGATGGTAGGCAATTATGGTCACAGTTATGAAATCTTAGGACACTAAAAGAGGCATTTCTACTGACTCTGAAAAACACCAAAAGAAAGATGCCCCGGGTTCCTGCTCATCTGCGTGAATGTGCCTTAGGCATGCTGCAAGGAGGCATGAGGACTGCAGATGTGGCCAGGGCAATAAATTTCAATGTCCGTACTGTGAGATACATAAGACAGCACTACAGGGAGACAGCACGGACAGCTGATCGTCCTCGCAGTGGCAGACCACGTGTAACAACACCTGCACAGGATCAGTATATGTGAACAGCACACCCGCGGGACAGGTACAGGATGGCAACAACAACTGCCCGAGTTACACAAGGAACGCACAATCCCTCCATCAGTGCTCAGACTGTCCGCAATAGGCTGAGAGAGGCTGTACTGAGGGCTTGTAGGCCTGTTGTAAGGCAGATCCTCACCAGACATCACCGGCAACAACGTTGCCTATGGGCACAAACCCATTGTCGCTGGACCAGACAGGACTACGAAAAAATGCTTTTCACTGACGAGTCGCGGTTTTGTCTCACATGGGGTGATGGTCACGTTTATCGTCAAAGGAATGAGCATTACACCAGGGCTGGTACGATTTGGGATCGATTTGGAGGTGGAGGGTTCGTCATGGTCTGGGGCAGTGTGTCACAGCATCATCGGACTGAGCTTTTTGTCATTGCAGGCAATCTCAACGCTGTGCGTTACAGGGAAGACATCCTCATCCCTCATGTGGTACCCTTCCTGCAGGCTCATCCTGACCTGACCCTCCGACATGACAATGCTACCAGCCATACTGCTCGTTCGGTGCGTGATTTCCTGCAAGACAGGAATGTCAGTGTTCTGCCATGGCCAGCGAAGTGCCCAGATCTCAATCTCATTGAGCACCTCTGGAACCTGTTGGATCGGAGGGTGAGAGCTAGGGCCATTCCCCCCAGAAATGTCTGGGAACTTGCAGGTGCCTTGGTGAAAGAGTGGAGTAACATCTCACAGCAAGAACTGGCAAATATTGTGCAGTCCATGAGGAGATGCACTGCAGTACTTAATGCATCTGGTAGCCACACCAGATACTGACTGTTACTTTTGATTTTGACCCCCCTTTGTTCAGGGGCACATTATACTATTTCTGTTAGTGACATGTCTGTGGAACTTGTTCAGTTTATGTCTCATTTGTTGAATCTTGTTATGTTCATACAAATATTTACACATGTTAAGTTTGCTGAAAATAAACACAGTTGACAGTGAGAGGACGTTTCTTTTTTTGCTGAGTTTATATTCTTTGGAGAAACAGCAGCTAGTTCCCCTTGACAAGAAAGGGACGTGTATAAGTGCAAGGGCGTGGAGGGCAAACTTACTATGATTCATCGGAAAGTGGGCAGGAGCAACTTCTGCCAAGTCAATGGAGACAGAGGAGCGACAAAGAAAAATAAATGATTACCTGTAAATGCCGTAACTGTCATTTAAGTACATTATTCATACTGCATTGATTACTTGACTAGAAAGTATTGACACAAACCTGACTCTTTTCGACCTGGCTTTTCAAACCTTCTGTCTCCCCTAGATGGGGAGAAAATAGACTCAGCGTGACTTTGAAAAAAGAAAAAAAGACAAAAAGGATGACTGAGCATGCAGGTAAAAACAGACACAAAACAACATGACAATACGTAAATCTCATAAAACAAATGGGTTTAGACCAGGGCTCTCAAACCCTGTTCCTTCAGAGCTACCTTCCTGTTGTAACTAACCTGATTGTGCATCAACCAGCTAACTCTTTGAATCAGGCTAGAATAGGGTTTGAGTGAAAACCTACAGGATGGTAGATCTCCTAGAACAGGGTTGGAAAGCCATGGTCTTGACCGTTCTCATTCCACTAGCCTGGAACCCAATTTAAGATGCGCCCACTCAACTTTTGCATAAATTATCCATTGAAGTCAAAGGTTAATGTGCGTAAAATTCTAGTTGAACTTGTGTCTCTAGAGCGGGTAGTCCATTACCTCTCCTCCCAGCTTTGGGAGCGGTGCATCTCCCTGCCTCCGCGGCCAAAGCCTCCCTCCACGTCATCAAAACTTCTTTGGTAAAACCCTCCATCTCCTCTACCCCGTCCTGCCAGATACACATTTGAAATACTTTATTTGAATCCACAAATCATACTACACCCGAGAAGGATTCAAAACACACACACTACACTTTAATGTTGGCGCTAGCTGGTGATGATGAATTCAACCAGCTGCGATAGCTTCTACTGACAGAGGCATAATCAAGCGTAGAAACAGAGTGATACTGTTAATTCCCTTCTGTGCAGCTGGCACAAGATTGTTAACATTCTGAAGGGTGGGTCTCAGTCAATATAATCTAAAGTGGGTTGTTATTTCAGCACTGACTGAAATAATTTAACAGTTGAACACAACTGTATGCTTTGCCTCCTCCATACCACTTTCACAGAGACTGTTTTCAGATGAAGAAGAGACAAGCAAAGTCACGTTAGACTATTGAGATGCACACATTGACACAACAAGACACTCCACCTCACCTCTTCCCCGTGAAGTGCTTCGACCCCTCGGTGCCCCTGGCCCCACCGGGCCCCCTCCTCTTCCCATCAGCCTGAGCACCGCTGCACTGTTTACAGACATGGAGAAATTTCTCTGTGGGGAGAGATAGAGGGGAAAAGAGGGGGATGAAGAAAGAGAGAAACTGACAAGAATTTAAAAAGATGTCTACGGCAAACAATTATACTTACTAGGTTAGCAACAAAATGGGTAAGGACACTGAGAACACCATAGTTGTAATTTTGCATATTCATTCTAGCATGGCCTCCTATATGAACAGTGAAAGCACCAACCTGCTCTTCCTCTGTAAAAGCTACAAGTGCCAGCGGTGGCAGGGGCTCCTCTTGTAAAATGGGCAGAAAATCCTTATCATGTAGGTCTACAGGGATCTGATAAGGAGAGAGGGGGGGGGGGGGGGGGGGGGGGAGTATGAGCCATTGCAATGTCAGGTTTTAATACACAAATTACAGGAAAAGGCCATTATATATTAGATTTTTTTTAATGACTCCACAAAAAGGTACAATCTAAATGTCACACTTTTTAGAACATGCCAATATAAGTCACTTTATTTGTATGTCAATCATATATTTCTGTATCCTTTTAGAACACATCAGAATTCCTTTTCCTCACCTCCCTATCCTTGACATAAAGTGCTAGCATTTCTTCTCTCCCGTAGCGGTAGTCCGCAAGTTTATACTTTGGCAATGCAGGAGAGAGTGGTGGTGAGGTGGCAACGCTACTGCTGCTACCACCCCCATGGCCACCCCCAGACAGGGCCCGGAGCCTGGGGAAAAGGGAGTGGGGGAGGGGAGGAATAGGAAAAGGGACAGAAGGAGAAAGACAAAAGTGAAGTTGAGGACAACTGACAGGCCTCAAAATGTGAGACTCCACTGCACCACGTGTCAAACGAAAAACCAGCCTAACAACCCAGATCCCTGTTAATCAACCTTATTCAACATTTCAGCTCAACAAGAATTCATATTTACTAACCATTCTGGTCCGAAGTTGAGTGTCTGAGTTTCTGCCATTCTTTCTAGAACTTCTATGGGGAGGAAAGGGCCAATATTATTAGCCTATTACAACAAACACCAAACTTCAGGTTGAATATTTTTCTTGGAGATGTATTCAGTAATTAATCTGCCAATGCAACTGGAAATCATATATCAATTTCTAGTAGTCAAAGATTACAGACCCAAATTATGGTAAAAAAGTGTTTTGATGGTGTAACAAATATTGCATCAGCCAATCATTTTCCCAAAGGATTAATGTTTTAGATGTAGGCCGATTGTATCTTACAGTGAGTTTGTGGTATTCCAACTCATTCCAGAGGATAGCCCCATCCCTCCCTTATACAAGGAGTACAATTTCAATCGACTGAAGCCATTTTAGGAAGTTGCCCAGTTAGGAAAGAGGCTCCTCAGACACCAATAATTGACAACAGTGTCTCCCTTTCCCTGCCCACAGGCTTTATTCTGGAAATACTACAATAAACTTGGATGTTTGCATGCAAATGACAATAATCACAAACAAGTTATTGTATGCTGTATACAGGCTACCTAGTTAGTTCACAGACCATTCAGATAATGACCCTAGGTTAGCGGAATAAACTCCATTCCATGGTGAAGGAAGCTTCTGATTAACTCCACCAATGGAGTGAAGCAGAGACCAGGATTTGTGGAATTCAGCTCCGACTACATCAATTTGCTCAAGGTCAACACAAATTATGTTAACCATGAAACTCTTACCTCGGACCTACAGTATGTTTTTCCTCTGTAGTTGCATGCCTTTGTTTGCGGCAATCCATACTTTTCCAATAAACGTTAAAGAGATACTTCGGGATTTTGGCAAAGAGGCCCTTTATCTACATCCCCAGATTCAATGTTAGCAGATACCCATATACCTTCAGTCATTGCACTAACGCTAGTTAGCAATTGCACTAGGGCTAGTTAGAAACTCCCTTCAAAATACACGCAGAGACATAAACATGGTATCCGTGAGTTCATCTGACTCTGGGGAAGATGATAAGGTGCCTCATTGCCAAAATCCCGAAGTATTTCTTTAATGAAATGCAACAACTGACTGTTTGCTCATTGCTGTTGCTCTAAAATGGCAACTCTGCACAAATGCGCATGTGCCAATTAAATCAACAAGGAAACAGGCGGTGGTTGTATTTGATTAACATTTCTAGAAAAGGTATGGATTTCAGCAAACATAAGTACATGGTGAGCTTTCAAAAAATATAAAAAAAATATTGACCTTGGTTCAGTCAATGGAGTCTGATCTGAATTCCACAAAGCCTGGTCTCTGTGCAACTCAGTTGTTGATGGAGTTGATCAGAAACTTCCTTCACTGTGGAGTTTAGTCAGCTACCTAAAGGCATGTTCAAACTGCAATCTGTCTAGCTATAGGATAAACAGGAAGCATGCATGGGATGGCCTTTTCGCCTGTTGCAAGCCACGTGTGGGCTACATCCAATCAACATTCGAATTTGATTGATTATTTATAGTGACAACAAACAAAGAAACTGCCAACTCCTTTGTAAAAAAAAAAAGGAAAAAAAGGAATCCTACACCAAAACACCCGTCACAAATGATTTATTATATTCCAAACAGTATGTCACTGTCAGTACTGTAGCCTGTGACTTTAGGTTGTGAATAGGAACAAATTGCGGCCCAAAAAATGGAATTGTAAGGAAAATATTAAAGTTTCAACCTACACATTTCAAGTAGCCAATACAATTGGACTTTTAATGTTTCATGCGGACACAATGTACTAGGCTTAGATGAAGTCTAACTATTGAACTCAAATTACTTTATATGCATGTCTATGTATGATCAAGTTTGTATAACGTTGTTATAAGACAAGGAATTTTCGTAAATTAGCTACCTGGCTAACAACAAACTTTTCAAGTTACATAAAGCACCGTCATTTCATTTCAAACACATAAACTACAGTAGCTAGCTAACTTCCCATTTGGCTGACCATAATTAGCTTGCTAATCCGACTGACTCACGCACGTTCTCCATACGTAGCTCGCGCTAACTAGCAATACTGCTGTTAATTAGCTAATGTTAGACAGTGCAACTAGCCTGACAGTTAACATTTCAAAAACAACTATCGGTACCTAGATAGCCAATGTGCAACTGTGCTGCCAAGTTGGTTGGCAAACTAACGTATCTAAACTAGCTTAATAGGTAGTGGCATGCTAGCTAGCTAAGTAACAGCATGACAGCTACTGTACAGTAGATAAAACAGTTCAGAATCATTGATGTTGTAGCTACTGTATTTAACCACCAATAATGATACCATGTTCAAATATTAAGACAGTTAGCTAACTATTGGAACAGCTAGCTAACGTTATATCGATAAGGTTAGCGAGGTTAGTTTGCTAGCTATAGTAGCATAACTACTGTTAACCAGCTAGCGAACTTAGTTTTACAAAGCTTTAAGCAACAATCGATCATTGATGCTCAGTCATTTCTACAAAAATGCTAAGTGTCTCGAAAGGAAAACAATCAAAAAGGCATACTGTCACAAAATCGCACAGAAGTAATGAACTGACAAGTGAATCCTTAACCCCCAAACCTCCGTGCGGCCTCCGCCACAACGCTGAAATGCCTCCCACCTCGTTCCGATCCAATGCGGTGCTCCCACATACTTGAGTCCCAAGCCTCAAGGCCAAGCAAACATGCTGCTATAACAACCCTCATAAACGCGTTCAAATCGCTAAAACTGGGCTCTTTAGCATCGTGAATGCTTGTTTCGATAGTTTAGCTTTATTTTATAGCAAAACTGTGCAATTAATCTTCGCTGTCTTACCTCTGCTTTTACTGACAGCACAGGGTTTATATTCGAGGTGTGTGGCTCTCTCCGTTTCAACAAGATGGCTGAGAATGGGTGACGACAACACATATCCCGATAAAGACCCGTATGCAGGCGCGTTCGTAAAGTCTCTGGTTTCTACTCCGATTTCAGAGCGCTCTCGTCTGAGTGTGTCAGAGCGCAGAATAACCGATTCATTTACGAACGCTCAACACCAGTTGAATATGGTTGTGTCGGCAAAGAAGCGTAATTAAATTGTTGCCAGCAGCACAGTTGCAGTCACCAACGCCCTGGATAACATGAAAACAGCCTAACCAGCTCTGCTTGGACGAGTATTTGTGTAGCTAACCAATGTTAGCCAGTTAGCTTGGGAACCGTTGTTTATTTATTGTGTATTGAACCTTTACTTAACTAGGGAAGTTAGTTAAGAACACATTCTTATTTACAATGATTGCCTAACCCGCACGACGTTGGGCCAATTCTGCGCCGCACTATGATACTCCCAATCACGGCCGGTTGTGATACAGCCTGGAATCGAACCATGGTCTGTAGTGACGCCTCTAGCACTGAGATGCAGTGCCGTAGACGCAGCGGAACGCTCGGATCAATCCTACTCCTCGGCCAGAGGGTCCAGTGTGGCTCTGAATTTACAAATGGTCAATCTGCCGACGTTCTGAATTTACGAACGCTCAGAGCGCTCTCTGGCACTCCAGATTGAATTTACGAACACGCCCTCCATATGCCAATCATATTCGCAGACTGGCATATTTTACAAAGTACAAATCGCGTTGATGTAAGTGGAATGTTAGACTTGTATGGCAGAAGAACACATTATATTGGCCTTATTCTAACCAACAGTTGTATAAAATTTAGAATTAGCTACCACCTTCAGATTTGATTACATGCATGACATTTGCAGATTAAATACCCTATCATGATCTTCTGAACCAAAATTTAAATGAAAAGTAAAATATTTATGGACCTCTACACCAGGCAGTGTCAGAGGAAGGCCCTAAAAATTGTCAAAGACCCCAGCCACCTCAGCCATAGACTGTTCTCTCTACTACCACATGGCAAGACCGGAGGGCCAGGTCTAGGACAAAAAGGCTTCTCAACAGTTTTTACCCCCAAGCTATAAGACTCCTGAACAGGTAACCAAATGGTTACCCAGACTATTTGCATTGTGTGCCCCCCCCCCCACTCAACCCCTATTTTATGCTGTTGCTACTCTCTGTTTATCATATAGTCACTTTGACTATACATTCATGTACATACTACCTCAATTGGGCCACCACCCGCCAACCCCTCTTTTTACGCTGCTGCTACTCTGTGTTCATCATATATGCATAGTCACTTTAACCATATCTACATGTACGTATTACCTCAATAAGCCTGACTAACCATTGTCTGTATATAGCCTTGCTACTGTTATTTTCAAATGTCTTTTTACTGTTTTTTTTCTTTACTTACCTACACACACACACATACATACCTTTTTTCCCCACACTATTGGCTAGAGCCTGTAAGTAAGCATAAGGTCTAAGGTCTACCTACACCTGTTATATTCGGCGCACGTGACAAATAAACTTTGGTTTGATTTGACTTGGTGAGAAAGGGCCTTTAAGGCTATGTTCATCATTAAAACCTTTGTAGGAGCATCGTTAAGGGTGGGTTGCACCAACATGGTGTAAATTAGAGCTAATCTAGGTTTTGTCAATCTAGGTTTAAAATTAATCAGATGTGTTGCACCACTTCATTTTAAATCTGGATCAACGGTTTTAAACTATGATTAGTTGTCACGCCCTGTCCTTAGAGAGCCTTTTTATTTCTCTATTTGGTTAGGTCGGGGTGTGATTAGGGTGGGCATTCTAGTTTTTCTATTTCTTTGTTGGCCGGGTATGGTTCCCAATCAGAGGCAGCTAGCTGTCTATCGTTGTCTCTGATTGGGGATCATACATAGGCAGCCTTTTTTACACCTTTAGTTTGTGGGATCTTGTTTGTGTGTAGTTGCTTTCTACACTGCATGTAGCTTCACGGTCGGTTGTAGTGTATTGTTTTTTTCGTGTTCATCAAATAAAATGATGTACACTTACCACGCTGCACCTTGGTCTTATTCTTCCATCAACGAACGTGACATGTTACACCAATATATGAGGTGAGTTGAAACTAAGTATCTAGCCTACTTGACAAATGAGGCCACAAAGTTGCTGTTATAAAATACTAATAATGTAACGTTAGAACTACTGTAACTCCATCGTGAAAGGTTCTCATGGGTTGGCAGATGTGAATTAAAATCTGTTATTTTCCAGTACTAGACAGAACTAATTTGTTAGCTAACGTTAGCTACTGTATCTAGCTAGTTTATGAACCAAGCTAGCTAGCATATAATATTATTTATTATTGTCATTACTTAATGTTATTTAACTATGTTTTATTTGTCTGCTTGCCACCTGATCATGGCACATCAAAGAAGTTCACATTTCTCTGCTTATGGAAAAAAAAAACTATTGTCGGAGCTGACGATGGAGGAATTTAGTAACGTACTGGAGGATAAAAAGACAGACAACACGACTGTCAAAAAGAAGGAAGACACCTGGGCCATTTTATGCGACAAATGTAATGGCTTAAAGAGAAGAGGGACCCAAGTCAGATGACAGCTTGCTGGAAAAAAGATAACTGTATGAAAAGATGAATACAGCAGGCTACATACAGTTCAGCCAAGACCTCAGAAAAAAATTGTAGACCTCCACAAGTCTGGTTCATCCTTGGGAGCAATTTCCAAACGCCTGAAGGTACCACGTTCATCTGTACAAACAATAGTACGCAAGTATAAACACCATGGGACCACGCAGCCGTCATACCCCTCAGGAAGGAGACGTGTTCTGTCTCGTAGAGACGAACGTACTTTGGTGCGAAAAGTCAATCCCAGAACAACAGCAATCCCAGAACAACAGCAAAGGAGCTTGGGAAGAGCCTGGAGGAAACAGGGACAAAAGTATCTATATCCACAGTAAAACGAGTCCTATATCAACATAACCTGAAAGGCCGCTCAGCAAGGAAGAAGCCACTGCTCCAAAACCGCCATTAAAAAAGCCAGACGACGGTTTGCAACTACACATGGGGACATTTAGGAGAAATGCCCTCTGGTCTGATGAAATAAAAATATAACTGTTTGGCTGAAATGACCATTGTTATGTTTGGAGGAAAAAGGGGGATGCTTGCAAGCCGAAGAACACCATCCCAAACCATGAAGCACGTGGTGGCATCATTATTTTGTGAGGGTGCTTTGCTGCAGGAGGTACTGGTGCACTTCACAAAATAGATTGCATCATGAGGCAGGAAAATTATATGGATATATTGAAGCAACATCTCAAGACATCGGTCAGGAAGTTAAAGCTTGGTCGCAAATGGGTCTTCCAAATGTTGCAGCAAAATGGCTTAAGGACAACAAAGTCAAGGTATTGGAGTGGCCACCACAAAGCCCTGACCTCAATCCCATAGAAAATTTGTGGGCAGAACTGAAAAAGCGTGTGCGAACAAGGAGGCCTACAAACCTGACCCAATTTCACCAGCTCTGTCAGGAGGAATGGGCCAAAATTCACCCAAATTATTGTGGGAAGCTTGTGGAAGGCTACCCAAAACGTTTGTCTCAAGTTAAACAATTTAATGCTACCAAATACTAATTGAGTGTATGTAAACTTCTGACCACCTGGGAATGTGATGAAAGAAATAAAAGCTGAAGTAAATCATTCTCTCTACTCTTATTCTGACATTTCACATCCTTAAAATAAAGTGGTGAGCCTAACTAACCTAAGCCTGGGAATTTTTACTAGGATTAAATGTCAGGAATTGTGCAAAACTGAGTTTAAATGTATTTGGCTAAGGTGTATGTAAACTTCCGACTTCCACAGTATACCTATATATTGAAATACATTTCTTATTAATTCAAATGAGTTTTATTTAGCGTAGCTATTTGTATGTTACTGTCTGTTTTTGCCTCAATATATTTCATGATGCGTAGCCTACATGTGCGCAATGATATGTCAAGTCTTTATTTAGTGCATTATTATAGGGTAAGCATTAGAATAAGCCGCCTCAATAGTTATAGCCATATGTGATAATATCTCATAGGAGCTGATCCTGTCTTTCTTTCAATTTTAGCAGTATTCCTACCATGTTGTTTTTCTACCATGCTACCATGTTGTGTTGCTGCATGCTATGTTGCTGTCTTAGGTCTCTCTTTCTGTCGTGTTGTGTTGTCTCTTTTCGTGATGTGGGTTTTGTCCTATATTGTTATTTCATTTATTAAGGAGGCCTTTTGCCTTTTGATAGGCCGCCATTGTAAATAAGAATTTGTTCTTATCTCACTTACATAGTTAAATAAAGGTGAAATAAATAAAATATACAGGGGGGTAGCCATTTGATTAGCTGTTCAGGAGTCTTATGGCTTGGGGGTAGAAGCTGTTTAGAAACCTCTTGGACCTGGACTTGGAGTGCTGGTACCGCTTGCCGTGCAGTAGCAGAGAGAACAGTCTTTGACTAGGATGGCTGGAGTCTTTGACAATTTTTAGGGCCTTCCTCTGACACCGCCTGGTATCGAGGTCCTGAAGGGCAGGAAGCTTGGCCCCAGTGATGTACTGGGCTGTTCGCACTACCCTCTGTAGTGCCTTGCGGTTGGATGCCGAGCAGTTGCCATACCGGGCAGTGATGCAACCAGTCAGGATGCTCTTGATGGTGCAGCTGTAGAACCTTTTGAGGATCTGAGGACCCATGCCAAATCTTTTCAGTCTCCTGAGGGGGAATAGGTTTTGTTGTGCACTCTTCACGACTGTCTTGGTGTGCTTGGACCATGATAGTTTGTTGGTGATGTGGACACCAAGGAACTTGAAGCTCTCAACCTGCTCCACTGCAGAATTTGTAGGCTTATGAGAAATGTAGGCTTACGAGTGTTTGTTTTAACTATATGTATTTCTTATAACGTCCGACGCTCTTAACATGCGTTTCCCAAAGCACCATACAGAGAGAACGTTCGCAAAGTGTGGCTTTTATTTATTTTTATTTAACCTTTATTTAACCAGGTAGGCAAGTTGAGAACAAGTTCTCACTTACAATTGCGACCCGGCCAAGATAAAGCAAAGCAGTTTAACACATACAACAACACAGAGTTACACATGGAATAAAACAAACATAGTCAATAATACAGTAGAAAAATAAGTCTATATTCAATGTGAGCAAATGAGGTGAGATAAGGGAGGTAAAGGCAAAAAAAGGCCATGGAGACGAAGTAAATACAATATAGCAAGTAAAACACTGGAATGGTAGATTTGCAGTGGAAGAATGTGCAAAGTAGAAATATACATTTTGGGGTGCAAAGGAGCTAAATAAATACAGTAGGGGAAGAGGTAGTTGTTTGGGCTAAATTATAAATGGGCTATGTACAGGTGCAGTAATCTGGTGACAGCTGGTGCTTCAAGTCAGTGAGGGAGATAAGTGTTTCTAGTTTCAGAGATTTTTGTAGTTCGTTCCAGTCATTGGCAGCAGAGAACTGGAAGGAGAGACAGCCAAAGGAGGAATTGGTTTTGAGGGTGACCAGAGAGATATACCTGCTGGAGCGTGTGCTACAGGTGTGTGCTGCTATGGTGACCAGCGAGCTGAGATAAGGGGGGACTTTACCTAGCAGGGTCTTGTAGATAACCTGGAGCCAGTGGGTTTGGCGACGAGTATGAAGCGAGGGCCAGCCAACTATTGTTATTTTACTGCTGAACTTTAATTACTTGTCACTTTTATTTCTTATTTTATCCGTATTTAACTGCATTGTTGGTTAGGGGCACCTAAGTAAGCATTTCACTGTATACACCTGTTGTATTCGGCGCATGTGACTAATAACATTTTATTTGTATTAATCGCTATTGGGAAACTAAGCCTAGATAATCAAAACTATGGAAGTCAGTACGTCATTGTTGTGGCATGAAGAAAATTACATAATTCCGACAACGTGTATCTTGGCTCGTTGGTCTAGGGGTATGATTCTCGCTTAGGGTGCGAGAGGTCCCGGGTTCAAATCCCGGACGAGCCCTCCTTTTTCAAAGGATACATACATTCGTAAATATATTCTGGTTTCTACTCAGATTTCAGAGCGCTCTCGTCTGAGTGTGCCAGAGCACAAGATCATTTATGAATGTACGAACGCTCAACTCCCGTTGAAATTGACCGGTGTCAGTAAACCTCGGAAAAAAAGCCTAATTAAATTGTTGCCAGCAGTACAGTTAGTCACCAACGCTCTGGATAATATGAAAACAGCCTAACCAGATCTGACAGGGCGAGTAAAATGGTCAGAGTGAGGTGTTCTCTTATTTGTGTCTGGAAGTCGTTAGCCAGTTAGCTTGACTGCAGTTGTAAGGGCAGAACGCTAGGATCAACCCTACTCTATGGGGGGTGATAAGGGACATGTATAAGCCTAGGCAACCGTACCACCTAAAATGACATGACACCAAAGACTAAATAACTAACGCCTGCATCGCATGTTAATGAAAGTTATAATGTGCATAGTTTATATATGAATTAAATCGCAACCATAAATGTTAAACTTACAATTTTTCCCTGCAAGCAGACATTCCGATGTAGCCTACGGCTTGTGTATTTCCTGTTATCCCTAGGCCTAGAAAAGATAATGTCCAATCTATAGATAATCTATCTTTCCCTCAACACCTCATGGTATGTTATCTTATCCCGCTGTATACAATACAGGTAATTTATGACAAATGTATAAAGCATATGGTTTATAAATTTATGAGCACCAGCTAACAGCGTATTAGCCTGGTTTTGTTAGCTAAGGAAAATATGTGGTACATTCTAGGTATTACATTTATTCGCAACAAGAGTGTGACATTGAGACATTTCTCAGTTTAATTTGATATATTTTGATACTAAAATGGGTGATAGTTTATTCTGATGTTGTGAATATGAGATTACACATGGAAACAATATTTTTATTATAGTAAATTAGGAATTATTAGACATTTTTAAATCCACTATACTATCACAATGACTGATGCACATTTCAATTGTTCTGTTAGTATATTATAGAGCAGATCTATGGTGTTACGCTCGTCGGTGGAAGGAAGAGTGGACCAAAGCGCAGCGTGGAAAGTGTTCATGATATTTATTTACAAGAAACACTCAAACAAAGATAACAAATCCAAAAACTAAATTGAACCGTTCCGTCAGGCAGACACTAAACAGAAAATAACACCCCACCAAAACCCAAATGGAAAATCACAACTTATATATGATCCCCAATCAGAGACAACGATAGACAGCTGCCTCTGATTGGGAACCACACTGGCAAAACAACAAAGAAATAGAAAACAAAGATTTTCCCACCTGAGTCACACCCTGACCTAACCAAACATAGCACTACCTTCGAGATCCTTATTTATTCTCTATTTATATCCCGTTGACTACTCATAATTTATACATACTGTGTGTTTCCCATGATTGCAGCTTTGGAAATAAATTAACTATCCATCCATTACTCCTTCCTGTGTTGACTCACTGACTTGAGGGACGGGACCAGGAAGGTCACAGTAGCATTGTTTCGCATAGGCGTCCAGTAATTTTGAGTTTTTTCCCCCCCGAAATTGACACTGATAGTACAATGAGTTTTATATATAATGTGTATGGTGACTTGACGTTTGGATGAACGGACCAACAGGACTGCCATGGGCAAGTCCCTTGACGGGTACCAGGAATGGTGGAAGGACAATCTGAAGGTAATTATCTTTACACACAACACAGCAGTGTACAGGCCTCCAGAGTATTCACTCTATCGCCTGCTATTTGGAGGGGATCCGCAGCAGTTAACTGACATAAACAATGCAATTGTATATAACATTGCATATACTGTAGTATAATTTTTTTAGATTGACTTAGTGTTTTTCTTTTGCTGTTTTTGAATAACGTACTTTGAAGTCACTGATACTCCACCTGATGTGGTGGAAGTTGTCGAACCAGATCAGAACGCCTTTGAAGACCACCTTCAGGCACCGACTGAGGAGGATGTGGAGGATTTTGACCAAAATTATAGTCAGCTGTTCATTTATTTTCTGCCCTTCCAAGAGATATATAAGAGATGTATTTGTAATAATATGAAATAAAATTGCATTTATTTCTACTATCAATCAAGGTGAGACTGAAAATGGACAGGGCGCATGAGAAGGAGAGCCACCTGAGAAGAATCAAGGGGACAAAGTGCTTCGACATCTGGGTGAATGACTTGGCTTGGAAGAAGGATGAAAGGAAGGCGAGACCTGGGAAAGCTTGGTGCTCTTTCGCTCCTAGCTGGGGTCAACAAGGTGAATATAAAATCTCAGATGATAACTATTTGCATTTGCTGCCTTGTGGGCGGCATCGCCATGCTGTCAGCAGTACCAACGCTGGCCCAGGGGTTTCTCCAAATAGTCAATCTCAAGGCTAACCACTGGGTCTCGTTAAGTAACCGCCACTTCCTGGTAGGTACTGTTAAGGTGTATGACTCCATGGACATGACACCACCCTGGAGTTTTTCTCACAACTCATCTCTATATTTTCCAGGGACCATTCCTTACCAACCTCACTGACATCAAAAATTAGACAGGTATCCTTTATTTTCTGTCTACCGTTAACATTATTGCATGTCTAATCAAACATTTATATTACTATTTACTAATAACTATTTTTACATACCTGATAATCATTTAACCTGTGTGTTTGCTTGTTTACGTCTGTCTCCTTCCCGGTTCCCTTTACTCTGCTCCTGTTCTCCAGGACCTAGGGATTCTGACACCCAGACATGAATCCACCTGATGTCCTCCATTACCAACCACCCTCCAACTTTTCATTACATCATCTACTGTTATTGTCAAGTTTCATCATCTGCTAAGAAAGAGCAAGACAACTATCATACTGGGCACGTAATGTGAGCTGCACAGATTAGCTAAAAACACTAGCACTGCAAACACTCAGAACAAAGAGGGCAGCAGCGCCTGGACTTTGAACTTTCCCTCTTAGAGTCCACTACCTGTTGAAAAACAAGTGACAGGCAGAACCTCCCATCCACACAAGACCCCCATCCTCTCTAATCCACACACTAGAATTCTGTATTTCAGTCTAATTGCCATGTGAGTGTACAAACAAATCTGAAAGTAAATTGACACATGTACAAAAAAAATATCAATGGTTATGTATTTAATTCTGAAATATTGCTAGATTGGTTTTCACAACTGTTTCATAAGGTGTTCGTTATTGTCAATTGTAACGTATCCCTTGAAGGTATTTGTTAGTTCAACATTATTAATTGTATCATAAGACATACAATAGATATATATTCAACCACAATGGTGTACTAATGAGCTATGATTTTTTTAAATCATAATTGAGGACTAAAATTATTTCAGTAAGGGAATGCCTGCTTAAAATGAAAACATGCCAGTGTATGACTCAAATGAATTTGCATATGAATGGAGTGGAAATTAGTTCACTTTGTGATCTGTAAGGTAAGTAACATTAATGTGTGTGTGTGTGTTGAATGATACAATGTTGAAATGATATAATATTAACCCTGATGCCTGTTTATTCATAAACAGCAGAAGATGGTAAATACCATTAATCACAATGGTTAGCCTATGCAAATTAATAGGAATACATTTAGCCTAATTGGTAATATGACGTGAGGAAAAGTCGGGATCCTAGTCAAACTTTTGTTTGTAAATTCCAGATTAAATATAGGTCTTCATGTGTATCAAATCTTTAGGCAATTATGGGCTAAATCAATGACAATCAGCTTAAATGTTCATCATGACCTGTGATCGAAACAGGCTGGGGTGTTTTCGGTTCCATTTAGTCTAAGAATATGCATAAGAATGCAACTGCACTGAAATGAATAGCCTGATTCAATTGGGATTCTCCTGAATAATAAATGTTTTTATATGTTAAGCTGTTTTGGTCTATGCATAGACCCCATACCGATTCTAACTTTTAGGTATTTTGCATTAGGCATAGCTCTACATTGCAGAGCATTTAATTAACCAACCACATTTTCCTGGGGTGTTTAGGCTGCTCAAAACCTTCGATAGACTAGTAGACTGCGGAAATAGTTGTGGAGTTTATCATTGTTATAGCCTAGATCGCTTCATAAAATCTGTACCGTTGCTTTTCCTATGGCTAAGCAAACAAGTGGTAGCCTATGCTTTTTGTCCATCTCTATAACAAGGCCTACATCCTCACATACGCCCTCAATTCAAACCCTGCTTTTAACCATCTCCACAGAAATGTATTGAAGAAAGATTGCATGGTGACAGTGATTGTCTGTTAATCCAGTAAATTGGGAAGTGGTTGGAAAACGAGGTCAAATCATGACATCAGTGATTTTAATGTCAGAGAAAGATGACAGAAATTCAGAGTTGGCTGACTGTTCAAAACAAAAATCCTTGTCCGAGCTCGTTTTTTTTGAGTTCCCAGTTGTCTTGAACTCACTGAAGTCGGAAGATCAGAATTTGCAGACTTCCGAGTTGTTTTGAATGCGCCACTAGAGACCTAGACTACCCCCAACAAAGAAAAGGAAAGGGAGATACCTAGTCAGTTGTGCAACTGAATATATTCAACTGAAATGTATTTTCCGCATTTAACCCTCTGAATCAGAGGTGTGGGGGCTGCCTAAACCGAAATCCACGTATTCATGGGATAACTGCCTTGCCCGGGAAAAATGACAAAAAAAAGTTTATTGTCAGCTTTGGGATTCAATCTAGCAACCTTACAATTACTGGCCCACCACCCTAACTACTAGGCTGCCAAGAAGCCCTTATGTTTGTATTGTTCCATAAATAGGCATATCTACACAGTAATGGTGGCTGTGATACCAACTAGCCTAATCATTTTTGCATTGAGATGATCGTCCTATTTTAGCTAAGTCGACAAATGAAATTGATGAACTCAACAGACACTTAAACTAACACGTAATGCGTAACACATGTAACATAATAAACTTACACGCAATCGGACATGTGACGTGTCAGTGACACGTTACGCGACGTGAACACTACGTCTACATGATGTGTACATGACATGAATGCGTCGGCAGTTTGACGCCTTAAAAACAAACTTGTCTCCATTGACAGTCAATGTTAATTAATGCCGTTATTTTATAGCGCTAGGAAGACGTTAGGTGACTTGGTGAGAGTTATCAGTAGCTTCACCAATTCTGGCATGAATCACCCCCCATACCACTCCTCGACCAGAGCGTCCAGCGTGCGCTCTGAACACTCCGAGAGCGAAACGCCCAGAGCGCTCTCTGGTACTGCAGATTGAATTTACTAACACACCCAAAGTGTACACTCTTTCAGTTATAATTTTATCAAAAACTTTTAACAATATTTCAGATTGAATTTGGCCGAAATTTGTATATTCATATTGTTATAGATCCTTTGTAAACAGAGTACATACCCATTACACACGTGCAAGCAGAGACAAGTATGAGGTTAAATATTTAACTCTTGTCCTTGCAATGGCATGTTGTTTGCTTACATTTGTCTGGGGCTTACATTTTGAATGTTAGATTAGATATTAAAACAGTTTTAACTTTAGGTCACGACATACTCACTGATTCTATAGCTTGGAGCTAGCTATGTGGCAACAATTTGAGTTTTCAATTATAACAGACCATTAAAAATATTGACCCCGACGTGATTTGAACACGCAACCTTCTGATCTGGAGTCAGACGCGCTACCGTTGCGCCACGAGGTCTGAAACCACAGGATGGCCTTTCATGTATGTGACTGTGTCCAAACACAATACATTTTCTGTTGGTATGTCTAGTTTTTCACAGTTTGCTATCACTAAACAGAGAATGGTGGCAGATTACAAACGTGAAATCGACTGTTTGCTCCAGCAATTATCTGTTATAATTTGCTTGGAGCAACTGCAGTTTCCCACTTACTACAGATTGTAAGGTTTAGCGACTAGTGCTTTTTGAGGTCGGTTCGGTTTCGGTTCAATTATTTAAAAAATAATTACGGTTTTGGATTTCGGTTTTGATAATTTTTTAAATATGAAATGCATAATAAAATAATAACGTTACAGTGATTGTATACAACATCTGTTATTTCTTTATAATTTGACCAGAACAAATGGACAGGGTTGACAAGGGGACACAATAGCTTTATGAAAATGTAAATATTATTAAAATAGTCCAATGGAAGTAATTAAAGACAGTTAAGTGCATGTCTGTAACAGGGTGGACATATTATATGGCTGATTCACTGAAAATGTGTTTATAATTAATTAAGTGCTGGAGCTTGGCCAACATGTTTTTCTACAAGTCTAATATTTCCCTTTTTATAGTAAAACAGAAAAGGAATATAAATTCGGAAATAAAAAAGGAAAATGTTGCATGGTCCAAATGGTACTCTTTTGTGATATTGACCCATGCCCATTAAGTAAAACGCTAAAATTACTCACAGCACTCAACTATGTCTGCTGAGAAGGTTCTAATTCATAACTTTTTTCTTATTTTATATATGGCCGGTTAGCTCAGTTGGTTAGAGCGTCGTGCTAATAACGCGAAGGTCGCGGGTTCGATACCCGTACTGGCCACAGACTTTTCTTTTATTGTTTTACTAGTTGAACTTTAGTGCATTTGGTACCATATGCCAACGTGTATGTGTCATTAAATGTTAAAAGCAAACGTATACTAGTGGTCCTACTAAGTGACATTGATATTTGCAATAATTTACTGTTTCAATTAGAATAGATCTCTCAAATTCAAATCTGGACCTTGAAGCCAGTTCCACTGCTTTTTTTCATTATTCTCATCTAATCAAGGACTGATTTAGACCTGGGACACCAGGTGGGTGCAGATTGGCAGTCTACAACATAGATTACATTAATTGATGGGGAGATACAGACATCATAAAACCAACATAGATTTACACAACTGATGTCCAGGCTATGCATTAGTCGCCTCACATCAAATCATGAATGTAAAAGGACTAATTTTGTACTTCAGTTGCACTTTTCCACACGGATGAAATACACTATATGACCAAAGGTATGCGGACACTTGTTTGTCAAACATCTCATTCCAAAAACAGACGTGTCCAGTTAGTTATTTGGTAGAACAGAACACGAGCAGTACTCCAGACCTCCAGGGTAGGATTTGAAAACAACAAGGAAAAGATTTGATTGTAAAAAGTGTTTCCGCCCGGTCTCGAACCGGGGACCTTTCGCGTGTTAGGCGAACGTGATAACCACTACACTACGGAAACTTGAAGAAATAGGTAAGGAGTAATTGTAATGTAGGGGAGTCGCAAAAACCTTACAACCGATTTATAGAATAGGTACATGAAGTAATTGGTCAAGATTATACCGTTACTAGCCTACAAGTCATTTAAAGAAATGGTCTAGGATTACTATTTGCACTCACATACATTCTTCAATCCCAATCCTTTGTATCACAAGGTTAGAGAAGGCCTGCTTAGCATTTTCATGTTGCACACTAACATCATGGCGCCAGAGAAGACAGCTGACGTTTTACGTGCTCCTAACCGAATGTGTTTTTTTGTTGTTGTTTTTTTGCGTTGTTTGTAACTTATTTTTTAAAACTTATTTAGTACGTAATGTTGCTTGTTTTTCTAGAACAGACTGGAATATGTTCCGGGATTCTTCCGATGGCATTGAGGAGTACACCACATCAGTCATTGGCTTCATCAATAAGTGCATCGATGACGTCGACCCCACGGTGACCATTCGTATATACCGCAACCAGAAGCCATGGACTACAGACCACGTCCGCACTGAGCTAAAGGCTAGAGCTGCCACTTTCAAGGAGAGGGACTCTAACCCGTAAGCTTATAAGAAATCCTGCTATGCCCTCCGACGAACCATCAAACAGGACTAAGATCGAATCGTCAAATGTGGCAGGGCTTGCCAACCATTATAGACTACAAAGGGAAGCAGAGCCAAGAGCTGCCCAGTGACACGAGCCTACCAGACGAGCCAAACTACTTGTATGCTTGCTACAAGGCAAATAATACTGAAACATGCATGAGAGCACCAGCTGTTCCGGATGGCTGTGTGATCACGCTCTCCACAGCCGATGTGAGTAAGACCTTTAAACAGGTCAACATTCACAAGGCCACAGGGCCAGACAGATTACCAAGACGTGTATTTCGACATTATGCGCTGACCAACTGGCAAGTGTCTTCACTGACATTTTCAACTTCACCCTGTCCGAGTCTTTAATACCAACATGTTTTAAGCAGACCACCATAGTCCCTGTGCCCACAAACAATAAGGTTACCTGCCTAAATGACTCGCGTCTGTAGACATGAAGTGGTTTGAAAGGCTGGTCATGGCTCACATCAACACCATTATCCCAGAAACCCTACACCCACTCCAATTTGAGTACTGCCGTACAGATCCACAGACGATGCAATCTCTATTGCACTCCACACGGCCCTTTCCCACCTGGACAAAAGGAACACCTATGCGAGAATGCTATTCATTGAATACAGCTCAGCGTTCAACACCATAGTGCCCTCAAAGCTCATCAATAAGCTAAGGACCCTGGGACTAAACACCTCCCTCTGCAACTGGATCCTGGACTTCCTGACGGGCCGCCCCCAGGTGGTAAAGGTAAGTAGCAACACATCCGCCACGCTGATCCTCAACACAGGGGCCCTTCAGGGGTGCGTGCTCTGTCCCCTCCTGTACTCCTTGTTCACTAATGACTACACGGCCAGGCACGACTCCAACTCCATCATTAATTTTGCCGGTGACACAACAGTAGTAGGCCTGATCACCAACAATGACAAACAGCCTATATGGAGGAGGTCAGAGACCTGGCCGTGTAGTGCCAGGACAATAACCTCTCCCTCAACTTGATCAAGACAAATGGAGATGATTGTGGACTACAGCAAAAGGAGGACTGAGCACACCCCCATTCTATTGACGGGGCTGTAGTGGAGCAGGTTGAGAGCTTCAAGTTCCTTGGTGTCCACATCACCAACAAACTAACATGGTCCAAGCACACCAAGACAGTCATGTAGAGGGCACGACAAAACCTATTCCGCCTCAGGAGACTGAAAAGATTTGGTATGGGTCCTCAGATCCTCAAAAGGTTCTACAACTACACCATCGAGAGCATCCTAACTGGTTGCATCACTGCCAGGTATGGCAACTGCTTGGCCTCCGACCGCAAGGCACTACAGAGGGCAGTGCGTACTGCCCAGTACATCACTGGGGCCAAGCTTCCTGCCATCCAGGACCTCTATACCAGGTAGTGTCAGAGGAAGGCCCTAAAAATTGTCAAAGACTCCAACCACCCTAGTCGTCATAGACTGTTTTCTCTGCTACCGCACGGCAAGCGGTACCGGAGCGCCAAGAGACTTCTAAACATCTTCTACCCCCAAGCCATAAAACTCCTGAACATCTAATCATAGTCTCGCTATTGTTATTTTACTGCTGCTCTTGAATTACGTGTTCCTTTTCTTTCTTATTCTTATTCGTTTTTTTAAACTGCATTGTTGGTTATGGGCTTGTATGTAAGCATTTCACTGTAAGGTCTACAGCTGTTTTATTCAACGCATGTGACTAATACAATTTGATTTGATTTGAACATGTGACGTACACTATAGAGTCCAAAAGAGAGGTGGTGGCTCACATTTCAGGTACATGTTACATTTGGAGAGTGTGTGTGACCAGGCAAATGTGGCTCAGCTGTCTGCCAGTTGGGAAGACCCACACATTGAAAACTTAACAAAGTAGGGCCCTCAATTCATTGTTCGGATCAACTATTTTCGACCTCATATTATATATAGGATTCAGATACGGTATAATGAACTATCTAATGTCATTGTCAATTGGCTGTGTCCCTTGCTGACTTCTATTTGGAAATGTATATTCTAATGTACTGTAACAAAAAATATATATAATAATTTATATTATCAGAAACTTTATACTAAACTATAAGTGGCAAAAAATATCATTGTTTGATTATTTTGTACTGCCCAATCATATTAAGCCTAATCATATTAATATGACAACATTTTCCAATCAGAAACGGTTTTTCAAAATCTGTTTCTCAGTGTCACGAGTTCCGCCGAAGTCGGTCATTCTCCTTGTTCGGGTGGCGTTCGGTGGCCGACGTCACCGGCTTTCTAGCCACCAGCGATCCACTTTTCATTTTCCATTTATTCTGTCTGTCTTTTCACACCTGGTTTCACTCAACTAATTACTTGTTTATTATTTAACCCTCTGTTCCCCATGTGGTATTTTTTGAGGGATTGTTTATTGTATTTTCGGTCTGTCATGGTGTGCGTGTATTTGTTACTGTGTATATTTGACATTTTGAGTAAAAGTATGTTGATTACTCATATCTGCTGTCATGCGCCTGACTCTCTACATCAGCTACACTTAGGACCCATTACACTCAGTTTGATGCAAGCCGCCTTGGCACCCCCTGACAACCGTGGGTCGAGGAAATTTCTGGTTGCGACAACCAATCATATTCCCGTCCGCAACCAGGACGTTACCAAGATTTGCACTCGCCAACCAATCCGAGATGCCAGTGCAACCAAGAGGTAATCAATAATTAACCAATGAGGATATAGCTATGGCCGGACCTTTAAACTCGAGAAGAGAACCATGGAAAAATATATTTCCTCTCAGGTAATTTTGTTCGGGAGTTATCTGTATTTTCTGAAGTATCGTTTACTATGAGCTATGGCGGGACCTTTAAAAGCTAGAATAAGACCATGGAAAAACAGATTTCCTCTCAGGTTATTTTGGCGAGATATCTTTTCTGGAGTAACGTTAGCTACAATTATTATTGTCTGCCGTTTCCATTCATCATCGATCAGAAGATCTAGCAGGTAAGATCAGTGTATTAGGCTGCTAGCACGGTTATCAAGAGTGACAGTGTCGCTACAGTAACGTTATCTAACGCGTTAGTGAACTGGCGTTTTGACACTAACACATGTTATCGAAGTAACGTCAGCTAGTTTAACGTCCGATGACTCTGAGCAAAATAGTCTGTTAATCCAACTATTTCCATACTAAACTGGAGTTATTATTTGCTTATTACAATAGCTAGCAATCTAAACAGTGTTTTTTGAGAAAAAAAAAAGTTTTTTTTTTCAAACCTCTTTTCTCTTTTAATGTAGCTATTTGGACTAGACATAGCTATAGGGCAAACACTGTCTTGATATCAAATAGGCTAGGGTCATCATGTTAATTATGAATCAAAAGGCACAAGCCATATCATATGCTCTTGCTTATGCTGGTGTCTGTTTGTGGTATAAATGTCCTTTAGCAAGTAGCTTAAGATAACAACACAAGTAGCTACAGTTGATATACTTCATTTTATTGTTCCATCTATTAATCCAGTCTGCTCACTGATTAAAATGTATATTATTTATGCTTATTAAATACAAACTTTCCCCTTTATTTTCACAGCAGACATGGAGCCCAGGTTCAGAAAACTGCTAAATGGAAGCCTTGTCTTAACGGACAGTAAGGATTTCCAGGAGTTACAGGACAAAAACTGCTAAAAGAGCATGGAGCAGGGCTGTGTCTCCAGACAAAGTGGTGGTACAAAATAAGTTATAAACAACATTAAAAAAAATTACAAAATACAAAAATGACAAAATAGCACAGTTGGTTAGGAGCCCGTAAAACAGCAGCTATCCTCTCCGGCGCCATGGGTTAAACATGGTGTACACGGTCCAACGAAATGTACATGAAATGACCATTCTTCCATGATGTAATTATCAGTTATAACAGAAGCCTCCTTAGCGCAGTAGGTAGCGCGTCAGTCTCATAATCTGAAGGTCGTGAGTTCGATCCTCACAGGGGGCAGTAGTTTTACCAACAGTCTCTTTAGCCCACGGGAGAGTAAAATGTTGGCAACATAATTTTTTACACCTTTATTTAACTAGGCAAGTCAGTTAAGAACAATTTGGTGTTTGTCGTCTGCCGAAATTGTTTTTATATCAAATTCAAACACTTCAATTGGCTAATGGTAGGTTGTAGAGGTGCTATAATGCAAAGTGTGTGTTACAATGCAAAGATTGTTTAGCCTAACATTAAAATGAAATTGATCTGGTAATGAAAAACGTAGGCTTTCTTTCACTTATCCTTTCAAATGCGGACAGTTACAGCTAATTTAGATACGCAGTGTTTCGCGTAGTTTTCTTCTGAGCTGTGTACTCGGGTTCGATTCCCGGCCAGTGAAATAAGATATTTTGTTTGACTCACCCTGTGAAATTAACCTCTTCATGTAGCTTGTTAGGAATATATTTTATGTCACTTTCAAAAACTGAACTCTTCGAGGTAAATTTCAGCTAAGCGTTGGTGGTATAGTGGTGAGCATAGCTGCCTTCCAAGCAGTTGACCCGGGTTCGATTCCCGGCCAACGCAGCTGATTTTTATGTTAATAAGAATAAAATACTGAAGTTTTATTCTAGTCATGTGGTTTTTACTTTGTTCTGTTCTATCGCTTTATTTTTATCCATCCAGCCCTGAGTTCTGTTTCATTGACATGGCATGCAGTGTATTCAAAGGGCAGGGATGGGGTGGCCTGAAACTACTCTGCCATGTGTTCTCTCAATGATTTAGGCTGCAGCATGTTTTTCTTTCAGTAAACAGCCTTTATTTTAGCCTTTATTTTGATTTGGACAAATAAGTCACTAACGCACATATATTCAATATATATTTTTTTTAACATAAAATGTTGATAGTCAAAAGCCCCTTGCAGGTATAGGATGTGTCTCGTTGCCAACGGTGAGTCGAGGAAATTTCTGGTTGCGAAAACCAATCATATCGTTGTCTGCAACCAAGAGCCCGCCTGCCCGACTACTCTGCCTGTCCTGACCCTGAGCCCACCTCTGGATTACTGATTACTGACCTATGGCGGATTTGACCCTGCCTGCCATCCTGTACCTTTGCCCCTATACTCTGGATTATCGACCCCTGCCTGCCTTGACCTGTTACCTGCCCCTGTTGCTATAATAAACATTGTTACTTTGACAGTCTGCATCTGGGTCTTACCTTGATTCCTAATAGATATTGATGATATCTGCATTTTCATGCTAAAAAGAAAGTGAATATCTGACTCACTTATTTTATGAATGTAAATCTGTGATAGAAAAACCTTGCAGAATAATGATTTACCATTATGAACACTACCCATGTTCTTGACATGAAGGATATAATATGTTACTATTGCAATGAAAAATTTTCGAGTTTAAACAATTATTTTTGCCAAATACTTTATACACAAACAACATTTTTTGAATTCTATACCAAAATTATAAATATTTTGGATTGAATTTAATAATCTTAAAACAATATCCCTTGTGAATAACAAAAATAACATCTTCCTGAATCATATTTTTTCTGAGTGAATACAATTGCACTAGAATTGTCGTTTAAAATTATTTTTAAAATATATATTTTTAAATGTTATATGTATTTATTTATTTCTTGTTCAGACCTGTGTTTTGTTTTGTTAAATGTTTGATGTAGGGATGGATGCAAATTGTTGATTTTGAATGATGAATAAATAAAAAATATCGGAGTACAATTATTGTAGGAATTGACAGGCACGAGGGGTCTTTCATGACGTCGAGAGATGCGTTTTTGAGATCAGAAGGAACAGCGTTTGCACTGTGTTGATAATTTCTGGTGAGTTATTTGCCAAATTATATATTTTTGTTCATCAATTAAAATTCTGGAAAGTTCATGGTGTGTGAGCCAGTGGACTTTTGCCAGAGGAGAGAGAGAGATACATTTGCGCAGCAGGTCAAATAATGATATACAGACTGGATAGCCAATTCAAATCATATTGTGTAGTTTGGCAGGGTTATTTCGATAGTTAACTATTTAGCTATTAGCATGTATTCATGTTGTTTCCGATGTCCTAAAATAACTTTTAACCGCAAATGGCCAACACGGTTGATATGGGTGACGGTTGATGAAACCAACGCTGCATACCCGGTTGTAAAACCGTCTCTCAAGCGCTCAAAATTGGCTAGGATTCTCTTCTATTCAATACTGGCCATGTAATTCTGACAAAGTCAAAAAAAACTTTTGATTAGAATAGCCTAATTGAGAAGTAACTCCTATGCTGTCATGATCTCCCCTGAACGCTGAATATTTTAACCTTACAAATAGATACACGTCTTAGTTCGCTATCTCGCCCACCCTAGCCATTTAATCCCTGGTTCATTGAATGAGGGAATCATTTTTTATAAAGACATAAAACCAATTTGGTTGTAATTGTAGTGTTACAGGGTGGTCAACCATCCCGGAGAGTCCTCGGGAGCTATTGGATGTGCAGGCTTTTGTTCCAACCCAGTTGAACACACCACATTGTAAACAAATAAAATAAAATCAACTGCTCAGCAGGACCTTGATAAACTGACTCTGGTGTGTTTGAGCAGGGTTGGATCAAAAGCCTGCACACCCAATAGCTCTGCAGATGGAGGATTGACGGACCACATGTGTTTTAATCAGTAGCCTATCAGTTCAGTATTTTACTTTGTGAGGGGTTGAGTGCCTTGCTCAAGGCCACAACGCAGGAGATATATAATACATGGTATCAGAGACTAGCAGCATTCCATTGTCAATAACAGTGATAATAATTCATGTTATTTTGCGAAGTGGTTCCTTGCATCATACCACACAATTTTAAGCCACCTTTTTGGCCCATGGTGTCACAGATGTTTGTTTTTGCTTTTTGGGGGGGGAGTGACTTGAGTTTTCGGACATGTAAAGAATCAGTCCTACTTGCCCGAATGACAAGTCTCGAAAAAAGTTCATGTGGAGCCCTGGTCTAAAGGGATAGTCCATGGTAGCCCGTCATTATAAATAAGAATTGGTTCTTAACTGACTCCTAGTTAAATTAAATAAATTGTGTGCTTTGCAATTTCACCAGCTGAGGGCAGTATAGTACACTAAACAGTCCTGTATTTGCTCCAGCATGGTTGTCAGAAAGCTAGTTTTTTTCCCATAATCACAGGCAAAATAGCCATTTACAGCTGCGTGTTCGGGTAAGTTTTTCACTGTCACCATTCACCAAAATATTATTCAGTCACCTGGAATTTGATTCCTAAGACCATATAGGCCTATTTGCATAATAAATAATTGTTTAAATTGTTTTTATAAAAGTTGTTTTATAAAGCCTGATATGTCAGATTGTCAAACTCAAGTGACACTTTGAATTCCATTAAAGATGTATATTTTGAATTAATCAACCATGCCCTTTATTGGGTTAAATAGGATGTCATTATCTATACTGTTTTATAAACTGGGTGGTTCAAGCCCTGAATGCTGATAGGCTGAAAGCCATGGTATATCAGACTGTATACCACCGGTATGCCCCAAAATGGCTTCTTACTGTTCTAATTAAGTTGGTAACCAGTGTATAAAAGCCTTAAAGGACCTCGGGGGTTTGTGGTATATTGCCAATATACCATGGCTAACGGCTGTATCCAGGCACTGTGTAGTGCATAAAAACAGCCCTTAGCCATTGTATATTGGCCATACACCAAATATAAATATCCAACCCACTGGGCATAGACGTCAAATTAACGTTTATTCCACGTTGGTTTAACCTAATTTTATTGAAATGACGTGGAAACAATGTTGATTCAACCGGTGTGTGCCCATTCGATATTATGTACATATCAGGCTATTGAGCATACTAGGGCTACCTACCTCTTCTGCTTGTTATTTTTTTTATTTGACTCTGATTATTGCTTATTGTACTTCAATGTTGAGGGAGCTAGCGCACAAGCATTTCAATGAAGCTTTTATACCGTGACGAATAACATTTGATTTGATTTTGGTCTCCTTCGTTGTGTTGTGGGTGTGACAGATCTAAAGTGTAGGCTATGGATTTCCCAGGTCTAATACATGAATAAAATGTCAACATGACCTAAAAGGAATCGCCAGTGACCCACCAATGAGTCTAGACTCTCGAGACTCTAGTCTAGACCATATGGGAACAATAGATATAGTTTTATGTCAATGCACAATCCATCATGAAGCCATATGTTATGTTTAGTATTACATTGTTATTGATTACTGCATTGTTGCAGTTAGAGCTTGCAAGAAAGGCATTTTACTGTGTGCACGTGCCATTAAAAACGTGAAACTTGGAATATAGCCTACAGAAAAGCTTTGATTAAATGAAATAGCCCAACCTGAAAATTAGATATTATTTATTCATATCTGACACCCGTTCTGATCATAGAGGGTGGGGGGAGAGTGAACGCGTGTGCATAGCTTCGGAGAGAAGCGCATGGCTTGGGGGAGAGAAGTATGCACGCAGTCGAACAGCGCCTGTTGAGTGTGGGACGTCTACCAATCTTCGTCTACTACAATACCGTCTCTCCCCTCCTCAAGACAAGATCATATAGGCTCAGTGTGGAAGGGCCTTTATGCATTAAAACCAATAATGTGAGAACCCGATGCAGACCTCGTGTCATGGACGTTTAATTGTAACAACAGCTCCATTTTATTTGTGTCGTACATTTTCTTAACCGGCGGTGAAATCATCGATTTACACTAACCTACTGATACCTGGATTGAGATGCGGCAATGTTCCGAGCAATATGCACACGTGTAAACTTCTGCTGGATTTGGCTGGCAGTTCTGTTTCTGCTGAAAGTAGAGGATGTTGGCGCGTACAGCTGTCATGAGGTGAAGACCGCTTTCCAGGTGCGACAGATCGGTCCGCTGAAGTGGGTACCGGAGACACCTGGAACAGGTAACTAACTAACTGTCTGCCTTTCCCGCGGGTCAACAGTGACAGGCTAGGTTAACATTTAGTTCTGCACATTGCAGTCATGCCGACAGATAGTTTTGCACTCAAATATAAAGGCATTTCTATTGCATTGCTTTCCAGTAGTGTTAGTTCAGTGTAGCCTATTCACATCTAAACGCTGTTGCTCTTGTACGTTTAGCCTATTGAAATTACAATTCTGCAGGTACATGAGAAGTGTTACGCATGTCAGAAGGCTAACGTAACACAGCTCATTTGTCAACACTTTCGATCAAGAAAATGCACAGGTATGGAAAAGGAGTTCGTGACATTTAGATTCACAGTCGGTATTGTCATTCATCATGCTCATGTCAAGAGCGCACGTGGTTGAGAGGAGTCATATGCTGAGAGTCGGTGTAAAGGAATACTAATTGACAGACACCTCCAAGGTTTTGACTCAGCCCTGACAGGCGAACAGCTACAGGATGGTGTTATAACAACATACAGTGATCTCGCTGATTAGACAGGCCTACAAAAGTATCATCTGCTCATACATGTTGCACTAGAGGAGAAGGTTCTTCCAGGTCCTTTGAACAGCTGTTTTGCTTTAGGCATTTGTCACTTTATCAATAATTGTCATACTGTATAAAGCGCAAACATTTGGATTTCTTATTGTAAGAGCATGCAATGCAACTAACTGCTACAGAGTGATTATATAACCTACTGAGAATTGTTTTAATTAGAATGTTTTGCTATCACAGCCAAGCATCCCTGTATCAACTTGGCAATAGTATTGAATAATAACTAGAATCTTTAAATATTAAAATATTTCACAAGCCCAACCAGCTGCTTACCAAGCGAACATTCTGCCGTGAGAAATGAATGAATCATTTTGCTAATTTCGTTGTCAGAGCGCTCAGCAGTGAGACACATGTGACTTCTGAAGCCCAAGCTTTGAGCTGGAGAAAACCAGAGGGAGGAGAGAGTTTCTCAGACTATAGACAGCTTTTCCCAAACTCGGTCCCGGGGACCCCAAGGGGCGCACATTTTGGTTTTTGTACCTAGCACAACACAGCTGATTCTAATAATTAACTCATCATCAAGCTTTGATTACTTGAATCAGCTGTGTAGCGCTAGGGAAAAAAACTAAACGTGCACCTCTTGGGGTCCCCGGGACCGAGTTTGGGAAACACCGGACTAGAACCTCTCTAGAGACAAGGTTACTGATGTTTTCCTCAGATTGTTCCTCATAAGTCACATTTCTCTTAATAATTTCATGCCTGTGTGATGTTGAGATCTGATACTTTTGGACCTATTCAGAACAAATACGAAACAGATAATTGGAAGCGAAGTTGAGTGCAAGTTTGAGGCTGATACAGGATAGGCTTGTGGACACCATCTACCGTATGTCTTTCATATCTGTATGGAACATTAGGCCGACAGTAGCAGTAGGGCCATTATTGTCTTATAGAGGTTTGGCTACACCACAGGTCCACGGTCAGCTTTCTTGGTTAGCATATAATGACTAAGATTAGGAAACCTGATCCTAGATCTGTTTTTTGAGGCATAAACTATCTGGTGCTCTTAAAGGGATACTTCGGGATTATGACAATGATTCCCATTATCTATGTCCCCATAGTCCGATTAACACGTGGCTACTTTTTTTTTTATGTCTCCGTGTCAACTATTAAGGAAGTTAGAGGTAGCTTTGTGAGCAAATGCTAACTAACTTTAGCGTAATGACTGGAAGTCTATGCAGATACCCATAGACTTCCAGCAATTGTGCTAGCGCTAGTTAGCAACTTCCTGCAAACTGCACGCAGAGACATAATAATGGTATCCACAAGTTCATCTGACTCTGGCCCAAATCTCTTTAAGGAGCAAGTGGTGAAGACTGTGGTTTGGGCTTGTATCCAGCAGCTATGCTGATTTGATTCAAAAGACAGTCCCTGGGGAGAGCTGGTGGTTTGAACCCCAAGATCCCCAATTGGTAGCGGCTAATTGGGGATCCTGGGGGTCAAACAGGAAACAAAACACAACAAATAATATACATAACATTACATTATCTCTGTCTCACACTTCAGAAATAGCAGATGTCTTTTCACAGTCCCCGTTGTTCCGTAAGGTGTTCCTTTATCTGTTTTTATTGCTAGCTTGAGTTAGCTGGGATGGCAGAGAGTTCCGTTTAGTCATGACTCTATTTAACGCTGTGCATTTCCCAGCTTCTGTTCTGGACTGGGGACTGTGAAGAGACCTCTGATTGCTTGTTTTGTGTTGTACCGATGAGTGTCTGAACTGTGTGCCAACTGCTTGAACAGACAGGTCGGTGCCTATAACACATCAACAGCTCGCACAAAGACCAATAGGGATGCAGTCAATCTCTCCTCAACTTTGAGCCAGGAGAGATTGACGTGCATGTTGTTGACATCACCCTCCGTGTACAATTTAAGTGCAGTGCCGTGCTTTTCTGTTCTGGACCAACTGCAATTGACCTATGTCCCTCTTTGCTGAACATGACCACACTACTGGGCAGTAGTCCAGGTGCGACAAAACTAGGGCCTGTAGTACCGGGCTGGTCAATTGAGATGTCAAGAAAGCAGAGCAACGTCTTATCATGGACAGATCTCTTCCCATTTTAGCAACCATTGAGTCGATATGTTTTGACCATGACAGCTTGCTGTCTAGGGCTATGCCCAGCAATTTAGTCTCCTCAACTTGCTCAATCGCCACATTATTCAATAGAAGATCTGAATGAGGTTTAGCATTGAGCGAGTGATTTGTCCCATAAACAATGAGATATGTTGCACCAGCCTATTGCTAGTTTATCCATTCTGAAACTGACTGGAGCTTTATGTTAAGGGTGTCAGTGATTTATTTGACTGTCGTAGCCGACGTGTATACGGTTGTGTCGTCAGAGTACATAGACACACAGGCTTTATTCAAGGTCAGTGGAAGGTCATTAGTAAAAACAAAACAACAATTGTCTAAGCCGGCTGCCCTGCGGTAACCTGTACTCAAACCAATTTGAGTTAGAGGGTTCCATTAAAGAAAACCCTCTGTGTTCTATTCGATAGGTAACTCTCAATCCACGAATAGGCAGAGGATGCAAAATCCGTCACACCTGCGTTTTTTTTTCAGCAATAGGTTGTGATCAATGATATTCAAAAGCTGAACTCTAACAAAACAGCTCCCACAATCTTCTCACGATCAATTCCTTTCAGCCAATCATCAGTCATTTGTGTCAGTGCTGAGCATGTTGAGTGCCCTTTCCTATAAGCATGCTGAGAGTCTGTAGTTAATTTGTTTTCTGTAAAATAACATTGGATTTGCTCAAACACATTTTTTTCCCCAAAAGTTTGCTAAGCACTGGTAACACGTTAATCTTGTCAACAAAAAATGCATTAAAGTGGTTGGCAACATCAAAGGGTTTTGTTATGAACAAGCCGTCTGCCTCAATGAAAAATGGAGCTGTTCGCTTTTTTGCCTAGAATTTCATTTAAAGTACTGCAGAGCTTCTTTTCTTTTTACGATCATTCTTTCTATAATTTATATTTGTTCCGTAGTACCTTTTCTTCTTCTTTATGTTTAGTGATGACTTCATTTACTGTATGTTTGCCAGTCTGCTGTGTTGTCAGACCTATTTGCTATTCTCATTGCTCTCATCCCTCTCAGCCATACCGTTTTTAAATTCATCATCTATCCAAGAGGAATTGGCCGTTCTAACAGTCAGTTTCTTAATGGGCGCATGCCTATCAGTAAACCGGAAGAAGCAGTTTCACAAATTCTTCAAGTGTGGCATCATTACACACCACTTGTATGATCGCTCATACACAGTTTTAGGGCCACTCTTTGGAACTTTGGTTTTTCTAGGCATGGCTATTATATTATGATCACTACATCTGCTGGGTGTGGATATTGCTTTAGAGCACATTTCTTCAGCATTAGATGTGATGCGATCAATACACGTGGATGATTTAGTTCCTGATCTGTTTGTAAATACCCTGGTAGGTTGACTGATAACCTGAACCAGATTGCAGGCATCAGTTACAGCTTGACGCTTCTTTTTGAGTGGGCAGCTTGATGACAACCAGTCAATATTTAGGTCACCCCTCCCAAAAAATACCTTTCTGTTGATATCACATACATTATCAATCATTTCACACATATAGTCCAAATACTGACTTTTAGCACTCAGTGGGCTATAGAAACTTCCTCCGAGAATAAGCTTTAGGTGAGACAGGTGAACCTGTAGCCATATTACTTCCACATCCTCTGACATGAGATCCTTACTCAGCCTAACAGGATTATGACTCTGGACATACATGGCAACACCTCCCCCATTTGCATTTCTATCTTTCCTATATATTCTATGATCATAACTACTACTGCATCATCAAAGGAATTATCTAAGTGTTTCAGATATGGCCAGAATATGAATGTTTTCTGATGTTAGTACGTTGTAAATTTCATGATACTTGTTTCTCAGGCTACATATGTTAATAATATGGGCTATTTTTGGTCCTTTTCTGGGTTGCTTGTATGTTATTAGTGCTATTCTGAGAGGCTGCTCCGAGGTAGACATTTATATTTGAGCCGAGGAACAGGAACATAGGAACATAGATTAGGTTACTTACATTGACTGCACTTATATTTCTCTGGGATATATTACGATATCCATGTCCTCTGTTGCTTATTATGTCAGGGAGGACTAGTGTGCTACCAAACCCAGACTGTCAGTCTCTTACGCAGGCCGCTATGTTGATGTGGATAATCCTGGAACCCCTGGGGTTGGGGTGAATCCCGTCTCTTTTAAAGAGAGTTGGTTGCTCCCACAGCAAGTTAAAATTGTCACAAAAGGAGACATTCCTGTCTTTGCAAAGTTTCTTCAGGAACTCATTTAGTGCAGCGGGGCGGCTGTAACGTTCCGAACCCATTCTAAAGCACAGCCGGGGGCCAGAGAAGATTATTCTCTTCCCTTTGCCAACAAGGGTGTTCAAGAGAGTGTTGTAGTCTTTCTTCAGTTCCTCAGATTGCCTAAAGCGAATGTAGTTAAAGCCAATGTGGGTGACGATGGCGCCAATACTAGAGTAGTTGGCTAGACCTGTGGGCAGGAGGGAGTTGATGTCTTGGGTACAGGCGCCTGGTTGACAGTGGACCTTGGTCGGCCATAGGGCTGTTGTGGTGACGTATGATTACGCCACACCGGCGGTCACCAGTTATGAAGGCAGTCAAATTCCAACATGACCATTTAGTCACTGTAATTAGGCTTCTCCAAGCTCTGATGCTGCTGCTGGTCATTAGTAGCCTACCAAACTTGCTAACTGCCTGCTACTCAGCACTCTATTGTCCTTTTAATCACTCTGACATCAGTGCAAATGTAATCGAAAATCTAATCAAACACTTCATGAGAGCTCATGTTGCGCAACATTTCTAAAGGCTGTGTAATTGCGGGAGAAAAGAGTGATGGCCGCTAATAAAAAGAGGAGGATCCCATCAGCTTTCTATTGGCTAGGCCTACCATTTTTATCTCTCAACTTTCCTAATATTAAGCACATTGCTTATATTTACAACAGGAGTATAGCCTACCTGGCTGACATGGAAATAAACCATGGGGAAAAGCGTCCTCCATTCGCTATTTAAGTGCATTGATGGCATTTTTCTGCTTCCCCTGTTTTGTTACAGGTGTATGATAATGGTTCATTCTAAATCAAAACAAATGTCACACATATATTATTTAGTGTATGTAAAGACAAGATTAGTCAAGAATAGTCTGATGGGTGACAATACTAGCCTGTGCATTATATATTATCTCTTGTGAATGATGCCCAGCATAAGAAACAATAATTTTTTTATGCAACTTGTTCGATTCATAGTCACACACCTCATGTAGCCTATCCCATAGGCCTATACGTTTTGATAAGGTTTGTATCACAACTAAAGTGGCCAAATAACTTCTTAAAATTAAGCACATGAATCCGCTTTACAAGGGGGATAGAGCCTCACTGGAATACATAAGCAGCACGTGAGTTTCAATGGAACATTGCTACGCTTATAATGTGAAGAAATAGTCTAATAGTTTATCAACATTTTAAGCTAAACATTCTGATCAGTTGCATCAGCCACATTGCATAAAACAAGTTTTTGTTGATGCTAGTGGTTGTATTAATTTGGGATCTATCGCATCCCACAACTGTCCCAGACTATGTTTGGAATATTTATTTCTCGCACAGATTAGAATATGTCGACTTTTGTACTATGGGGGATAGTAGATTGACATAGGCTAGTGCTTTTGCTGTTCGTTAGACCTACTCATGTCGTTGGCTGACGAAAAGTAAATGTGGACAGTTCTTCCAATATCTTCAATATGCACCTCGGAATCTGATAAGGACGCGCTCAGTTGGGTCCCTGATGTGTCTGTCTTCACTTGTAGCCTGTGAGAAATACACGATGATGTGACAGAGAGTCATGTGAGTGAGAGACGCTTCGGAGTTCGCAGCACACTCAGGGAGAAGGACACAAAGCAGCGCTCCGGGCCGCAAATGGCGTGGATAAAAAAAATATGAAAAAAATAAAATACTCTGTTTATTCAGTTTTACACACACGACAACACAGAACAATATTAATAACATACTCAACTAGAAAAAATACAAATAAAAAAAATGTGCTTTAAAGATACCGTACTTTAGACAAGTTAAACACACCGGGCAGAAGGCTACACAAGTTAAAGGGCAATCTGTAGTACAGTGACAGAGTAGACACCTCACCATTGTTCCTGTAAACAGTCAAGGGATAAGGGTGGAGAAATGCAACCACTCAAAGACAGTCATGGCCACAGACCGACCATCCACTGGACCAAAAATAAAGTTTACAATGCTTCATTTATAATCATTTTTATTTTATGTAAGCATGAACAAAATAAAAAATACAAACAGGGCAAAACAAGCTCACATTTTAGTCTCTGACCCGGCAAGATGAACAAGGCACCCGAAGGTCACAATCAATAAGCACTTCATCAACCTTAATGCCCCCCCCCCCCAAAAAAAACACACAAAGAAATGCTCATCCAACCCTTAAGTCACAGGGGAGTCAAATACAGACTTTTTTTAGTTTTAATTGGAATGCCATCAGAGGATGGACTGTTTAAAGTAAGACCGGAATGGAGCCCAAGCCTCATTAAACAGTTTGGGGTTCCCACGCGTATTGAATTAAAACAATTCTAGTTTCAGAGAGCACAACACATCTCCCACCCAATATTTATAAGATGGGGGAGCTGCCATCTTCCAGTTCTGTAGTATTAGCCGTCTAGCTAAAAGAGTTGTGTAAGCAACAGTGTCCGACTGGATTCTTGAAAGGGGGGTACCTATGGGCAGTACTCCAAAAAGTGCTGTAAGGGGAGACGGATGGTGTCATATATATCAGAGAAACATTTAAATATTAATTCCCAGAAACCTGACAGTTTATGACAGCCCCAAAACCAATGCAACAGTGTGGCTGGTTCCACTTTACATCAGACACAGGTAGGATCAAAATCAGAGAATATTCTTCCTAGTTTGGCCCCGGACCAGTGGATACGGTGAACCACCTTGAGTTGAATGAGGCTGTGTCTAGTGCTAAAAGAGGACGAGTGCACCCTGTGCAGCACAGATTCCCAGGTGTCTTCCCCAAGTTCCTCCCCCAAATCCTTTTCCCATCGAGTCTTTAAAGGCACCAAAGAAGGGTTCTGTAAGTCATTAATGATTGCATATACATCTGAAATTGCGCCCCTAGGAAGCTTGTTCAGCTCCAAAATGCTCTCTATAGCTGTATTCGCAGGCCTGTGGGGAAATTCAGGTGTGTTCCTAGTCTGGAGATATTGCGCTGAAATTTGCAGCCCAATAGTATGTCTGAAAATTTGGTAGAGCTAAACCACCCAATGCCTTAGGCTTCTGTAAATGTTTTCTACCAATCCGTGGTACCTTGCCATCCCAAATAAAAAACATGAATGTTTGATCCAGTGAATTAAAAAATATTTTGGAATAAAAATGGGTAAACATTGAAATTAAATTGGGCAACACACTCATTTTAATGACATGAATCCTTCCAATAAGAGAAAGAGGTAGTGAATTCCAAAAAGTAGAAGATTGTTTCAAACTGTCTGCTAGAGCAACAATGTTTTCCTGAAACAAATTTGAATATTTCTTTGTCACTTTAACTCCCAAGTAGGTGAATTGATCGCGGACAATCCTAAACTGAAAACTTGTAAAGAGCACTTTAAAGCAGCCTTGTTTACAGGAAAGAGCTCACTCTTGCCTAGATTCAGCTTGTACCCTGAGATTGATCCAAACCTTTTAAGAACAAATAAGGCACGTGGCAATGAGGTATCAGGGTTGGAGATAAACAGAAGGAGGTCGTCAGCATATTTAGCCCTGGTGATGCCTAGGAGAGAAACAAGGCACTTACATATATAGGATCTTAATTTGATGAAGGAAAGGCAGATGAGCTTCATGATTTACACACTTTAACTGAAAGCCTGCACTAACACACGGTTGGTTAAATACTGAACAAAAGTATGAACGCAACATGCAACAAATAAAAACAATGTGCTGAGTTACAGATCATAGAAGGAAATCAGTCAATTTAAATAAACTCATTAGGCAGGGGCGCAGCCATGGGTGCCAGGCCCACCCACTTGGCAGCCAGGTCCACCCACTGGGGAGTCAGGCCCAGCCAATCAGAATACATTTTTCCCCACAAAAGGGCTTTATTACAGACAGAATTACTCCTCAGCACCCCCCTCTCCACTCAGACGATTGGTTACACGTGGTCTGTGGTTGAGAGGCCGGTTGGACGTACTGCCAAATTTTCTAAAACGATGTTGGAGGTGCCTTATGGTAGAGAAATGAACATTCAATTATCTGGCAACAGCTCTGTTGGACATTCCTACAGTCAGCATGCCAATTGCACGCTCCCTCAAAACTTGAGACATCTGTGGCATTGTGTTTTGTTACAAAATGGCACATTTTATAGTGGTCTTTTATTGTCTCCAGCACAAGGTGCACCTGTGTAATGATCATGCTTTTAAATCAGCTTCTTGATATGCTACACCTGTCAGGTGGATGGATTATCTTGGCAAAGGAGAAATGCTCAATAACGGATGTAAACCAATTTGTGCACAACATTTTGAGCGAAATAAGCTTTTTGTAAATATGGAACATTTCTGGGATCTTTTATTTCAACTCATGAAACATGGGACCAACACTTTACATTTTGCATTTATAGTTTTGTTTAGTATATTAACAGTATTGCACTTTTCATGTAGCATCATTTTGGCCAACTAATAGCCTAACCTCAGATCAAGCAACTTCATGGACTGAACGTTCAAATCATCATACATCTGTATCATCACCAGGGCTAACTACACTCCTGTCTCTTTTCTCTTCCCTGTGGTTCTGTCTCTCTTTGTGATATGTGTGGTAACATTTGTCTGTCGTTCCTTCTCATTCCTCTTTCCTTCTCATGCCTTCACATGTGAAAATAACACATAGGAATGTTTAGACGACAAGGTGGTTATCATCACCAAGGCCAACCGAGCCTCTCTTCTCTTTATTCTGCTCTTATTAGCTATTCCATGTTTCAAATATCTGCGGTAACGTCTTCATTTCTCTAAGGCCTTTGGAAAGTTTGGGAAACAGAAATAATGTTTCCCGTCTTGAGAAACCCTGACTGTTCAGGGTTTCCATGCCTGGATTGAATTCTATTTCAATTTAATAAGAACATTGTGAATGTAAAAAAAAGAGTTTTGATCTCGGGCTTGCCCTCTCCTCGAAACCGTTGTGTGTCCTTTGAAACGGAGCAGATGACTAGCTGCTTCCAGAGATGACTCAGATTCATGTGACATCTAATACCGATGTGGACGCAAACCACAGCCACTGGCAGGCTGTGTCTCGCTCTGCGCCACATCCAGGGGTAGAGGCCACTGCCACTTAATGTTGTCTGACTCGGTTTGCTGTAACAGGGAGAAGAGCAACAGATAGCCTTCCCGTCGAACATACCTAGAGGTGCATCCAAACCACTCAATTTGTTTGTTTTGGTGGCGGTGGCGTCGTCCCGGGCAACGGACGGTGCATGTAATTTCCAGGCAGAGCTGTTAGCTGGTTGTAAGCCCCTTGTGAGACAACGCAGGGGGACTGGGCCTTGTGAAGTTGTCACCAGTCTGAATGGAAGCATTTGAGCCGCTGCATGACAAGCGTTTACAGCATGCAGTGAAAGTGCAGCAGGCAGGGTATAGACAGCAGCTGACAGGCCTAGAGGATAGAGTGAGGTTTGGACTGATATGTGTGTTTGTGATTGGGGACAAAGTGAGAGCAGAGGCATAAGATTGGAATGACTGGCATGTGTTGCTGTGTTTCCATCCATACTGTACTGTACTGTAGAGAAGTCTACTGGTCTGTGTTTCCACCAAGGCCTCTAGGTCTGACTGTCCCCTTTAAATTGAGTGCTCTACATTTTTCTCCTTTAGTTTTCCATCTAATTGGTCACCCTCTATTTTTCTATCTCTCTCACTCACTTCCTCCATCTCGCCCTCAACTCCACTACCCCCAGCTAATTCAACACAACCATATGTGCTCTAAAGTCTCGTTTGTTTCTTTTTATTTGGAGTGGTCCAGAAGAGATTGCTTTGGGTCAGGCCCGTTCCCTCTTCAAAGTGCTGACCAGGGGATGGGGGGGGGGGGGGAGAATACGAGGGTGTGTGTGTGTGTACAACTAAGACTCTCAGATCAAACGCCAAGCATAGCAGCGCTTGATATTTGAAGTGCCGAAACCTTCGCTTTTTTAATAATTCTGTGTTTGCTTTAGGTTTACAGTGCTGCGTTTCATTCACGTGTGGTGAACTGATTCCTCATCAAGCGCCGTAGGAGTCTGGCTGCGGGGAACATTAGAGCCAGCCAATTGGATACGGGGGTAGTGATGCGAGGGCCAGCTTGTTTGTTCACCCGCCCGACTATGAGTGAAAATCGGAGGCCCGCACCCGAACCTGATCCACAAAAATAGAAAATGTGTTGTACAGAGCAATTTATTTTACAGACCTTTTTTAGATCGGCCTATGTTTCTGCTTATAATTTCCAACATTTTGGTAGGCTATTTGTTAGTCAACATGAATGTAATTAGGTACATGCAGCTTCTCTTCTGTCATTACTTGTTGCCCTAGAATACAAAATAATCCCTTGCTCAACAGAATAATGTCATAAATCAGCAGAATGAATGCTTCAATTTAGTTGACATTGGTAAGATTTTTCTCTTTCATCTCTGCTTCTCTCGTGCAGCAAAGACATTTAGGGACCAAAGAGAAAATGCAATTACATTCCAAGTGACATCATTTTTAAGGAAATTAAAAGCTGTGAAAACGTTTCTGGAGAGATTTCAGGTCGGTTTGGATGCGTATTTAATGTGTTTGAAATACTATCAGCTTTTATGATGCTGATAAAGATAGAATCTTTACAGACGGTCCCTAACCGTGCATTCATTCTCTCAAGATACTTAAAGAAAGAAATAATATTACTCCACTCCTGTTCCCGAGTACAAATGTACATTTGGTGTATCATTTTACTGCAAGAAATTATTCATATATTATATTAGGCTATATGAGAGGTTACAGACCTAGTGTCAGTGTCCAGATTTAATTTAACCCATCTGAACAGTAGCCAGCAGTTCCCTTGACGTGCCATTTCGAAGTCCCCATCTTGTGACTGTTGAATTTGTTTAGCGCCTCACAATCATCACACATAACACAGCGGACACTGCTATCATCCTCTTTTACCACTTCACCAAATCTTTCCCAAACATTCGGCTAAAGTTCTGGCCCTCCCTTCTTATTTTCAACTCCCCATTTTGAAAGATTTTCTAAAATCCGACATTGTCCTTTTTTCCTCAGTGGATTGACATGATCTTTTTCTGCCCAAGTTCCCAAAAGCAATTGGCAATTGGAGTGTGGCGCGGCGGTCTAAGGCAATGCATCTCAGTGCAAGAATCCAGGCTGTATCACATCCGGCCGTGATTGGGAGTCCCATAGGGCGGCACACAATTGGCCCAGCATCGTCTGGGTTTGGCTGGAGTAGACTGTCATTGTAAATAAGAATTTGTTCTTAACTAACTTGCCTAGTTAAATTAAAAAAACACATAAAAACTTAAACAATATTTGGCACGCTACAATAAGGCCCTAAAGCTTAGGCTTAAAAGGCTTAAGCTTAAAAAAATAACGAAAGGAAACCCTCATTGTAGCCTATAGATATGAATTGCACAAGAATTAGACATTTATATATTTTTTTATGCATTGTTTATTCTTTATTCAACCCACCCACCCGCCACCCAGCCTCTCTTCATACACAAAATATTTCATTACCCTAAATACGCCCGCAAAGCGCTCCATATCGACATTACGAGGGCTTGCTGATGTAGCGCTTTGGAGATATATCAATTAGAGGGCAGGCGTGGAGCCGCTCCATTCATAAGCACACACACACTACAGTTGGCAGCTGCTTCCTTGGCCTGTTTAGATATGGCACCCCTCATCACTGTGTGGCTCAAATAATGACATTCTTGAGGTCTACCTAGGCTGCTCAGATCACAACACACAGTTGCATTTTTATTATCAGTTATGATAATGTAATATGAGAATGCAACTTACAGTCTCCTCACACATTCAGTCTATGTGGTACCATGTGGGACTCGAACCCTCCAATTTGTTGCTGCAAGCACGAGTGTTCCTATCAACTGAGCCATCGGAAGTCCTTGTGTTTAGCATCTCTCCAACACAAAGACGGGTCACGTCATGTGTTTATGGTAAGGGAATGGGATGGGAACGCAGCATGTTATCACATGTTGCCACATCTTTGCCTGGTTACAACATCAAAAGCGTCTGGCAGCGACGCAAAGCTAACGATGCTCTTTTATTGGCTGCAGTTATTTTAAGCTCGTTACAATAGGCCTCCTCACAGACGAAGCATACACATTGTGCACACACGTCCCCTCCACCCCCACACCCTCCTCTGTACTCAACATAAAGCCTCCGAGTCTTCGTTGGTATGTTTTTCTCTACCCCGACTTACTGACCACCTGCTCAGTAATTATCCCAGAAATGGCTCAACAGTTTTATCTTTCATAAAGGTGGAGATGTGTGGCTGTAGGAAGACGACGCAACAAAACAAACTGCCATGAGATCGAGTTGGAGATACAGGAGCACTTCAAAAGTGTTCAATGAAAGTGTCTCCAATGCCACACATGACCATCTCACGTACTGCAGACACAACTTCACAGCGTAGTTTGGTCAAAGGCGATATTGTTTGTTCACTGTCTGTAGTCTTGACAACGTACGCTTGGCATGTCCTCAGCAGGTCTGTTGCAGAAACAAAGGTCATGTGGTTTGGTAAGAAGAATGCCTCTCTCTCCACAGGTGTAATTACTACCTCTGAGGGTTTAGAGCTTCAGGTAGTCACCTCATACAAGTACTTGGGTGTATGTCTAGGCGGTACACTGTCCTTCTCTCAGCACATATCAAAGCTGCAGGCTGAAGTTAAATCTAGACTTGGTTTCCTCTAATCACTCCTCTTTCACCCCAGCTGCCAAACTAACCCTGATTCAGATGACCATCCTACCCATGCTAGATTACGGAGTCATAATTTATAGATCGGCAGGTAAGGGTGTTCTCAAGCGGCTAGATGTTATTTACCATTCAGCCATCAGATTTGCCACCAATGCTCCTTGTAGGACACATCACTGCACTCTATACTCCTCTGTAAACTGGTCATCTCTGTATATTGCAAGACCCACTGTTGATGCTTATTTATAAAACCCTTTTAGGCCTCACTCCCCGCTATCTGAGATATCTACTGCAGCCCTCATCCTCCACATACAAAACCAATTCTGACAGTCACATTCTGTTAAAGGTCCCCACGGCACACATATCCCTGGGTCGCTCGTCTTTTCAGTTTGCTGCAGCTAGTGACTGGAACGAGCTGCAACAAACACTCAAACTGGACAGTTTTATCTCAATCTCTTCATTCAAAGACTCAATCAGGGACACTCTTACTGACAGTTGTGGCTGCTTTGCGTGATGTATTGTTGTCTCTACCTTCTTGCCCTTTGTGCTGTTGTCTGTGCCCAATAATGTTTGTACCATGTTTTGTACTGCTACCATGTTGTGCTGCTGCCATGTTGTGTTGCTACCATGTGTAACAAATCTCTTCGTCGTCTGAGGAGGAGTAGGAAGGATCGGACCAATAAGTAGCGTGGTAAGTGTCCATGTTAATTATTTATTAGACTGAACACACAAAACAAAATGACAAAGTGAAAGGAAGAAACGAAACAGTTCTGTCAGGTGAATACACAAAACAGAAAACAACTACCCACAAATCATAGTGGGATCAAAGGCTACCTAAGTATGGTTCTCAATCAGAGACAACGATTGACAGCTGCCTCTGATTGGGAACCATACCAGGCCAAAAGCAGAAATAGAAAACATAGAACAAAAACATCAAATGCCCACCCCAACTCATGCCCTGACCAAACTAAAACAGAGACATAAAAAGGAACTAAGGTCAGGACGTGACACCATGTTGGTGTCAAGTTGTGTTGCTTGCTACCATGCTGTGTTGTCATATGTTACTGCCTTGCTATGTTGTTGTCTTAGGTCTATTTTTATGTAGTGTTATGTTGTCTCACTTGTTGTGATGTGTGTTTTGTCATATATTTATATTTTATGATTTTTTAAAATTTTAATCCCAGCCCCCGTCAACCGCAGGAGGCCTTTTGCCTTTTGGTAGGCCGTCATTGTAAATAAGAATTTGACTTGCCAAATTAAATAAAGGTTAAATAAAAAATAAAAATGAATAAAAGGACTGCCCTCAGCCTAATGTTCTCAGTCCAATCCCTCTCCCAACAGTGTCATCCCATTCTGAATCTGCTTAATGTGTCTTGAGTCGGGCTAGACTCAGGATCTCTTATTGGATTTCAGTCTAAGTTGGGCTGGTCTGGTGGGTGTTTATTGGATACTAGCCTCTGCCGAGTGCCCAACAACCGGATCCTCCAGTTTGCAGGGGAAATGGAAAGAGAGCCTGTGACGTGACTTTGTCTTTTGGACGTTAACAAGGCAACACTCCAACACTCCTAGAGTGATTGGTTGAACAGTGTAGAACAGAACCTCCCCCCAACAGTTGTTTTCTTCTTGTCAAGACCAGTATGTAGGGGATCTAGTTTCAGGCAATTCTTTTACATCTGCTACGTTAGGTTTATTGGATACCACCCAGGCCCCTACCTTATTGGGTGTCTGTTCTGAAGTGTGAACTGGACAGTTAATTTCCTTTGTTAAACTTGTTTCGTAACATCAAACAGGCAACGACTACCATGTAGATTTGCTTTTGTGTCATTGTCATAAGCGCCTTCTCATAACCACTGTCGTAACCGCTGGATTTGATGGAAAGGCTCCGTATGCTCCGTATGCTCCTTTGCTCCAAAGGGGTGTTAATGACAGGATGAAGGTGTCAGCAGTAGAGCCTAGCAGGTCATCTGGGAGAGTAAGCCCAGTTGTAAGGCACCTCCACCTTATGAAAAAAAAACGACTGAATTACTGCACAAGCACTTTAGTGCAGTAGTGACTATGTAGACTTGTAGGGATTGTTTAGTGAATGTGTAGTTTATGCACTACTCAGGATACGCAAGTAGAGTTTTGTAGTGTTCAGTAGGAAAAAGTGTTTCCAGTAGTAAATAGGTAGATCTTTACTACTTGATGTTGGTAGTAAATAAGTAGTCACAAAAGACTACACTGGCTTTTCGCGACCGCAGAAGACAAATAAGGAAGTAGTTGGTTGTTGTTAGCGAGCTACTGTTTTTGACCATCCGGAATGTAATCGTCTTCCATCCTTCATCATCCTGTCTTTCACAGCCCTTATGCTGGCACCATCTGTAAGTTTAACTTTCCTTTATGTTTCATGAATACTGTCATGTCGTTGCATAGCCGTAAATCCAAGATAGCGTAGCAGTCAGGCGTCTTTGTCTTCGTCTTGTCGTGTCCGGTGTATATATCTTTTTATATCCTTTTTCTTCGCATATATTTAAAAAAAAAATTCTTAACCTCAACTTCAACATACTCACCTGCAACCCGCCTCACCCAATGTGGTATGAATCTGCTATTTTTTTTAACTTTAGAACCGGAACCCCCAACAGAAGCTAGCCAGCTAACTAGCTGCTAGCTAGTAGTCAACCTTTAGCCCGGACAACTCCTGCCAGTCTGCACAGCGCGATTCAACCCAGAGCATATCTGACTTCTTCATCTCCATATCTCCGGATTCCTACCGCAAGCTCTGAACCTTTTCACCTGGATCATCGCAGCTAGCTAGCTGCTATCCGAGTGGCTACTCCTGGCTAACGTCTCTGTCCCAAAGCAAGCACGAATTAGCCTGGAGCTAGCCTATGCTAGGCCCATCTCCCGGCTAGCTGAAGAGGTCCATCAGCCACTCCATGGGATACAATACCTATTTTGCCAATTGGCCTGGACCCCTTTTACTGTCGATATGGAGCCCCACCGATTCATCACGACTGGACTACCGACGTAATCCGCCCGAGGGAGTTTTTCAACAGGCTCCTCCGTCGCGACGCCCCCTGATTGCCCATCTGCTAGCCGCGGCCCGCTAGCTATCTAGAGCATATCGGACTGTTAGCTGAAGAGGTCCATCAGCCAAATTCTTGGGCTACTATACCTATTTTGCCAATTGGCCTGGAACCTTTTACTACATGGAGCCCTGCTGATGCATCACGACTGGCCTGCCGACGTAACCGCACGAGGGGGCTACAATAAACTTCTTCCGTCGCAACGTCCCTCTAAGGCCCTTGAGCTAGCCCTGGCCCGCTAGCGGTGTGAAACACCGTGTCTGCAGCCCGCCTAGCTATTCACTGGGCCCTATGGTCACTCAGCTACGCATGCCTCTCCCTAATGGTAATATGCCTTGTCCATTGCGGTTTTCGTTAGTGATTATTGTCTTATTTCACTGTAGAGCCTCCAGCCCTGCTCAATACGTCTTAGCTAACCCGTTTGTTCCAACTCCCACACATGCAGTGACCTCACCTGGTTTAAATGGTGTCTTTAGAGACAATACCTCTCTCATCGTCACTCAATGCCTAGGTTTATCTCCACTGTATTCACATCCTACCACACCTTTGCCTGTATATTATGCCTTGAATCTATTCTGCCGCGCCCAGAAACCTGCTCCTCTTACTCTCTGTTCACGAATGTACTACACAACCAGTCCTTATAGCCTTTAGCCGTACCCTTATACTACTCTTCCTCTGTTCCTCTGGTGATGTAGAGGTTAATCCAGGCCCTGCAGTGCCTAGCTCCACTCCCATTCCACAGGTGCTCTCATTTGTTGACTTCTGTAACCGTGAAAGCCTTGGTTTCATGCATGTTAACATTAGAAGCCTCCTCCCTCCTCCCTTTGTTTAATTCACTGCTTTAGCACACTCTGCCAACCCGGATGTCCTGGCTTAGGAAGGCCACCAAAAACCCTGAAATTTCCATCACTAACTATAACATTTTCCGACATGATAGAACTGTCAAAGGGGGCGGAGTTGCAATCTACTGCAGAGATAGCCTGCAGAGTTCTGTCTTACTATCCAGGTCTGTGTCCAAACAATTTGAGCTTCTACTTTTAAAAATCCACCTTTCCAGAAACAAGTCTCTCACAGTTGCCGCTTGCTATAGTCCACCTTCTGCCCCCAGCTGTGCCCTGGACACCATATGTGAATTGATTGCTCCCCATCTATCTTCAGAGCTCGTGCTGTTAGGTGACCTAAACTGGGACATGCTTAACACCCAGACCATCCTACAATCTAAGCTTGATGACCTCAATCTCACACAAATTATCAATGTACCTACCAGGTACAACCCCAAATCCGTAAACACAGGCACCCTCATAGATAACATCCTAACCAACCTGTCCTCCAAATACACCTCTGCTGTCTTCAACCAGGATCTCAGCGTTCACTGCCTCATTGCCTGCGTCCGTAATGGGTCTGCGGTCAAACGTCCATCCCTCATCACTGTCAAACGCTCCCTAAAACACTTCAGCAAGCAGGCCTTTCTAATCGACCTGGCCCAGGTATCCTGGAAGGATATTGACCTCATTTCATCAGTAGAGGATGCCTGGTTATTCTTTAAAAGTGCTTTCCTCACCATCTTAAATAAGCATGCCCCATTAAAAAAATGTAGAACCAGGAACAGATATAGCCCTTGGTTCACTCCAGACCTGACTGCCCTTGACCAGCACAAAAACATCCTGTGGCGTACTGCATTAGCATCGAATAGCCCCCGCGATATGCAACTTTTCAGGGAAGTTAGGAACCAATATACACAGGCAGTTAGGAAAACAAAGGCTAGCTTTTTCAAACATACATTTGCATCCTGTATCACAAACTCCAAAAGGTTCTGGGACACTGTAAAGTCCATGGAGAATATGAGCACCTCCTCCCAGCTTCCCACTGCACACTGGGGCTAGGAAACACTGTCACCACCGATAAATCCACGATAATTGAGAATTTCAATAAGCATTATTCTATGGCTGGCCATGCTTTCCACCTAGCTACCCCTACCCCGGTCAACAGCCCTGCACCCCCCACAGCAACTTTCCCAAGTCTCCCCATTTCTCCTTCATCCAAATCCAGATAGCAGATGTTCTGAAAGAACTGCAAAATCTGGACCCCTACAAATCAGCCGGGCTAGACAATCTGGACCCTCTCTTTCTAAAATTATCAACAGGAATTGTTGCAACCCCTATTACTAGCCTATTCAACCTCTCTTTCGTATCGTCTGAGATCCCCAAAGATTGGAAAGCTGTCGCGGTCATCCCCCTCTTCAAAGGGGGAGACACTCTAGACCCAAACTGCTACAGACCTATATCTATCCTACCCTGCCTTTCTAAGATCTTCGTAAGCCAAGTTATCAAACAGATCCCAGACCATTTCGAATCCCACCGTACCTTCTCCGCTATGCAATCTGGTTTCCGAGCTGGTCATGGGTGCACCTCAGCCACGCTCAAGGTCCTAAACGATATCATAACAGCCATCAATAAGAGACAATACTGTGCAGCTTTATTCATCGACCTGGCTAAGGCTTTCGACTCTGTCAATCACCACATTCTTATCGGCAGACTCAACAGCCTTGGTTTCTCAAATGACTGCCTCGCCTGGTTCACCAACTACTTCTCAGACAGAGTTCAGTGTGTCAAATCGGAGGGCCTGTTGTCCGAACCTCTGGCAGTCTCTATGGGGGTGCCACAGGGTTCAATTCTCGGGCCGACTCTTTTCTCTGTATACATCAATGATGTCGCTCTTGATGCTGGTGATTCTCTGATCCACCTCTACGCAGACGACACCATTCTGTATACTTCTGGCCCTTCTTTGGACACTGTGTTATCTAACCTCCAGACAAGCTTCAATGCCATACATCTCTCCTTCCGTGACCTCCAACTGCTCTTAAATGCAAGTAAAACTAAATGCATGCTCTTCAACCGATTGCTGCCCGCACCTGCCCGCCTGTCCAGCATCACTACTCTGGACGGTTCTGACTTAGAATATGTGGACAACTACAAATACCTAGGTGTCTGGTTAGACTGTAAACTCTCCTTCCAGACTCACATTAAGCACCTCCAATCCAAAATTAAATCTAGAATCGGCTTCCTATTTCGCAACAAAGCCTCCTTCACTCATGCTGCCAAACATACCCTTGTAAAACGGACTATCCTGCCAATCCTTGACTTCGGCGATGTCATTTACAAAATAGCCTCCAACACTCTACTCAGCAAATTGGATGCAGTCTATCACAGTGCCATCCATTTTGTCACCAAAGCCACATATACTACCCACCGCTGTGACCTGTATGCTCTCGTTGGCTGGCCCTCGCTTCATATTCGCCGCCAAACCTACTGGCTCCAGATGATCTATAAATCTTTTCTAGGTAAAGCCCCGCTTTATCTCAGCTCACTGGTCACCATAGCAGCACCCACCCATAGCACGCGCTCCAGCAGGTATATTTCACTGGTCACCCCAAAAGCCAATTCCCCCTTTGGTCGCCTTTACTTCCAGTTCTCTGCTGCAATGACTGGAATGAATTGCAAAAATCACTGAAGCTGGAGACTCATATCTCCTTCACTAACTTTAAGCACCAGCTGTCAGAGCTGCTCACATATTACTGCACCTGTACATAGCCCATCTGTAAATAGCCCATACAACTACCTCATCCCCATACTGTTATTTAAAAAAAAAAAAAAAAATCCTTTACACCCCAGTATCTCTACTTGCACATTCATCTTCTGCACATCTGTTACTCCAGTGTTTAATTGCTAAATTGTAATTATTTCACCACTATCGCACCCCTTATCTTACCTCATTTGCACACACTGTATATAGACTTTTTCTATTGTGTTATTGACTGTATGTTTGTTTATTCCATGTGTAACTCTGTGTTGTTGTATGTCGCACTGCTTTGCTTTATCTTGGCCAGGTCGCAGTTGTAAATGAGAACTTCTTCTCAACTAGCATACCTGGTTAAGTGAAGGTTGAATAAAAAAAAATAAAAAATATATAACTTTTTACCACATCAAAAAGGTTGCTAGCCAAAATGGTATTGTGTTTAGGAGCTAGCCCCATTGAAATGTAAGTATGTAACCTCTGTTCTCGTCATGCTAGCGGTCTTGTGTGTTTGTATGCAAATGTACAGTATGTTCATATTAGTATACTTACCCATTCTACTTACCTCTTTTCACCTGTTGCCAAGGAGGCCCTCGACATAAGACGGGAGTTTTTTTCTGTGCTGTCTTACGCGATTCCTGTTAGCAGATGATTGACAATGGCTTATAATTGGTTGTCTCTTGTGCTTGTCTTTATTTTCTAAAAGGTTAAAAGGTGGAGAAATGTGGCTGAAACAAAAAAAGAGGATCTGAAGATAGTTAATTAAGTCAAAGCTGAATGAAGACAAGTCCTCAAAGGGATTAACAAAAAAGTACAAATATGTCATTTAATATGTAATTATTTTAATAATAAAAATGTGAGTGAAAGAGACTGTCATTTCTTCAAACAATCATCTTTATTTAATAACAATTGCAATAATGGAGAGGTTAATAAATCAGATGGAGTGTTAAGGGCCCAACGAATGGCGTTGGGTCTCAGCTTATATAGCCAAGTATCCTAATGGAACGATATAACACGTGATTATAGCTTACCATAGCCTCACATCTCTCAAGCAGTGTGTAATGGTTGCTATGTGTGTGTGTCAAAAGAAGATTAGGGTTATGACCAGGTGGCCTTTTCTGACTGTAACGAGTGCGCTGAGAGTCGGGAAGCAAGTTCAGGGAGTGAGTGTTTCAATAAATAAACACAACTAAATACAAAACAAGAAACACGAACAACGTAATCAGGGAAGTGATGGAGTCCAGGTGAGTCTGATGACGCGCAGGTGCGTGTAACTATGGTGACGGGTGTGCGTCATAATGTGCAGCCTGGTGACCTGGAGGCCGGAGAGGGAGCACACGTGAAACTGACATTGTATTCAGCTAATAGTATGAGATCAAACCCAATTCTCAGTTCTCATTTTCTAAAGAACATCTTGTTCTTGTTTCTTCGAAAATGGGAAGCTACATATGGATAAGATTGTAGCTTGTGACAGCTGGCCTAGACCTTTTCACGTGACAACACCCCCACAGCAACAGCCACTTTTCCGATTTTCACAAGCTTAAATAAGTTTAACGAGATTTTTCCCTCACAGTTTGTATAAACATATTATTTATTGTTTGATGATATAACTACAGTTAGAAACTTTAGGAATTAACATGTGCAATAGTCTAGTTGTGACACAGTAGTGAAACAAGAAGATGCCAATAGTGATTATGAAGAGGCAAACCGTAGTAAATATGTGAGTTTCAATAGTAATTCTGTGGAAATAGTAATTATGTAGGAAATTAAAATGATCAGGAGCAATTCAGTAGTGATCAGTAGTGACATAACACTACACAGACTACACAGACGCAGTAGTAATTGAGTAGGCATACAGCAGTAACATGTTGGCATTAAATAGTAATTCAATAGTGAACATGTAGGAATTGTGTACGTATGTGTAGGTTTTAAGTAGTAGATAGCCAAAAGCTCAGTAGTTACACACTAGTCATTAAGGGAGACTAATGTAGTGATTTGTTCACCAGTAGTGAAACGTCCCAATTTATCACTCATTACTACTTAAAAAAAAAGACATAAATCACTACTGGTTAACTACACATCTCAGTAGCAATCAAGTAGTAAAACCAGTAGGTTTTGTGTAGATCTTGTGTAGTGATGAGTAGTAATTCAGTAGTACTTTTTCATGAGGCCATGGTCAGTCAAACAGCTGTTTGGGCAGACAGTCAGAGTGCTTTAGATAGGCAAGGCCTGTGGCTGAAGCTAAACCCTCTAACTGTTTTAAAGCACCCTCTTCGCAAACCTCTCAGCCTCCACATCCAACAACCCAGTCCCCTATCCCCTATTGCCCCTCAACCCTCAACTCCTTTGACCCACATCCAACATTCCCTAGTTCCCTCCGACTCTGTCCTCAAACCCTCTATCCCCACATCCACAATTCCACCAGTCCACTAAGCCTCAAGTGGCCCCTCTACTTGAGCCCCTCTGCTCCTCCCCCTCCTTCTCAATCCTCTAACCCACATCCAACTGCCCCAGTGGCCCATAACCCTGCCCTCAACCTCTTTGCCCCCAAATCCAATAATCCACTAGACCTCTAGCGCCCCCACATCCAACAACCCAACAGTCTACCAAGCCCCAGGTGCCCCTTGGCCCCAACCCGTCTGAACCACATCCAAGCCTGCCCGGCCCCCTGGCCCTGGCTCTGGACCCCTGCGCCAGTCACTGTGGGCACTGCCAGCTCGAATGCCTGGAAAAGCCTGACATTCCAGGCGCGATTCAGGGCCGTCCAAAAATGCAGGTATGCGGCAAAGCCCCTTTTGAGCCGTGTTTTCTTTAACCACGGTCCCGCCCAAGCACAGCAAATCAATACAGTGTAAATATCCTGCAGGTTCACTGGATGGGACGACTTCAAAAGGACAGCGCTTCCTGAGGTGGAAGAGTCTAGTAGAGAGAGAGAGAGGCAGCAATATGTAGAGGACTAAACTCCTGCATTAATGACCTGTTTTCCCACAAAGTTATTCCTGCTCATTGGAAAACATATCCAAACGGCAGCGTCAGGAATTCGCCGCCCTCCCCGCCAGTAACCTATCCAAATCAAAACAACATTTCCACTCAAAACAAAATGTCCACGCCTTATTGACTAGATGTGTGATGCAAGCAAATTGTGCCTGTGATGTATTTTAAGGAAGTCTGACTGCAAAACCAAGGGCGCTTCTCTACCATCAAGACTTTCTCCCATTTTTACCCACAGGGTACCCAAGGGCACTGAGACGTGGCGGAAGTAATTATGACCAACAAGTTGAGACTTCGTGAATGAGCAGTGGCTTAATACGCCCAATTAGTCCGGAGGTATTTGTCACCTGAGGCCAATTAGGGAATTAAAGGGCTAGGTTGACATTCTGACTCGGCACTCTGAGCTGTGTGTGAATGTCTGGCCAGGCAGAACGAGCGGAGTGGCGCTCGGAGTGGAGCGGAGTGGCGCACACACTAATCGCTAATTTACCACCAGGACCTGTGGAGTTGGTCCTTGCCCCACCCAACTCTTTTGGGTCTGTATCAAATTACATTAGTGCTAAGGGACTGTAGGGATACCCTGCAAGAGACTAAAGCATTGTTGTATAAGGGCCAGGAGTTTTGCACTATAAGGGACGTAAGCCACATCGAGACCATGAGCTACAATGGCTGTTACCTGTAAAAAAAATGTACCATGCTTTTGTTGAAAGGAAAATATTTTGTTGAGAGGAAATGTATCATAGTAACTGACTATATCTTAGATTCAACATCCTAGAGATTGCAGTGCTTTCAAGCTTTTGTTCGTACTACAGTGTGTCTCAGATATTACGTTTACACAAAGGGAGGATTAGCAAAGGTCACTTCAGTAGGCTGTGAATCACTTGCTATTGTTCAGCTCCCTTTGACGTTGGCCTCTTTGCGAATTGCAAGACCTGTCCAATATTAAAGGACTTGCAACAATCTGTTCGTTACTTCACCCCACAACATACTGGTTCTTCTCATCAGCGTTCAATGAAGTCCATAACAGCAATCTACCCACCGTATGGACAACATAGATAAGACCTTGGTTATAATCAATGTTCTGGAATATTCCGGACACCGTCGACCTGTCCTGATAGCGGCTGTTGGTGGCTGTGGCTGCCAAAGTCTTTATGGGTATCTCTTTCTCCCCCGTCGCTAGACATGAAGGACTGGGAGGCCAAGCTGGATTCCACTGTGAGTCTGTGGCCTGGATATTAGTTTCATATTGGAGATAAACAGAGTGGTGAGCCAGCCAGGAGCGAAAGGGTCAGGGGCATAGAGAGAAGAGCATGGTGAAGGGTTCTGGGAAAGAGACAGAAGGAGAGATGGGGTCAGGAACAGAGTGCGAGAGGTCTAGGATAGAGGGTCAGCAACACATATAAACAGGGCTTGGATCCCAGAACAAGGGCCTGGAGACAGACGGAGAAAACAGATGAAGGCAGAGGGGCAGTCTGAGACAGAGAACAGGTGGGAAAAAAGAACCAGACATAAGAAGGAAGGGTGTTCTGGGACAGAAGAAAAAGGAGGGAGACAGTCAGACAGATAGAGGGAAAGACGTGTGGAGGTCGGTCCAGTCGTGACTCCATTCCTAGGTGATTGGAAAAGATGGGGGCTCAGTGGACTCTCTCTCCCTCTGGGTAATTAAGTGACAGCCATGTGGCGCTAGGGACATGTCAAACAAATGAACGAGAGAGGGAATGAGACAAGTGCAACCCTATTGTGTTTCAGGAGTGGATTTGGACTAGGGAAGCTTTAGGCCTGATGTATAGGCCCACACCACCTGCCCCCCACTCCCCTCACCTCTTCAACCAACCCCCAAAATGAGTTATCGTATCAGGGCACAGCCTTATGAGCACTTGGCTGGAGGGGACGAGGGTGGTGGGGGACAGCAAGTGGGACGAGGGGGTGGGGGGCAGCGAAGAGGGGAACGGCAGAGGGGGAGAGTTTCAATATTACACGTTCTGCTAACTGTGGACATCCTCGGTGATGTCATGGCCGTGTTTATATATGGAACTGACAGTATGAGAGTGGTAGAGGAGGGTGTCAGGCAGCATGTCATGACAGGGTGGACTGACTGATGTGGGAACTGTGTTGATGTCATGGTGCCTGATTGAGCCTCACTCAGGTTCATATTAGATCGTATTAGATTACTCTTTATGTGGTTTATTATGGGCCAAGATATCATGTCTAGTGTGAGTCCAGTTTATAGAGTGATGTAAAAGTCCCAACGTGACTCACATTGTGTGTGTGTGTGTGTGTGTGTGTCTGCGTGTGCTTGCATAGGCTATATGATCTAACACATTCACCAGTACTATTTATACTCCAAGCAGAGCTTGTGTTTTTAGTGGTAAGCTCAGCATGTATGAAATTCTACATAATCTTATATACTTTCTCTCATTTTCTCTCCTCTTTTTCTATGCTCAGGTTGTACAGTACATTCGGAAAGTATTCAGACCACTTTCCTTTCTCCAAATTTTGTTTACGTTACAGCCTTCTAAAATTGATGAAATCATTTCCTCTCGTCATCAATACGCCATAATGACAAAGCGAAAACAGGTTTTTAGAACTTTTTGCAAATGTATTAAAAATAAAAAACAGAAATACCTTTTGCATAAGTATTCAGACCCTTTTCTACGAGATTCTAAATTGAGCTCAGGTGCATCCTGTTTCCATTGATCATCCTTGAGCTGTTTCTACAACTTGATTGGAGTCCACCTGTTGTAAATTCAATTGATTGGACATGATTTGGAAAGGCACACACCTGTCTATACAAGGTCCCACAGTTGACAGTGCATGTCAGAGCAAAAATCAAGCCAGGAGGTCGAAGGAATTTTCCATAGAGTTCCGAGACAGGATTGTCTCGAGGCACAGATTTGAAGATCCCCAAGAGTACAATGGCCTCCCTCATTCTTAAATGGAAGAAGATGGAACCATCAAGACTCTTCTCAGAGCTGTCTGCCCAGCCAAACTGAGATTTCGGGGGAGGTGACCAAGAACGTGATGGTCACTCTGACAAGATGGGAGAACCTTCCAGAAGGACAACTATCTCTGCAGAACTCCACCAATCGGGCCTTTATGGTAGAGTGGCTATGAGGAAGCCACTCCTCAGTAAAAGGCACATGACAGCATGCTTGAAGGTTGCCAAAAGGCACCTAAAGGACTCTCAGACCATGAGAAACAAGATTCTCTGTTCTGATGAAACCAAGATTGAACTCTTTGGCCTGCGTCAGATCTGGAGGAAACCTGGCACTGTCCTTACGGTGATGCATGGTGGTGGCAGCACCATGCTGTGGGGATGTTTTTCAGTGGCAGAGACTGGGAGACTAGTCAGGTTTGAGGGAAAGATTAACGGAGCAAAGTACAGAGAGATCCTTGATTAAAACCTGCTACAGAGCGCTCAGGACATCAGACTGGGGCAAAGGTTCAAATCAAATCAAAGTTTATTTGTCACGTGCGCTGAATACAACAGGTGTAAACCTTACAGTGAAATGCTTACTTACAGGCTCTAACCAATGGTGCTTAAAAAAAAGGTATGTGTGCTTCTGTGTGTGTGTGTGTGTGTGTGTGTAGGTAAGTAAAATAAATAAAACAACATTAAAAAGACATTTGAAAAAAGAGTAGCAAGGCTTTATACAGACACCTGTTAGTCAGCCTTATTGAGGTAGTATGTACATGTAGGTATTGTTAAAGTGACTATGCATATATGATGAACAGAGAGTAGCAGCAGCGTAAAAAGAGGGGTTGGCGGGTGGTGGGACACAATGCAGATAGCATAGTAAGCCAAGGTGCGGGAGCACTGCTTGGTCGGGCCATTTAGGTATTATGTACATGAATGTATAGTTTAAGTCACCTTCCAATAGGACAACAACACTAAGCATACAGCCAAAACAACGTAGGAGTGGCTTCGGGACAAGTCACTGAATTTCATTGAGTTGCCATGCCAGAGCCCGGAATTGAATCCAATCAGACATCTCTGGAGAGACCTGGAAATAGCTGTGCGGCGATGCTCTCCATCCAACCTGACATAGCTTGAGAGGATCTGCAGAGAAAAATTAGAGAAACTCCCAAAATACAGGTGTGCCAAACTTGTAGCGTCATACCCAAGAAGACTCAAGGCTATAATCGCTGCTAAAGGTGCTTCAACAAAGTACTGAGTAAAGGTTCTGAATAATTATGTAAATGTGATATTTCCATTTTTTGTTTTTTCATTACTTTTTTAGACATTTCTAAAAAACTGTTTTTGCTTTGTCATGATGGGGTGTAGATTGATGTGGGGAAAAAAAACCCAATTGAATCCATTTTAGAATAAGGCTGTAATGTAACAAAATGTGGAAAAAGTCAAGGGGTCTGAATACTTTCTGAATGCACTCTATCTATACAGTATATTACTGTCTGTAAATAGGGACCTTGTGGTAGTTAGTTGTAAGGGCATGAGATCAGCAGAAGACAAGGCAGGTTGAAGTACTTAAAGTGTACTTTTGTTTCAGGTCTTGGTGGTCCAATGGATGAAGTTGCCATATGATACACCATATCCAGTCAATAATTGCTGTAGCAACAAAGCCCAAAAATGTGCCTCTGAATTAGGCTTAACCTGTTCTATTTGAATGGACACTGGTAGAGCAAGACTGCACATCCTCTCCTTGAGAAACCAAGTAGGATCTGCCTCACAGCACCCATAATGAAATAATGAATGTGCCCGAGTTGGCGGGAGGCCGTGACAGAGAGAGAGCACAGTGGTGAGGGGAGCCGAGCGTTCACTTCACCATAGAGTCCAGTACTCCAGTACACCCCCCCCCCCCACCCCCCCCGACTGCACACCGTTGTTGTTGTAGCCCCGGACAAAAACACCTGATTCAACTTGTCAAGGGCTTGATGATTGGTTGACAAGTAGAATAGGTGTAAGACCAGAGTTGGGAAACACTGCTCTATATGGTGATGTGAGACATGTTCTGTTTTGTAAAAACTTTCCTGCAGTCAAATGAACAAATGGCCCTATGGTGGCCTCATGGGCGGAATATTATTTATATTTTGGACCCTGATTTAGCCCACTGCAGTAAAAATGCTCACCCTGAAGTGTTCTGGCTGCATGATGAACAAAGGCTAGAATTTATTTTCAGAAAGGCTTTCGATATGGCTCAATTAATTTTTTTAAAGCCTGGGGGGAGAAGGATATTTGTATTGTTTTTGTATTCTAATGTGACAAGGTAATCGATAGCTGTACTTTGTTATAATTCGTTAAATGTCATTTTGTTTTTTGTATTTTGTGCACAAATAGCGTCTTATAAGCCCCATAAGGGCTATGCAGTGTATGACACAGAAATAAAATCAATCAAATATAGACCTAACCCTGTCCTCTCTCCCCCTCTGTCCCATCAGATGTGGACCTGTTGGTGTGTAAGCACCAGGGCCCGTCCTGCTGCACCCGCAAGATGGAGGAGAGCTACCAGGAGGCGGTGAGACGAGAGACCCTCCAGAATGTCCGCTCCTACAGCTTCGAGCTGAAGTACCTCATCTCCGGCCACGCCACTGCCTTCCAGGGTAAGGAGAGGGGGGAAAGTGGGATGGGATGGGAAGGCCTTTTAGGGAATGGAGTGATAGTGGGACAGGTACGGGGTTTTAACCAGGTTAGAGATAGAGGATCTCTTTCCGTTTGTAAACCAATTTGGACAAAACGTCACCTCCCTAAACCACAAGAAAGGAAATGGAACAGAGAAAGCTACTTCATAGTACTTGGATGAGGCCTGTAAACGAATCTCTTTGCTGACATACAGTTGAACTTGTCTATATTTTCCACCAGCATAAACAGTTGAAAACTAAACAGTTTTATTTGTTTTGATAGTTATTTGTAAAAATATATATATATTTGTTGAGGAATTCATTCAAATGTTTTTCTTCCAATCCTCTTGGGCCACTGTTGCTGGCTCCAGCTCTAGTTCCTGACTCTTGCTCTGGCTTGTTTTTGATTGGTCCAGATGGCACAGCTTTCTTCTTTTCCCCTCAGTGGTTTTGGCAGTAGCTGGGTTGTGGAGAGGTAGACTAGGGAGGGTAGAGAGTGGAATGGGTGGTGGGTAGGTAATGTTGGCAGTTATATGTATTGTGGAGAGGCAGTGGGAGCCTGGAGACTAGGGAAGGTATAGCAGAGGCAGTTAATGGAGGACTCTGCTTTTTTCACGCAGAAAAGGAAAGATAAAATGCAGGAAAAAAATATTGCTGCGTTTTATAAACGCAGATCTAAAATACTTATTTTTGTTAATTCTGCTCGGCTTCAGTCAAGGTTCACTCCAAATCATGAATGTAAAAGGACAAATTATGTGCTTCAGTTGCACTTCTCCACTTGGATTAAATATCTTTGCCCTTGTCATTGGATCACCAGAAAGCACTCTGACTGATCTGTGAAGGCTACTTTTCTCTGGTACTTTCCTCCTGTGTGGTTTTTCTTCGGTAGCAAGTTAAAATGCAAGATTAACTTCAAGAAAAACATTAGGAAATGTAGATGGCTACCCCTTTTTCTCCCCAATTTCGTGATATCCAATTGGTAGTTACAGTCTTGTCCCATCGCTGTAACTCCCATACAGACTCGGGAGAGGCGAAGGTTGAGAGCGTCCTCCAAAATGACCCTGCCAAGCAGCACCTTTTCTTGACATACTGCTCACTTAACCCCGAAGCCACAACAATGTGTCAGAGGAAACACCGTACAACTGGCGTTTAGAGTCAGCTTGCAGGCATCTGGCATGCCACAAAGGAGTCAGAAGAGCGCGATGGGCCAAGGCCATCCCGGCCGGCCAAACCCTCCCATAGCCTGGACGATGCTGGGCCAATTGTGCGCTGCCTAATGGGTCTCCCGGTCACGGCCGGCTGTGACACAGCCTGGGATTAATCCCGGGTCTGTAGTGACGTCTCAAGCGCCTTAGACAACTCGAGAGGCCCTAAACATGAGAAATATGAAGGCCATGCATAGTTTTTTGCAAAAATTACCTTGCTTTTTCACCGAAAGCTAATTTACTTAGCTATGTGTGGCTGCTAGCCAAATAGCATTGCACTTCGGTTGTCATCTGATGAGAACTATTTTCCGGCAAATGTGTTGGTTGCACTAATGTATTTTGTGTTAAGTAAACTATAGTATCACACCCCTTATCATTCTATTGAAGCAAAATACCATGGTTGAACTTCAATATAAAATGCAGGTAAAATGGTTTATAAGGCAGGTTTTTTTATGGTCTGCAGTTTGAAAATGCAGATTTCTGAAAGTTATGTGACCTCTGGTACCCTCTGACCCACTGGTACCCTCTGGGCCTCTGAGCCTCTGGGCTGCAGTAGTTTATGAGCGGAAGTCTGTCTACTGTGCCACTTTCTGCCTGCTTGGCTTTCTCTGAGGGCAGCAGTAGATGGATGGATGGTTGGCAAGTCTGCCTGAGGGGCTAGTTCGGCTGCCAGAGGGGCTTTTACTGGGCCAAGCAAGGCCAGCTCCGGTCCAGCCCCCCCAGCCTTGTCCTCTCCGATTGGGGTGACTGGTAATTGCAATGTCATTTGAAATTTCCTAAACGGACAGATTTGTCTCTGTAAACCTCCAGTGCTATCCCGCAAAGTCTACTGGCGAGCGGTTCTGAATGTTTTTGGTGCTGCAGGAATTTGTGTACCATGCAATTTGTTTTATAAGACAATGTACTGTGTGCATAGGCATTATGCTGGCCAGTTTTGTTTTATATGATTGTTGTTCGGATACCAGTGGTTTGTTGGACTCCTTCATGGAAATACGTGTGCATGATATATGTAAGTACGTGAGAGTGGGTCAAGTTGAGCCAAAGGGTTAGTTGAGCCACCGCTTGTTTCTAGGAAACCATACACAAAATGTATCATGTGACCAAATATTTAGGAAGAGTTCATCATTTCATGGAGTCTGATGGAAGAAATCACGTGGAAAAAGTGATTAGCAAGTTTGGTCCTAAAAACAGATTTTCACCAACTCAAATGAATGTATTGTTATAGGTTTCATGATCCTTGAATCTAAAACAAAGTATTACTTTGATACATAATTTAGGGTCTCTATAAGCTTCAATATGAGGTCCTCAACCTAGCATGAAAGGACATCCTTGTAGCTGTGTGGGCTAATATAGTCAAAATGTTTGCCTTGGGGTAAGTTGAACCAATGGCATACTATGCAGAGTATTTTTGCAATGTGTCATGCATATGAACTCAAGATAGTCTAGTAAAACACGTAGGAGTCTAGCCACCCTTGAGGTTCTTGGAAGAGCAGCCAAGGAAGTGAGAGAAGGGAAGCAGCAGCAAGGGAGAAAAAAACAGACTGAAGGACCCTGAAGAGGTACATTGACAATAAAGACATGAACATGTACCTGTCTGAAAGAGGCTATGACAGAGTAGCAGAGGACATGGAGTCTGAGCTTGATAAAGAGAGGCTATGACAGAGTAGCAGAGGACATGGAGTCTGAGCTTGATAAAGAGAGGCTATGACAGAGTAGCAGAGGTTATGGAGTCTCAGCTTGATAAAGAGAGGCTATGACAGAGTAGCAGAGGACATGGAGTCTGAGCTTGATAAAGAGAGGCTATGACAGAGTAGCAGAGGACATGGAGTCTGAGCTTGATAAAGAGAGGCTATGACAGAGTAGCAGAGGACATGGAGTCTCAGCTTGATAAAGAGAGGCTATGACAGAGTAGCAGAGGTTATGGAGTCTGAGCTTGATAAAGAGAGGCTATGACAGAGTAGCAGAGGACATTGAGTCTGAGCTTGATAAAGAGAGGCTATGACAGAGTAGCAGAGGACATGGAGTCTGAGCTTGATAAAGAGAGGCTATGACAAAGTAGCAGAGGACTTGGAGTCTGAGCTTGATAAAGAGAGGCTATGACAGAGTAGCAGAGGACATGGAGTCTGAGCTTGATAAAGAGAGGCTATGACAGAGTAGCAGAGGTTATGGAGTCTGAGCTTGATAAAGAGAGGCTATGACAGAGTAGCAGAGGACATGGAGGCTCAGCTTGATAAAGAGAGGCTATGACAGAGTAGCAGAGGACATGGAGTCTGAGCTTGATAAAGAGAGGCTATGACAGAGTAGCAGAGGTTATGGAGTCTGAGCTTGATAAAGAGAGGCTTTGACAGAGTAGCAGAGGACATGGAGACTCAGCTTGATAAAGAGAGGCTATGACAGAGTAGCAGAGGACATGGAGTCTGAGCTTGATAAAGAGAGGCTATGACAGAGTAGCAGAGGACATGGAGTCTGAGCTTGATAAAGAGAGGCTATGACAGAGTAGCAGAGGACATGGAGTCTGAGCTTGATAAACATGTCAAGAATCTCATGGAGCAGTTTCATTGGCTTAGTAGCCTCAAATGCAGAGAACTTGCCTATGAGTTTAAGATATACAGTGAGATGAGCAAGTGAAGACATAAGAAAGGTCTCAGTACAATATTAGCGGGTGGATTCATTTGTCGTTATGAACATAACTTCCTGCTTACCTCATGTCTGGAGCATTCTGAAGCAAGGTCAGGTGCTCAACATGTCTCGACAGCAATAGATTTCATCAACTATGGAACAACAATAGAAGGCATGATGATGTTGGTGATGATGATGTCAGTTGCCTCGGTTCTAAGTTCAACTTGTCCCGTTGGCGTGCTGTGTGGAGATTTGGCGTGTGTTGCTGTGGAGAAAGTCACGTGGGGGAGCGACGTCTCACGAGGTGTTTTAAATATCCCAGGAAGTCACTGCTATGACATGGTGATGGAGTGGAGACGTGCTTGCTATGGTGACATCGGTCCCTCTCTAATTGGTGTGTGTGTGTGTGTTTCAGACTGATTTGAAGATACGTGTGTGTTGTGTATCTATGACCCTACTGTATCAGAATAATAGACGAGAACATGTTCACCCCCTCTCTCATCATCTCATCCAGTTTCAGATCTCGAAGGCGTCCTACCCCCGCACACACACACAAATACTCCCTCAGTGCCAGAGCCTCTCCCCAACCTGCTGCCTCAGTGCCAGAGCCTCTCCCCAGCCTGCTGCTTCAGCCTCAGCGGGGTATCCTGCTCTGCTGGAGTGTTTATTTGATCACCACACTCCTCCAGGCCTCCAGGGTGTGGCCTCTGTTTATGTTCCCTTGCTTCTGCTCACTCGCCAAACACTGAGGGAGATGGCTTTTGGATCTCTCTCTCTCTTTATCTCACACTTGCTCACTCAATCACTCTCTCTCTCTCTCTCTCTCTCTCTCTCTCTCTCTCTCTCTCTGTGTCTCTCTCTCGCACTTTCTCACTCTCTCTCGACTCATTGTTCATGTCACACTGACTAAGCCAAAGATTTGACGGGCCCACCCGTAGGCAGATGTGAGTGTGTGTTTTGTTTGGCGGTTGTGTGTTTTGTTAGCCCAAACAGCCTACTGTGTCATGTCATGTACAGGTGGGGACATGTCACGAGTGTGACCCCGTAAAAACGAATGTCCCAATCCCGTTGACACAGAGCGGAATGAAACCGTTTCACATCTTTTTCTCCTGTTTATGGCTAGTGAACAGAGCTCGCTCTTCCTGGCCTCCTCCCTTTACCTCTCTCTGCCAGGCCAGTCTGCCAGGCCAGTCTGCCAGGCCAGTCTGCCAGGCCAGTCTAAATGTCCTGGTCACATGTGGAGGACTGACCAGGCCAACGTAACCCCCTAGTGACGTTTTTTTTAACCCTGTAATAGGGCTAAATAGACTAATAGACTATAATAGACTATAATAGACTATAAACCGAAAATGATGGACGACCATTGCGATCAGTTATTGCCGGCATTTTGCTGATATCGTTTAATACAATACGTACCCTATACTAGAGAAATGTGACGTTTCAAATGAATACGTCTGATATTATGTGTGATTGTTTAATGGGCAATTGTTGGTTGGCTACAAACATCAAACTAGTTGTGGTAGTTTAAAGGATAAGTGTGTGGTGCACATTAATGTTATTCATGTATCGTTCTATTTATCATTAATCACATCAATTGAAGCAATTTATCGAAGTCTTTCCCTCGTTTCTGGACACCACTGAGTTTATTCTCCCTTCTGACATCATCTGTCCTTTAACATCAGACAGACAGGTCACCTAACTCCCACAGAGACAGGTCACACTAACTAGGGGTCAGAGGTCAGGAGGCTAGGGGTCAGGTACTTACACACACACACACACACACACACACACACACACACACACACACACACACACACACACACACACACACACACACACACACACACACACACACAGACAGGTCACACTCAGACCGGGGGGTCAGGAGCGGTCAGGATCCGTACATAAATATGCTAATTGATAGTGAGTGTTGGGACTAGAGGGAATGGGGTTTAGCCCCAGTCTAGTCTAAGTCTGAGCCGGACAAGATTAGACCCAAAGGGGCTTTGGTAGACAAGAGGACCAGCCTGACCGTTAAAGTGCTCCAGCCAATCAGATCTGGACTAATCTCAAGCCTTTTATTGGCTGAGCTAGGCTGGAGCAGATGGACCAGACACTTATAGAACAGGCCTCTGTGTGATATCTGTGAGAGTGTGTGCTGGTTCCAGGAGGGTCAAGGAGTTTCAGCCACCATGTCAGACAGAGGGGGAAATCCACTCTGAGTCCATCAGTGATTACTGTCCAATCACCTCTTCTTACTCTGCTTGTTTACTTGTTTACCATTAACTCTGGTAGGTTTGGCTAGACTCTGCTGGACTGTGCTTCCAGGACTATACTACAGGTGTGTGTGTGTGTGTGTGTGTGTGTGTGTGTGTGTGTGTGAATGACTGTGTGTGTGTAAAGATTGAGTGTGAATGATCAGATTACCTTAACCCAGACCTTAACCTTATCCATGAGGTTGATGAAACATAGCTTACCCTATATCAGTGGCCAGGGGCATGGGGACTGGACACTCAGCTAAATGCCATAACTACGTCCCAAATAGCACCCTATTCCTATATCGTGCACTACTTTTGACGAGAGCTCTATAGGCACTGGTCAAAAATAGTGCACTATATATGGAACAGGGTGCTATTTTGGATGCAGCCCATGTCAACGTATGAGTCCTGGAGTTGAAGACTTGTTGTTTACACACTCCGCCATCACCATGGATACATACTAACACACATGTGAAGTTTATTGATTGCGTACACGGATTTGCAGATGTTATCGTAAGTGCAGTGAAATGCTTGTGTTTCTAGCTTCAACAGTGCAGTAATACCTAGGAATATTTTACTTTTTTTTAAATACACACATCATCCCTTTATAATCCGTCATTTTCTGGTGTCCCTGCTACATACGTCTCGTGTCTGAGTCGTTGAAATGCGAGCTACAGTAAATGCTGCCTCAGGATATGCGGTTTCTAATTTGTACATAGCCCAGAGAAGTTCCTTGAGAGCCTTTTGGCGATGTCGGCTTGGAGGGGAAAATACATGGTATTGTTGATGACCGAAGAAAATTCTTGCGGTTGGCATTTGATGGTGAGAGATTGGAGATTGGGAGAACAAAAGGACTTGAGTTTCTGTACGTTACCCCAGTCACACAATGATCATTAGCCAAAGTGTATTGGCAGTAGACCAGCTTTTAATGCCATGACATTTTCAGGTTATTAATGTGTGCCTGCATATTTAGTATTTTATTTTTAAAAAATGAAATAATTTCTATTTCACTAGGCAAGTCACTTAAGAACAAATTCCAATGACAGTTTAGGAACAGTTTAGGAACAGTGGGTTAACTGCCTTGTTCAGGGGCAGAACGACAAATTTTAACCTTGTCAGCTCGGGGATTCGATCTTTCAGTTGCCAGTGCTCTAACCACTAGGCTACCAGATCCCAATTAGCGGTTGCCAAGGCAGCAACTACTCTTCCTGTGGTCCAAACGTTGTGCATTATTTACATTGCTCAATTATTACATTACAATATTACAATGCTACATTACATGACTACGAATAATGTGTGGGTGTGTGCAGATTGTGTGTTTTAGTGTGTGTTTGTTTGTTTTTTGTTATCTTTGTGGGGACCAGAATTCGGATTAGGGGTTTGGGATCAGCATTGAGGTAAGGGTTATGTTAAGGGTTAGTGTTAGGGTTTAGGGAAAATAGTATTTTGAATGGGAATCAATTGTTTGGTCCCCACTAGGATAGTAAAACAAACATGTGTGTGTATGTGTGTGTGTGTCTCTTCACAGTCGGTGTTGTACCGTGAGGTGTTGTTTTATCTGGGGCGGTTCTTCAGTCTGATTTTCCAGCTTGCTTGTTACCTGAGGTGGAATAGTTGAATTTAGCCATGGCTCTATGTAGTAGTGCTTTTCCTAATAGTCTGTTCGAGACATGGGGACTGTGAAGAGACCCCTGGGGGCATGTCTTGTGGGGTATGTATCAGCGTCTGAGCTGTGTTTTAACGATTGAACGCGCTGTTCGGCACTATTAACACGTCAGTACCTCTCACAAAGGCCAGTAGCGAGGCAGTCAGTCTCTCCTCTACTTTGATCCAGGAGAGATTGATGTGTATGTTGTTGATGTTTGCGCCAGAAAATGTAGCCAAACTTTAATGAGACTTTTAATGACATAAATTACAGGCTGACACATGTCATGTCTGACAAATACAATGTAATGAGAGTCAACATTAATGCCTAAAGACTTGGTTCTGTCGACCACGTCGAGGCACGGTTCATTCGGATCAAATGGTCACAAGACCAGAGCGTGCCTGTTTAACAGGACAGTGCCTGTTTTGCACTGCACATTACCCACCTTGAATCTGCGCGGCTGCGCTCGGCATTTTGAAACTATTTAACCATAAACGTAATTATTTAAAACCTGGAAGTTTTCTGTCATTTTATGAAGCATGTCTTTGTTCCAAAGTAGCCTAGCCAAAACACGACCATAGAAATGTTAAGATAAATATTTTATCAACACTTAATAGGACATTGAAACCAGCATTTTTTTTTTCATGTTTTATTGGTTTTCAAATCAACGTTATTTTATTGTCCAGCAGTCAAAGGCATAATCCTAGTCATATTAGCAGGCCTAACCCAGGCTAGTTGATGCATGTTTATATCCCCTCTCTTTCTTCATTTCTAACTGCCTGTGTGTGGCCTTGTTTAGAAATGTGTTTTCCCGCTGATTGCCTTTTGAAACATTTGCATGTAGCCTACAGCCATGTGCGCATTGTTGAGCTTATAATAGGAAGAAATACAACTTAATCAACATTTAAAGTGAAATGGTCTGACCTTTTGCATCAGACTCATTGATTTAAAAAATCATTATTGTGCAGTGGTTGAATGAATTTGGAATCTGTCGTCCTAGAAGAGTCTATTTGGAACTGTAGACATATTTTTGGTTGGCCCAGGGACGATGGGACGCCCTTAATTTCGGGCCCTGGAGGGAATTATTTTATAAAGACAAAAAGTATTTGGTTGTAGCCTAACTGTATTATTGCAATATTTTATAGGCTACCAAGAGTGGCCAACCATCCTCCAGGAGAGCCTTAAAAGGGCAGTGTTGTATTTTGAGACAGGCTTGAATATGCAAAGAAGCCAATTGGCAAAGGGTAGGCTCCATTTTTGTCTGATTCACTATGGTAAAAGACCTCTGTTGTCTGTAGTGACGCCTATAGCTAGCTAGCTGTAGCTTATACTTTCAGTACGAGATTCATTTGCTGATCCTTTGATTGGGTAGACAACACGTCAGTTCATACTGCAAGAGCTCTGATAAGTTGGAGTACGTCCTCTTGAAGTTGTCATAATTACTGTGCAAGTCTATGGAAGGGGTGAGAACCAAGAGCTTTCTAGGTTTTGTATTGAAGTCAATGTACCCAGAGGAGGACGGAAGCTAGCTGTACTCCGGCTACACTATCCTACAGAGTGCTGTTGAGGCTACTGTAGACCTTGCAAAACAGTGTGTTTAAATCAATTATTTGGTGACGTGAATATATTTAGTATAGTTTTATCTAAAAAGTATAACTTTTAAAATATTTACAATTTACATTTTTTGAAATTCACTGAGGAGGATGGTCCTCCTCTTCCTCCTCTGAGGGGCATCCACTGATGGAAGTACAGTTGAAGTCGGAAGTTTACATACACCTTATCCAAATACATTTAAACTCAGTTTTTCACAATTCCTGACATTTAATCCTAGGAAGAATTCCCTATATTAGGTTAGTTAGGATCACCACTTTATTTTGAGAATGTGAAATGTCAGAATAATAGTAGAGAGAATGATTTATTTCAGCTTTTATTTCTTTCATCACATTCCCAGTGGGTCAGAAGTTTACATACACTCAATTCGTATGTGGTAGCATTGCCTTTGAGTTGTTTAACTTGGGTCATACATACCTTTAACTTCCTGACTGATGTCTTGAGATGTTGCTTCAATATATCCACATAATATTCCCGCCTCATGATGCCATCTATTTTGTGAAGTGTACTAGTCCCTCCTGCAGCAAAGCCTTCACCACATGATGCTGCCTCCCCCGTTCTTCACGGTTGGGATGGTGTTCTTTGGCTTGCAAGCATCCCCCTTTTACCTCCCAACATAACGATGGCCATGATTGCTAAACAGTTATATTTTTGTTTCATCAGACCGGAGGACATTCCTCCAAAAAGTACCATCTTTGTCCTCATGTGCAGCTGCAAACCATAGTCTGGGTTTTTTATTGCAGTTTTGGAGCAGTGGCTTCTTCCTTGTCGAGCGGCCTTTCAGGTTATGTCGATATAAGACTCGTTTTACTGTGGATATAGATACTTATGTACCTGCTTCCTCCAGCATCTTCACAAGGTCCTTTGCTGTTGTTCTGGGATTGATTTGCACTTTTCATACCACAGTACGTTCATCTCAGAACGCGTCTCCTTCCTGAGCGGTATGACCACGGCGTGGTCCCATGGTGTTTATACTTGCATACTATTGTTTGTACAGATGAACGTGGTACCCTTAGGCATTTGGAAATTGCGCCCAAGGATGAACCAGACTTGTGGAGGTCTCCAATTTCTTTTCTGTGGTCTTGGCTGATTTCTTTTGATTTTCCCATGATGTCAAGCAAAGAGGCACTGAGTTTGAAGGTAGGCCTTGAAATACATCCACAGGTACACCTCCATTTCACTCAAATGATGTTAATTGGCCTATTAGAAGCTTCTAGCCATGACATAATTTTCTGGAATTTTCCGAGCTGTTTAAAGGCACAGTCGACTTCGTGTATGTAAACTTCTGACCCACTGGAATTGTGATACAGTGAATTATAAGTGAAATAATCTGTCTGTAAACAATTGTTGGAAAAACCGACTTGCCAAAACTATAGTTTGTTAACAAGAAATGTATGGAGTTGTTAAAAAAACGAGTTTTAATGATTCCAACCTAAGTGTATATAAACTTTCGACATCAACTGTATATATGAAGATCGTTTAGTGCCTAAAAAATGTGATAAATACAAACAAAAATGAATTTAAAAAGTTGCCTGATCTTTCTTATCTCTCAGAATAATTGTATTTTTTTTTACTATCGTGTGCCATGTAGTGGCCATTAGCATTAATGCCATATTCAATGTTTCATCCAATCATTCTTTTATATAACGTTCAAAGGTTTGGGGTCATTTAGAAATGTTCTTGTTTTCCGTATGTCCTTGTTTTCCACATTTCCAAATGAGTTTCAAAATGAATAGGAAATATAGTCAAGACATTGACAAGGTTATGAATATAGATTTTTAATTGAAATAGTGATTGTGTCCTTCGCTTCGCTTACTTTGCTTTTGTCAAAGAATCCTCCATTTGCAGCAATTACGGCCTTGCAGACCTTTGGCATTTGTTGAGGGAATCTCAAGAGATTTCACCCCATGCCTCCTGAAGCACCTCCCACACTTTGGATTGGCTTTATGGGCACTTCTTACGTACCATACGGTCAAGCTGCTCCCCCAACAGCTCAAAAGGGTTGCGATCCGGTGCCTGTGCTGGCCACTCCATTATAGACAGAATACCAGCTGACTGATTCATCCCTAAATAGTTCTTGCATAGTTTGGAGCTGTGCTTTGGGAAATTGGCTCCAATTAAGCACCGTACATAGGGTATGGCATTGTGTTGAAAAATGGAGTGATAGCCTTCCTTCTTCTAGATCCCTTTTACCCTGTACAAATCTCCCACTTTACCACTACCAAAGCACCCCCAGACCATCACATAGCCTCCACCATGCTTGACAGATGGTGTCAATCACTCCTCCAGCAACTTTTCGTTTTTTCTGCATCTCACGAATGTTCTTCTTTGTGATCTGAACACCTCAAACTTAGATTAGTCTGTCCATAACACTTTTTTACTCTTTCTTCCTCTGTCCAGTGTCTGTGTTCTTTTGCCCATCTTAATCTTTTATTTTTATTGGCCAGTCTGAGATATGGATTTTTGTTTGCAACTCTGTCTAGAAGGCCAGCATCCCCGAGCCACCTCTTCACTGTTGGCGTTGAGACTGGTGTTATGCCGGTACAATTTAATGAAGCTGCCAGTTGGGGACTTGTGAGGCGTCTGTTTCTCAAACTAGACACTCTAATGCACTTGTCCTCTTGCTCAGTTGTGCACCGGGGCTTCCCACTCCTCTTTCTATTCTGGTTAGAGCCAGTTTGCACTGTTCTATGAAGGGAGTATTACACCGTGTTGTACGAGATCGTCAGTTTCTTGGCAATTTCTTGCATGGAATAGCCTTCATTTCTCAGAACAAGAATAGACTCATGAGTTTCAGAAGAAAGTTATTTTTGAGCCTGTAATCAAACCCACAAATGCTGATGCTCCAGATACTCAACTAGTCTAAAGCAGGTCAGTTGTATTGCTTCTTTAATCAGGACAACAGTTTTCAGCTTTGCTAATATAATTGCAAAAGGGTTTTCTAATGATCATTTAAAATTATAAACTTGGATTAGCTGACATTGGAACACAGGAGTGATGGTTGCTGATAATGGGCCTCTGTACGCATATGTAGATATTCCATAAAAAATCAGCCGTTTCCAGCTATAATAGTCATTTACAACATTAACAACATCTACACTGTATTTCACACATTAGCAGGAGCACATAAAATTGTCAGAGATTCCAGTCACCCAAGTTATAGACTGTTTTCTCTGCTACCGCACGGCAAGCGGTACCGGAGTGCCAAGTCTAGGACCAAAAGGCTCCTCCACAGCTTCTACCCCCAAGCCATTAGACTGCTGAACAATTCATAAAAATTGCCACTGGACAATGTACATTGACCCCTCCGTTGGCCACTGCTGCTACTTACTGTTTGTTTGTTATTACCTATGCATAGTCACTTCGCCCCCTCTTACATGTACAGATTACCTCAACTAGCCCGTACCCCTGCACACTGACACGGTACCGGTGCCCCCTGTATATACTCGTTATTGTTATTCTTATTGTGTTTTTTTTTTTCATTTTTTTTTTCAGCCTACTTGGTAAATATTTTCTTCTTCTTGAACTGCACTGTTGGTTTTAATTTTTTAATTTTTTAATTTGACCTTTATTTAACCAGGTAGACCAGTTGAGAACAAGTTCTCATTTACAACTGCGACCTGGCCAAGATAAAGCAAAGCAGTGCGACACAAACAACACAGAGATACACATTGGATAAACAAAAGTAGAGTTAATAACACAATAGAAAAATGTATATACAGTGTGTGCAAATATAGTAAGATTAGGGAGGTAAGGCAATGAATAGGCCATAGTGGCGAAATAATTACAATTGAGCAATTAAACACTGGAGTGATAGATGTGCAGAAGATGAATGTGCAAGTAGAGATACTGGGGTGCAAAGGAGCAACAAAAAATAACAATAGGGGGATGAGGTAGTTGGGGGGGCTATTTACAGATGGGCTGTGTACAGGTGCAATGAAATGTAAGCTGCTCTGACAGCTGATGCTTAAAGTTAGTGAGGGAGATATGACTCCAGCTTCATTGAATTTTGCAATTCGTTGCAGTCATTGGCAGCAGAGAACTGGAAAGAAAGGCGGCCAAAGGAGGAGTTGGCTTTGGGGATGACCAGTGAAATATACCTGCTGGAGCGCGTGCTACGGGTGTGTGCTGCTATGGTGACCAGTGAGCTGAGATAAGGCGGGGCTTTACCTAGAAAAGACTTATAGATAACCTGGAGCCAGTAAGTTTGGCGACGAATATGAAGCGAGCGCCAGCCAACGAGAGCATACAGGTCACAGCGGTGGGTAGTATATTGGGCTTTGGTGACAAACGGATGGCACTGTGATTGATTACATCCAATTTGCTGAGTAGAGTGTCGGAGGCTATTTTGTAAATGACATCGCCGAAATCAAGGATTGGTAGGATAGTCAGTTTTACGAGGGTATGTTTGGCAGCATGAGTGAAGGATACCTTGTTGCGAAATAGGAAGCCGATTCTAGATTTAATTTTGGATTGGAGATGCTTAATGTGAGTCTGGAAGGAGAGTTTACAGTCTAACCAGACACCTAGGTAATTGTAGTTGTCCATATATTCTAAGTCAGAACCGTCCAGAGTAGTGATGCTAGACGGGCAGGCAGGTGCGGGCAGCGATCGGTTGCATTTAGTTGTACTTGCATTTAAAAGCAGTTGGAGGTCACAGAAGGAGTGTTGTATGGCATTGAATCTCGTCTGGAGGTTTGTTAACACAGTGTCCAAAGAAGGGCCAGAAGTTTAAGGGCTTGTAAGTAAGAATTTCACTTTAAAGTCTCCACTTGTTGTATTTGGCGCATGTGGCAAATAAAGTTTGATTTGATTTAGACTGTGTTTGGACTAGAGGGTTAGTAGAGGGGAATCCCAGCCTTCCAACGGTGCAGATTTGTTTAGGCTCTACAGTGCCGGTGGAAAGGCGACAATGAAATGAATGCTTAGTTGGCTATATTTAACTAGCGAGATAACGGTTACAAGTTATGCTTTGAATCGGTGGTCTAACTAGTCTGTCTGACATGATTGTATATCTGCTGCTGAAATGTCCCGCTCTCTCTCCTCGGGCAACGGCCCACTCACACTGGTACACACGCACAGCACCACAGACATGCACCGAAGGATCAGTACGATAATGGCTGTTATTTAGTTTCATATTTTAAAGTGTGCTTTCATCAATGACATTAACGAAAATTATGAAACTAATTTCCATGACTTTTCATGACCTTCCAAACCCTCATTTGACAACTTAGAACAGCTCATCATGCCATTCAGGCTGGCACATTTTCAATCTGTGCAATCTCGTACATTCTACTGTCACCCACCGATTCACAGATGAACGTGAACAAAGCAGAATTGGAAAAGGAATGCCCACTCTCTATTGCTATTCAATTAAGCATTCTGCTTTGATCAACCTTTTTTTGCCTCTGTGTGTGAATCTGGGCCAGCGATAGCTTACTTTATTTTTTATACAGGAGCTGGTACGCAATTTCCCAAAAATGTGAAGTGCCAGTACGGCATTCCAGACAGCTCCGGCCCAAGTCGAGCACCGTCTATCGCACCGTCCCTCAGGAACAGGCCTTAGGTGAGGCAGGTGAACCTGTAGCCATATTACTTCCACAGTGTTTGACATGAGATCCTCTCTAAGCTTTACAGGAATACCACCCTGAATATATACAGCAACACCACCCCCGTTGCCCTTCCTGTCTCTTCTACCGTTGTGTCATCAAATGAATTATCTAAGTGAGTTTCAGAGATAACCAGTATATGAATGTTGTCGGATGTTAGCAAATTAGCGATTTGATGAACCCTGTTTCTCAGGCTACATATGTTAATGAGGGCTAGTTTTAGCCCTTTTCTGGGTTGCTGGTACATTTTTAGTGCTTTCCTGGGATGCTTATCAAAGGTAGACATGTCAGTGAGATTTACATGTGAGCTAATAGTACAAGGAGAGCTGCCCACAGTGGGCTTCCTGCTAGGGCTCAGTGCTAACAGTGTTATTCAGGTCTATAGGTACAAGATTACTGATAACAACAATGCTTTAAAATCAAAACTCTGCGTGTTTAAGTGCAACAGCCCAAGCCCCTTAACAGATTTGAAAGAGAAGTCATGTGAAGGTGAGACTCTTGTTAAGGTTGGCTAATGAGCTGATCTTCGTCTGTGTATGATGGTTTTGGGAATTCTGGTGTTTGTGTGTCTCCTGAGATCATGTGAGACACAGATAAACCTATCTAGGCCTTTCCCCTGTGAATGTCTTTCTTGCTGGGCTCCCACACAGGGGGTTCAGTGTTCAGTTCAACTCCAGTGTCTTGTCTGTCATTCTCTCAGGAAGTTTCTGTCAGTGTGTCTGTCTGTCTCTGTTTCGCTCTCTGTCTCTTTCTGAGGAGCCTGTGTGTCTGTATCCTCAACAGCGGTTGTAACTCTGTTGTGGCTCTCTCTTTCTCTCTCTTCTTCTCCCACTCCCTCTCTCTCCCATCGTCTTTCCTGGGCTCCAATCTGCGGAGATGGAGACAGGCAGACAGGCAGAGACAAAATCTCTCCCCATCCAAAGCTCTCCTCAGTCTCTGTTTACACACCTTTCTCCATCCACTATTAAGCCCCGGGGAAATTCCATTAGTATTATTGTGTGTGTGTGTTTTTGTATGTGTGTGCGCGCAAGTGTGCGCAAGTGTGTGTGTTTCTGTATCTCCTGCTGGGCCAATTATGATCTGCCTGGGTGGCATAGGAACAAACACATATTTTATGAGTTGGAGATGATAACAAATGATAATAAAATTATGGTGTGTGTGTGTGTGTGTGTATGTGTGTGTGTGTGTGTGTGTGTGTGTGTGTGTGTATGTGTGTGTGTGTGTGTATGTGTGTGTATGTGTGTGTGTGTGTGTGTGTGTATGTGTGTGTGTGTGTGTGTGTGTGTGTGTGTGTGTGTGTGTGTGTGTATGAGGTTGTGAATCATCATAGGCTCTGTGTTTTGTCTTGTCTGCTGTTTTGTATTTCTGAGCCATCCATCTTTTTAATTTTTTTTTAAACATAAACAGTGTTATCTTGATGGCAATCTCTCTGTCTCTTACCTTTCCTTCCCTCTGATGTCGCTCTCACGCTCTCTCTCCCTCTCTTTCTCTCTTTCTCCCTTCAGTTCTCCCTCTGTGTGTGGATGTTTTGAAGGGTCATAGTTATGGCGCCAGAGGACATTATGAGGTCGATATGATGACATTATTACTCGTCTACGCCATGTCATGTTCAAATTAGGATGGATTTCCGGCTCCAACCCTTCAAGTCCCATTCAATCAAAATGGAGCGTGTGTGTGTGTGTGTGTGTGTGGGTGTGTGTGACAAATTGACACAACAGGGAAGGATGCCTTCCCCAAAGAGAGAGGGAAGACTCCCCCTAGAGAACAGAGGGATGAGGGAAAGAACAAAGAGAGTGAGAGAGGAGGATAGAGGGAAAGCTGAAAGCTTCTCCCCATCATACAATTTCACTAAAGCCCTTCACAATTACCTCTCCTTTTCATTCCCCTCTCACCTCACTGAGAACGTGTGAAAACTCAGCAATATGGGAGATAGAGGGAGAGTGCCTGCCTATAGGGAGTGAGTTAGGGAGTGAGAGTGAAGGGGAGGAGGGAGGGAAGGAAGGTGAGGTGTGTGTGTGCGCCCATCTCATGTTATTATTTCTCAGAGTGTTTGCACAACCGACTAAGTCTGACTAACAACTAAAGGCGTCTGCGTGCTTCCCAGCCAAAACAGTTCAGAAGAGTTGATGCATATATTAGGACTACATTTTGTGACATTTCTGTTAGTTTTAGACTTCGGTGGGTTTTTGTCGGCTGTTCGGGCACCCACATTTTTTCCGAGAGGCAAACTGAAGTTCAGAGCCGAAGTCTACGCCCCTTCGTCAGCGTTTGGTCAACAGTAGGGATTTCTTGTCATTGAACAAGAGAGGACTCATTTTCATGCACATTTTTTCATTGAGAAATACTGCACCAAACATCTTAGTTCGATGTAAAATTGCACGAGTAAGATCTCCTTGTCAAAAACGTAAAAATTAGTGACCGATTTCTTGAGTTATTTTGGATTAATTCTGACTATTTTCAGGAAGCACATTCTGTCTACGGCGTCTCATAACGTCAGCCGAACTGAAGCATGATGATGCCTTTACTCACTAAGTCCTCTTGACTTCAGTGTCTGGATTGGCTCTTTGATGTTGTCGGCACAATGCGTCGATAATGAAGGGGGCTGTGCTTTTACTTGTTGGCTCGCCTTTCTCACTCAAACACCCCCATACACAGCTACACACAGCCCCCGAGCCCCACCCCCTTCAACTTCTTATCCAAACATTTGAGAGAACCAATCAAATCCGTTGCACAATTTCTGAGCGAATAATGCATCAACAAACGGCCTCTTTTCCGGACCAGTGTGGCCACGGTTCTCCCTGCCCTGTGAGCCACATGGGTCGTGTCAGCCAGGCTGGGGGCATTGCATTGTAAGTTACTGCTACTGAGTTCAGTGCTGTGTGGCACTGCAGTTGCCACTGGTAACCCCCCAGACACACACACACACACACACACACACACACACGCGCGCGCACACACACACACACACACACGCACACACACGCACACACACGCACACACACGCACACACACGCACACACGCACACACACAAACCCTATGCCCCCAACACACTCACTCTATACCCCCCTGCTTAGTCAGATCCTTGCCTCCCTATAACGAGACCAAGCTGTATCAGGCCTGGCTGGGCGAGGCAGGCATCATGCCAGCTGCTCTCCCTGGCGCGACGGGAAACCTCACGTCTCAAAGACACTGCCGCAGCCAAGATTGGCACGCTGCAAAGCAAAACTGTAAGACAAATTATTTTCCCTCCTCTCGCTCGCTCCCCGATCCCCCTCTTTTAATGTTTCTCATCATTGTTATTCTGTTGTGCCTCCAGTCGTGCTCAGCAACCGCCCAGCAGGCCAATTGTTCTGCTCTCTCCAGCCAGGCACGACTTAGGGAAGGGCCTAGAAAAACACTCTGTCCCGTTCACACATAGAACAGAGTTGAGTAGAATAGGGTAGGATAGAATAAAATCTCAGGATTCTATTGTCCACTGTTATCCCCACCACATCTCTCCACCTCCTCCCATCCCCACCACACCTCTCCACCTCCTCCCATCCCCACCACACCTCTCCACCTCCTCCCATCCCCACCACATCTCTCCACCTCCACCCATCCCCACCACACCTCTCCAGCTCCTCCCATCCCCACCACACCTCTCCACCTCCTCCCATCCCCACCACACCTCTCCACCTCCTCCCATCCCCACCACATCTCTCCACCTCCACCCATCCCCGCCACACCTCTCCACCTCCTCCCATCCCCACCACATCTCTCCACCTCCTCCCATCCCCGCCACACCTCTCCACCTCCTCCCATCCCCACCACATCTCTCCACCTCCTCCCATCCCCACCACACCTCTCCACCTCCTCCCATCCCCACCACATCTCTCCACCTCCTCCCCTCCCCGCCACACCTCTCCACCTCCTCCCATCCCCGCCACACCGCTCCAGCTCCTCCCATCCCCACCACACCTCTCCACCTCCTCCCATCCTGCCACACCTCTTCTCCACCTCCCATCCCCACCACACCTCTCCACCTCCACCCATCCCCGCCACACCTCTCCACCTCCTCCCATCCCCACCACACCTCTCCACCTCCTCCCATCCCCACCACACCTCTCCACCTCCTCCCATCCCCACCACATCTCTCCACCTCCACCCATCCCCGCCACACCTCTCCACCTCCTCCCATCCCCACCACATCTCTCCACCTCCTCCCATCCCCGCCACACCTCTCCACCTCCTCCCATCCCCACCACATCTCTCCACCTCCTCCCATCCCCACCACACCTCTCCACCTCCTCCCATCCCCACCACATCTCTCCACCTCCTCCCCTCCCCGCCACACCTCTCCACCTCCTCCCATCCCCGCCACACCGCTCCAGCTCCTCCCATCCCCACCACACCTCTCCACCTCCTCCCATCCTGCCACACCTCTTCTCCACCTCCCATCCCCACCACACCTCTCCAGCTCCTCCCATCCCCGCCACACCTCTCCACCTCCTCCCATCCCCGCCACACCTCTCCACCTCCTCCCATCCCCACCACATCTCTCCACCTCCTCCCATCCCCACCACACCTCTCCACCTCCTCCCATCCCCACCACATCTCTCCACCTCCTCCCCTCCCCGCCACACCTCTCCACCTCCTCCCATCCCCGCCACACCGCTCCAGCTCCTCCCATCCCCACCACACCTCTCCACCTCCTCCCATCCTGCCACACCTCTTCTCCACCTCCCATCCCCGCCACACCTCTCCACCTCCTCCCATCCCCACCACACCTCTCCACCTCATCCCATCCCCACCACACCTCTCCACCTCCTCCCGTCCCCACCACACCTCTCCAGCTCCTCCCATCCCCACCACATCTCTCCAGCTCCTCCCATCCCCACCACACCTCTCCACCTCCTCCCATCCCCACCACACCTCTCCACCTCCTCCCATCCCCACCACACCTCTCCAGCTCCTCCCATCCCCACCACACCTCTCCACCTCCTCCCATCCCCACCACACCTCTCCACCTCCTCCCATCCCGCCACACCTCTCCACCTCCTCCCATCCCCACCACACCTCTCCACCTCCTCCCATCCCCACCACACCTCTCCACCTCCTCCCATCCCCACCACACCTCTCCACCTCCTCCCATCCCCACCACACCTCTCCAGCTCCTCCCATCCCCACCACACCTCTCCACCTCCTCCCATCCCCACCACACCTCTCCACCTCCTCCCGTCCCCACCACACCTCTCCACCTCCTCCCATCCCGCCACACCTCTCCATCTCTCCATGTTTCCCTTCCTCTCGATATTATATAATATTATACTCTATTCTACACTTCTATCCAAAGCCACTTAGTCATGTGTGAGATATATATGTATGTGTGGGTGGCCTCTCCCCTCCATATCCACCCAGGAGTATTAGGGGAAGCACAACAGTGTACATCAGACTGAAAACATACACATCTTTTCAATTTCACAATTCTTATGATCTAGGAAATAGATAACGATCAGGAGGAATTTCCTGATTAATCAGGAGAAGGTCACATCCCTGTCTAATCCTCACCCTCCTCTCATCCCCCACTTCTCCCTCTCCTCTCATCCCTTCCTATTATCGATGCACAATTGTCTTGTCCGTCCCATTGATGAGAGTCATCCTGTAGTTAATTAGTCCGGCTTGGCCTCTTCCTGAAGCCTGGTCCCAGATCAGTTCTTGCCAACTCCTATGGTCATTGTCACGCCAATGGCAAGTAAGAGCACAAACATATCTGAGACCAGTTCTCTTCCTGTGTCCAGCAGGACAGAACTTTGGTGCCGTCATTCACTCCCAGTTATTCCCACCAGTCCCTGTGCATTTCCTGTCCTTTCTGTCAGGAGCCAGGGAGAGGAGAGACTGGTGTGAACACTATGAGAAGAGAAAAGGGTCAGAGTCGGGGGTTATATAAAGAATGGCCAGGATGTCTGAGCAGGGAGAGGTGTTGTCTGGAAGTGTCTGTATGTGTACTGGAATCTGGGGTCACACTCAATCCCCATCCCAGAGATAGATAATCAATCAGTGTCAGGCATGATCCGGCCCAGAGTCATTAACATCACATTAAATTGACCGAATTCCCTCAGTTGGGACTGTGAACCTCCATCTATGTGGACATGGAACACTGAGAGAGAGGAGAGAGAGAAAGGGAGAGAGATGGAGCGAAAGAGGGAGAGATGGAGCGAAAGAGGGAGAGATGGAGAGCAGAATGTATGGAGAGCGAGACAGGTAGGAAATAGAGAGAAGTAGGGAGAGCTTGAGAGCCGGCCATACAAAAAAAGAGAGAGGAAGGAGAGCGAACGAGAGATTGAGAGGCAGCTTATAGCAGAGAGGGAGAGAGGTGGCTGGCCAACAGCGGACGTCAGTAAAGAATGACTGAATTAGAAAAGAAAAGAAAGAAGGAGAGATGTCTGGCCAGTAGTGGACGTCAGTGGAGAGAGCTGTTCAGAGGCAGTTTTCTAGAAGGTGGAAGGGAGTGCCTCTGTCTCCAGAGTGTTGTTCGAGTGACTTTCACACGGTCCACTCGCAGGGTGTGTGTGTATGTATGCATTAATGCCTTTGCATGCGTGTGTATGTGTGTGTGCCTTCACGTATATTTGTGTGTGTGTGGCCAGTATAACTATGGGTAGTGAGTCACATCATTACCTCAACTCTGTCTCAGTTGGTAGGCCCGGGAGTTGGCCCACTCTCTCTACCCCTCACCCCTCTCTCTTCCTCTCTCTCCACTGCTCTCACCCCTCTCCCTTGCTCTCAGCCCTCTGCCCCCTTCTCCCCACTCTAACCCCTCCCTCTCCCACATTTCTCCCCCTCTCTCGCGTCCTGTCTTTCTCCCCTGTCCCCATCGCTCTCTTCCCCCATCCAAACCCACTCACTTCCCCCATTACATTAAGCCTTGTGTCATTCTTCCTACTCCCTCTCCCCTCTGTGACTCCGACCGTGCCGTTAAAGAGTCCCCCCGGCCTGCTTTATGCATCTGGTCATTCCCTCGTTCCGCTCTGGAGAGAGAGAGAAAGTGAGAGAGATGGAAAACCCCAGTTATTCGTCTCCCATGTTGGTGTGTGTGGCGGGATGTTTGGTGGTTTTAGTGGCGTCCAGGGTGGATTATGATGTCTCTGTCTCTCTCTGTCTCTGTCTCTGTCTGTCTCTCTGTCTCTGTCTCTGTCTCTGTCTCTCTCTGCTCTATCTGTCTCTATCTGTCTCTGTCTTCCTCTGCTCTATCTCTGTCTCTCTATCTCCCTCTCTATCTGTCTGTCTCTCTCTCTCTATCTCTGTCTCTCTCTCTCTCTTTCGCTCTCTCTGTCTCTCTCTGTCTCTCTCTGTCTCTGTCTCTCTCTCTCTCTCTCTGTCTGTCTGTCTCTGTCTGTCTGTCTCTCTCTCTCTGTCTCTCTCTGTCTCTATCTCTCTCTCTCTCTCGCTCTCACTGTCTCTCTCTGTCTCTGTCTGTCTCTCTCTCTCTGTCTCTCTCTGTCTCTCTCTGTCTCTCTCTCTCTATGTCTCTCTCTGTCTCTCTCTGCCTCTCTCTATCTGTCTCATAAGCAGGTGGACTGATCTGGTCAACTACACCCTGTAGTGACTTCAGTGAACCTAAGATGACTGAAGGGATACATCAGCTACTAGTTTGTCTGTCAGTGTGTTTCGTCTACAACACCTAGCTTAATCAACATCGTTGTGATGACAAAAAGGGAAACACTGTTGGAATTTTGGTTGTAATATATTTTTACAAAATGAAAAGGGTTACACACCTGTATGAACGAGTGGAGACTCCTCCGTTAGGCTTCGTCACTTTCCTTTCATCTTAACCAAGTGACAGGCTTTCGCTACTTCAAACTCCTCCGCTTGACTGTTCTGTGTTACTGATCTACCTGGGCCATGCCACACGGTGTTCATCGTTTCCTTCTACTCTTCTCTCCTTTCTCTCTCACGCAAACACACACACACACGCACACACGCACACACGCACGCACGCACGCACGCACGCACGCACGCACGCACGCACGCACGCACACACACACACACACACACACACACACACACACACACACACACACACACACACACACACACACACACACACACACACACACACACACACACACACACACACACACACTCTCTTTCTGGAGACCAGGCAGTGCTCTGATGCCAGCCTGTCCCTGTACTGTGCTCGCCCTCCCTGGGTTAGTAGTGTCCACTCCCTGCTAGCGTTGTACCGAGCCAGCCAGTCTGCTAGCTAGCCTCTTGTCACATCTTACAGTTAGGATATGACACAACCAGGCTGTTTGTCATAAAGGGTTATGAGCTACAGTGACAACGTTTTGACGTGGTTATAACAGCCTTCATAAAGTTACAGCGCAGTATTGTGTTACCTGACTTTCTACAAGGCCTTCTTAATGTCTACATTTCCAGAGTAGAGCTTGTCCAAGTTGTGCAAAGTTTTTTCTTCGCAGTCTGCCTCCTGTTCAGATCCTACCCTGTCAGCAGAGTGACACCACACTACCAGAGATGTACTAGGATCCATCATATGCCAGTACAGGGAAGAGTAATTGAGGACACTTTGACCTTGTGCCATGCCACTAATCATGCCATGAGGCTAAAGCCATGACCCTGACGGTGGGTGCCTGTCGTCTTACGTCATACGTTACAGACGACCCTCACAGTGGTCTCTCCCTCCCCCAACCTCTACCTACCCCTCGCCTCCCACATCCCTCGTCCCTCTGCTCATCCCTCTCCCCCACTAAGCCCTTTGTTCATGTCACCACCCTCCTCTCAGCACCGCATGTGTAAGTGGGCGGACAGTCGTTGTTGCTGTTGATAATCATCATATTGTTGTTCTGTTATCTCCCTTTCCGTCACATATTAACGTGTTTATTCATTGACCTATTTCTAGCCATGGCTTTTGCTGAGTAGGTGGCGGGGTGGCAGGACAGGCTGCGTGCCCGATTCCCGATTTAGTGCACTACCATTGACCAGGGCCCTTAGGGTCATGTACAGTATAAGGAATAGGGTGCCATTTGGGATGCACATCTAGATAGAATGAGTGCTGGGAAAAGACTAGTGTCTCCTAGTGTCTCCTTCCTCATTATCACAGTACTGCCCCCACCGACTCCCACACACAGTCATGCAGGCTTACCTGTACACCAGTGGAGGCTGTTGGGAGGACGGGCTCATTGTAATGGCTGGAATGGAATGAATAGAACGGTATAAACAGATCAAACATATGGAAACCGCTTTTTACATTGATTCCATTCCAGCCGTTACAATGAGCCCGTCCCCCTATAGCTCCTCCCACCATGCTGGCACGTGCACACATGGACACGCGCAAGATCATGTAGGCACACACACACACACACACACACACACACACACACACGAGCACACACGAGCACACACACGCACACACACACACACACACGAGCACACACACACACACACACACACACACACACACACACACGAGCACACAGACGCGCACACACACACACACACGCACACACACACACACATACACACACACACACATACACACACGCACACACGCACACACACACACACACACACACGAGCACACAGACGCGCGTACACACACACACACACACACACACACACACGAGCACACACACACACACACGAGCACAAGCACACACACACACACACACGAGCACACACACACACACACACACACACACACACACACAGAGAGATCTGTGGTGCCACGTGTCTGGGCTGAGGGTCGGGCTGGCACCCCTACCATCAAGGTTTGGCACTGGATCTTCCCCCTCGCTCCCCTCTCTGTTCCCCCAGACAGGTCTGCTCCCGTTGGGGAAGTGGCTAGGAGCTCCGCGCCACACTGGGGGAGGGATGCCATAGTTGTGGTCAAAACCCATACAACTCACTGCCACTGACTGTGGTTATTTTGACCCATTTGTTATTGTGGCTGCACTGCAGAGTACGAGCCACAACACTTTAGGCGTTATTACCTCAGAAAAAGCCCTTGGTCGCCGGGCAGAATAAAAAGTAGGAAATAGCTCTAGCAGTGAATAAAGTGGAGTTGTTTATAAGAGGCTTGGCGAGGCCAGCGCTGGTATAAGACGCTGTATAATGTCTCATTGCAACGCCATAAATATGAACTCTGTTTGGGCTACGGTGGTTGTGGTGTTTGTGGCATTCTCCTTCAAATGCACTCAATGTGGAACCACCCCTTTAACTCACTGCCCGACCAACCCTTTAAACGGGTAAACCACCCCTTTAACTCACTGCCCGACCAACCCTTTAAACGGGTAAACCACCCCTTTAACTCACTGCCCAGCCAACCCTTTAAAGGGGTAATCCACCCCTTTAACTCACTGCCCGACCAACCCTTTAAACGGGTAAACCACCCCTTTAACTCACTGCCCGACCAACCCTCTAAAGGGGTAAACCACCCCTTTAACTCACTGCCCGACCAACCCTCTAAAGGGGTAAACCACCCCTTTAGCTCACTGCCCAGCCAACCCTTTAAAGGGGGCTAAACTGCCTCTTTAACATTGTTTAATATCGTGTTCATGACACGTTGTAGCTCTAGCCCTATTGCTGTAAACCGTGGAGTGCCACAACAATGCAGGCCCTAGAGTTCTGTGGTGTAGGAAGCAAAACAAGTTTGCTAGGGTCATGCTATGTGTCCACGACTCAAAGACTGCTTGACAAATCGCTAATCATGGCCTCACATAAAAACTGATGATTACGACTTAAAGGTATTTCACCATATCCCAGAGTTCTTTGTGGTAAGAGACGGTGAAGTCATAATGATCGCCACCCAGGGAGGGATGTTTGTGTCCTAGAACAGCGGACACAGCTGTCAGACAGTGGTCGAACACAAGTCGACCGTGATGGGACCGTGGTGACCACTTGGTGTAGTTCCCACCAAGTATTAGGTTTATGGTATTGGGTTTATCGTTTTCAAACTATATTCCCCTGATCCAGAAGATGGAGGAGAGGATCAACAATGTGATTTAACACAAAGACTACAGCCAAATCCGTTAGAAGAGAGAGACAGCGACAGAGACGAACTAAAGAAGAGCGTCTGGGCTTTGTCAGAGCAGTGCCTGAGAGGTGGACAATTGACCCAAAGCGGTGTTTTGAGAGGGAAGTGTTTGAGCTAATAGCCGCGGAGAAACAGAGACCGGTTCAGGACCCGGGGTCCTATTCAAGCCAGATGTATCCTAGCCCGGTGTGGTTCAATAGGCGGAGTCCACTTCGTACAGTAGTTGTTTTTCTCCATGTTCAGAAGTTGTTCTGGTCTCCCTAGTCTTGTTTCATTCCCCCGGAGGTGGATATAATGAAAACATGCACCTCTAATTCAGTAGAACACAGGATGTCCTCACAAAGTGTCGACCTAAATATCGAAAGGGAGTAGCCTAGATTGGCTCCCGAGAGAGTGGTCGTGAATTGTACTTTTTATATAGATCAGCTAGTGATAGATTGTTCAGTTCTTACCAGGTCATCTTGCTACAACCTTACCTTGGTGGGCATGTTGCGAGCAGGCTGCAGGTTTTTGTTTCAAACCAGCACTAACACTCCCGATTGAACTAGCAATCATCAAGACCTTGATTAGCTGAAGGGTATCACTACCAGAACAAAAGCTTGCACATCATTGCTTGGTGACCTAACATGTTCCTATTTTCCTGGGTCGGCCTGCCTCCCTGTCTATCTAGCCCTGCTTTGAGCTGTTTGACTGAGGGTCTGTGTCGTGGCTGGTCCCTGCCTCCTGAAGACTACAGCTCTGTAGCGCCGTAACCCAACCCTGCTGGCACGTAGTGGGGCTGAGTGCCCTGTGGTTTTCATCCCGCTGGCCAGGCCAAGCAGCCTGTAACATACTGGCACTGCCGCTGCTGCTCAACTCAACAGGGCTGGGGAGTGGAGGCTTTGAGCTGGTTACAGAGAGTTTCTCTCTCTGCTTTTTCTCTCGATCCCTTCCTCCGTTTCATCAATCTTTTTCCTTGTCGTTCTCTCTCCGTCCCTCTGTTGAATTATTCTCTCTTTTTCCCTCTCTCTCTAGCTGTCTTGTGATTTAGACCTCTCTCTCATTCTCTCGCTCTGCTTCTCTTTCTTCCTCTACCCTTTTCATCCCCTCTCTGCCCCCCCCCCCCCCCCCCCCCACTCTCACATTCTTTCTCTCCCCCCCTCTCTATCCCAACGATGTATTGTTTGACTATTATCCCCGGCCCCCTCACCTTTGACTTTGAACTTTATTAGTCTTCCTGATCGGGCACAGTGACAGACGCAGCCCTGCCTGTCTGTCAGTCACATTCACACGACCTCAACTGTCTATCTGGTCACCTCACTGTGGCTGTTAAACCAGAGACAGAATATGACTCATTGGACGCTCGATGTTCGTCACACACACACCCACGTGCACGGATATACACACAAAAGCATGTGCATGTACACACACACACACACACACACACACACCCACGTGCACGGATATACACACAAAAGCATGTGCATGTACACACACACACACACACACACACACACACACACGCACACACACAGCCATGCAGACAGTCACATATGCATGCGCACACACACACACACCAAACGCCAACACCTGATTGTGTGTGTTCGTGCTTGTATGTATATGTGAGTGTTTGCTTGTGCACAGAGCTGCTGTGGTGATTATGCATTGCGGTGGAACATTAGAAATTTAGCCTTGTGGTTTTCTAGGGCCGTAGAGTGGAGAGTCCCTGGTGGGATGTCCCTGTCCCTATCAGCACAGCACACTGGTATTAGGTTATGCAGCTGTTGACTGGGAGAGATGACTGTTGTTCGGTTTCACTCCCTGTGTGTGTGTGTGTGTGTGTGTGTGTGTGTGTGTGTGTGTGTGTGTGTGTGTGTGTGTGTGTGTGTGTGTGTGTGTGTGTGTGTGGGTGTGGGTGGGTGGGTGGGTGGGTGGGTACTGGCTTGGCAGGAAAGTGTCTGATTGCGCACACACAAACATGCAAGCACATACAAACATTAACAAGATATTGAGTACTGTACTGTAGACGTGTACTGTAGACTGGACTGTTTGTGTGTTTCTGCTACAACAAATCTACTTCAAAGTGTGTTTAGTATCTTTATGTCATATTTTGCGAGTGTGTGTGTCTGTGTGTTTACATGTGTTGGGTTGGCACTGCGTCTCCCGTCTCAGTTTCTCTACAGTTGCTCTTTCATCTGCTGGCATGCAATAGAGATGACATCAGAACACAGAGAGAGAGACACAGAGAGACACAGAGAGAGAGAGAGCGAGAGAGAGAGAGGGGGAGAGAGAGAGAGAGCGAGAGAGAGAGAGCGAGAGAGAGCGAGAGCGCGAGAGAGAGAGAGAGAGAGAGAGAGAGAGAGAGAGAGAGAGAGAGACATACAGACAGACAGACAGACAGACAGACAGACAGAGACTATAAGATAAACTTACAGTGCGTTTGAATATATAGTACCTTCGGAATGTATTCAGACCCCTTGACTTTTTCCCCATTTTGTTACGTTTGTTAAATATGGGTTAAATATATAAAAAATCCTCAGCAATTTACACACAATTCCCCATAATGACAAAGTGAAAACAGGCTTTTCAAAATGTTTGCTAATTTATAGAAAATATAAAACAGAAATACCTTATTTATACCCTTTGCTATGAGACTCGAAATTGAGCTCAGGTGCATCCTGTTTCCATTGATCATCTTCAAGATGTTTCTACAACTTGTTTGCTTCAGAGACCTGAAAATAGCTGTGCAGTGACGCTCCCCATCCAACCTGACAGAGCTTGAAAAGATCTGCAGAGAGGAATGGGAGAAACTTCCCAAATACAGGTGTGCCAAGCTTGTGGCATCATACCAAGAAGACTTGAGGCTGTAATCGATGCCAAAGGTGCTTCAACAAAGTACTGAGTAAAGGGTCTGAATACTTTAAAAAATATGTATACATTTGCAAAAAAATCGAAAAAACACTTTTTGTTTTGTCATTATGGGGTGTGTAGATTGATGAAGGAAAAAAACAATTAAATCAATTTTAGAATAATGAATGTAACAAAATGTGGAAAAATTCAAGGGGTCTGAATACTTTCTGAATGCGCTATACACTACACTGCCTAAATACTCTGTTTTGTCATTATTTTATGAACGTAATTGTAACCAGGCCCTGATGTCTTCTCCCCCCCTTTCTCCCTCCCCTTCTTCCCCCTCCCCTCCCTCCAGACACCTTCCAGTATCTGCTCTCCTTCTCCCAGGGCCACCTATCCTCCCTGCTAGAGGACACATACTCGCCCCTCTCCCGGGAGGCCCTCCCCCATGTCAACGCCCTGTTCTCCTCCCTCTCCCTCTACATCCGCGGACACAACCTCTCCCTCGAAGCTGCCGTGGCCCGTTTCCACGACAACCTCTTCCCGCTCGTCTACGGGCGCCTGGTCAACCCGGGCGTGGGCGTCCAGGGTGGTTTGTCCGGTGAGCGGGGCGAGTGTCTCCGCGCCACACGGCAGGACGTCAACCCATTCGGCCCTCACCCCGAAATGCTCGCTCAGGAATTGGGGCGCACTCTGGGCGCCGGGCGAGCCTTATCCCTGGCCCTCGCCGAGGGCACCGAAGTCATGAACGCCACCGAACACGTTTCCTTCACCAAAGAGTGTTTACGGGGCTTGACCAAGATGCAGTACTGTTCGCACTGCCGTGGGCTGACGCTGATCAAGCCGTGCGTGGGCTACTGTCTGAACGTGATGCGCGGGTGCTTGGCGAGCGTGGCCGAGCTGGACGGGCCGTGGCGGCGGTATGTGGCGGCTCTGGAGGAGCTGACCAATGCTGTGGCCGGACAACACAGCCTGGAACTGGCCCTGCTTGGAGTCAGGGGGCACGTGAATGAGGCCATACTACACGCTCAGCTCCATGGGCCCACGCTGACCGCTACGGTGAGTAGAAGCACACACCCCCTGTGGTTTTACGTGAATGAGGCTAGGTGGGATGGAAGCGAAGCCCTTCCGTTTCTCTCGAGGTCACACAAGATAAACTTCAGTATTCAACGTTTGTCCAGGTCCCAAGGATCGCGGGTTCAATCCCGGTGCTAGGCACTCGTTTTCATTTGTTCTGTTTGAACTTTATCCCAAACCTTAACCCTTATCCTTAAACAGTTGGAATTATTGCCTAAACGTAACTGTCGGGTTTAAATGCTTAACAGTCAAGTTTTCTTCCGTTTTAACAACCTTGACCCTTACCTACTTTCACTTAACCCATAGACGTTTATCCCATCCATGGACAAACGTTGCATAATGAAGTGAGTCCGGGAGATCTTGTTGCTATAACACCATTCATATGTCCAGTCTGTCTCTGGCTGCACCCTCAGGAGCAGAACCACCAGACGACCAGACTGGCTTTCTATGGTCTGAATACCACACTGCTCCAACAACCTTTACTGGGAACTTTTACTGTCTGACTACTGGCTTTACTGGGTCTCATATGGAGTTACATTTAGTTATACACTGAACTCTCTGTCTCTCTCTGTCTCTCTCTGTCTCTCTCTCTCTCTCTCTCGCTCCCTTCCTCTTTCTCTTCGCCTCACTGAGTTTCTATGGAGGGTGTTAGCCAACAGCTATAGTCTGTTGTGATGTGGTGTATTGGGAGTCTGGGGTTGCAGTAGGGAGAGACTGTGATTCAGACGGAGCATATGATCCTGTCTGGCTCTGACATGAACTACAGATATCTTGACTGAACTAGCGGAGAGGAAGGAAACTGGCGGAGAGAAAGAGCTGAGGTCCTTGAACTGGACATGCTGGGTTGCCTCTGTCTAAATTGCCCCCAGAGAGAGTGAAGTGGGTGAGTTGCCAGGTTTAGAGGCAGGGTCCGTCCAAGTATGCAGACCCAGAACCCGGGGTCTGGCTGCCTGCTTGGTATTCATGAGGCAACACATGCATGCACTCACACAAACACACAGCCCAGCTAAGGGACAAATTGTTTCTGGCAAAGTGGCATGCCCCAATGGGGACAATGACTTTGGGTCCACGGCTCTATACACACGCACAAGATACACACGCATGCTCTATATGCACATGTACACACACACACATACACACACAGTGGACACACAGACACAATCACTCACTCCTCTCACACACACTATGTTCCTACGTACAGTGGGGCCCCAGGGCGTGTGGAACTTTAAGGGTAGCACAGAGCTCTGGCCTGTATAAAGGACTGTCCCATGTCTTTATAGAACACAACTATAAAGACCCAAACCACACGACTACCTTTTAAACCCCACCCTCCCCTCCCCCCCTCCCACTCTTCAATATCACCCCCATCTCTCTATCCCTTCTTCTAAACATTCCTCTGTTCACCTCTATTCATTTTGCAGTGAAAAGCAAAACAATTACAAAGTTGTGTACAGGGGATTCTGGAACATTCACTCTTGTTTTTCTTATCCCTCACATATGTTTCTTGATTAATTCGTACTGTAGACTGGACTGTAGACTGTACTGTAAATGTGTGCTGTAGATGTGTGCTGTAGACTGTACTGTAGACTATACAGTAGACTGGAATGTAGACGTGTACTGTAGACGTGTACTGTAGACTGTACTGTGGACTGTACTGTAGATTGGACTGTAGACTGGACTGTAGACTGGACTGTAGACATGTACTGTAGACTGTACTATAGACTATACTGTAGACGTGTATTGTAGACTGGACTGTAGACGTGTACTGTAGACTGAACTGTAGACTGGACTGTAGACGTGTACTGTAGACTGTACTATAGACTATACCTTAGACTGTACTGTAGACGTGTACTGTAGACTATACTGTAGACTATACTGTAGACTGTACTGTAGACTATACTGTAGACTATTGCAGACGTGTACTGTAGACTGGACTGTAGACTGGACTGTAGACTGGACTGTAGACTATACTGTAGACTGTACTGTAGACTGTACTGTAGACTGTACTGTCGACTGTACTATAGACTATACTGTAGATGTGTACTGTAGACTGTACTGTAGACTATACTGTCGAATGTACTGTAGACTGTACTGTAGACTGTACTGTAGACTATACTGTCGACTGTACTGTAGACTGTACTGTAGACTATACTGTAGATGTGTACCGTAGACGTGTACTGTATACTGTAGACTGTACTGTAGACTATACTGTAGAATGTGCTGTAAACATGTACTGTAGACTACTGTAGACTGTACTGTCGACTGTACTGTAGACTGTACTGTAGACTGTACTGTAGACTGTACTGTCGACTGTACTATAGACTATACTGTAGATGTGTACTGTAGACTGTACTGTAGACTATACTGTCGAATGTACTGTAGACTGTACTGTAGACTGTACTGTAGACTATACTGTCGACTGTACTGTAGACTGTACTGTAGACTATACTGTAGATGTGTACCGTAGACGTGTACTGTATACTGTAGACTGTACTGTAGACTATACTGTAGAATGTGCTGTAAACATGTACTGTAGACTACTGTAGACTGTACTGTCGACTGTACTGTAGACTGTACTGTAGACTATACTGTCGACTGTACTGTAGACTGTACTGTAGACTATACTGTAGAATGTGCTGTAAACATGTACTGTAGACCACTGTAGACTGTACTGTCGACTGTACTGTAGACCATACTGTAGATGTGTACTGTAGACTGTACTGTAGACTATACTGTTGAATGTACTGTAGACTCTACTGTAGACTGTACTGTAGACTATACTGTCGACTGTACTGTAGACTGTACTGTAGACTATACTGTAGAATGTACTGTAGACTGTACTGTCGAATGTGCTGTAAACGTGTACTGTAGACTACTGTAGACATGTACAGTAAATGTGTACTGTAGACTGTACTGTAGACTGTACTGTAGACTGTACTGTCGACTGTACTGTAGACTGTACTGTAGACTATACTGTAGAATGTGCTGTAAATGTGTACTGTAGACTACTGTAGACATGTACAGTAAATGTGTACTGTAGACTGTACTGTCGACGTACCAGTAGCTATGTCTCTGGGATTTCTGCCGACTTGTGTGTTATGTAGAGTTGTTATTAAATTAATTATTGTGATGCTGTGGTTTTACACTGGGAAGTTATCCCAAACTGTTTAGTACCGTAGTTGACTCACACACCATGGGCTCTCTCTCTCTCTCTCTCTTGCTCTTTCTCTCTCTAATCTCTCTCTTCTCTCTCCTCCCTCTCTCTCTCTCTCTGTCTTTCAGCTTTCTCTTCTCCCTCTGTTCTCTCTTCTCTCTCTGCACTTGCTCTCTCTCTCTCTATCTCTCTGCTCTCTCACTCTCCCCTTTCTCTCTGCTCTCTCTCTCTCTCCCGCCCCCTCTCTCTAATCTCTCTCTTCTCTCTCTGCTCTCTCTTCTCTCTCTCCCCTCTGACAATTCAATTCAATTCAATTTGCTTTATTGGCATGACGATGACGAAGCAATGTACCCATTGCCAAAGCTTACTTTGGATATTTACAATATGAAAATAATAAGAATCAAATTTGTCAACGGGACAACAGTAACAACAATAACCAAGGGTCAAAATAACCATACATTGAACAACAACAATAAGCATACAGTAGAGGACATGTGCAGGTTGATTGGTCTGTCAGACACTGTCCCTCAACTTATGGCAGGCAGCAATGTAGTGTGCTGCCAACCCACAGCCCTCTTATCAGAGAGGTCTTTGAAACCTTGAATAAGGGTTTCAAATTTGGGGAAATGACACTCTCTATAATTGTTTTATATTTTTTACATTTTGTCAGGGAATGCAGCTCTGTCTCAGGTTCTGCTGTTGTGCAGTGGTTGTACAGCCTTTCCTCTGCAGGGAGACAGGTTTTCCTGTGTCCACCCTTCCCCCCCCCTCTCTCTCTCTCTCTCTCTCTCTCTAATCTCACTCTTCTCTCTCTCTCTCTCTCTATCTCTCTCTAATCTCACTCTTCTCTCTCTCTCTAATCTCACTCTTCTCTCTCTCTCTAATCTCACTCTTCTCTCTCTCTCTCTCTCTCTCTAATCTCGCTCTTCTCTCTCTCTCTCTAATCTCGCTCTTCTCTCTCTCTCTCTCTCTCTCTTCTCTCTCTCTCTAATCTCAATCTTCTCTCTCTCTCTCTCTCTCTCTCTCTCTCTAATCTCGCTCTTCTCTCTCTCTCTCTCTCTCTCTCTAATCTCCCTCTCTCTCTCTCTCTCTCTAATCTCGCTCTTCTCTCTCTCTCTCTCTCTCTCTCTAATCTCACTCTTCTCTCTCTCTCTCTCTCTGTCTAATCTCGCTCTTCTCTCTCTCTCTCTCTCTCTGTCTCTCTCTTCCCTCTCTCTCTAATCTCTCTCTGCTCTCTTCTCTCTCTCTCTCTCTCGCTCTCTCTAATCTCGCTCTTCTCTCTCTCTCTCTCTCTCTCTCTCTCTAATCTCACTCTTCTCTCTCTCTCTCTCTCTCTCTCTGTCTAATCTCGCTCTCTCTCTCTCTCTCTGTCTCTCTCTTCCCTCTCTCTAATCTCTCTCTGCTCTCTTCTCTCTCTCTCTCTCTCTCTCTATCTCTCTCTCTCTCTCTCTCTCTCTCTTCCCTCTCTCTCTAATCTCTCTCTGCTCTCCTCTCTCTCTTTTCCCTCTCTCCTCTCTCTGCTCTCTCTCCACTGTCTCTCTCTGCTCTCTCCTCTCTCTGATCTCTCCCCTCTCTTCTCTCTCTCCCCTCTCTGTTCTCGGGATACATTTTTTACACATTCCCTCTCTTATTGAGACTGGGGAGATGAGGAAGTGACCTTTCTGGTCCCCACAAGGATAGTAAAACTGCCACCCTCCCATCCACTCAATTTATATATTCTCCAAAATATGACAGACAGGCATCCTGGTCCTCCCCCCATCCACCCACACAGCCCCACACTTATTTTAGACTATAAAGATGACCCCCTAGCATAGTGAATAGAATCCCTCTCCTAGTCCCACTGGCCATAGTTTCCATTATCTTCAGTCCCAGCAGTATGCTGTTAGCATTCCACCATAAGACAGTAATGACAAGACAGGCTAAAACCATGGGGGGAGAAGGTAGACAACCACATTACACTGGCTGGCTTCATCCACACCACAGTTATTGATCTTTCTTATGTGTGTGTGTGTGTGTGCCTGTGTGTGGAGGGGTGTGTGTGTTTGTGGGGGGGGGGGGGCTGTCATATTTTGGAGTAAATTTAAATTGCCTCTAGACTGTGGTTTCTCCCTCTAGTGGTTGAGATGAGGATTTGGGAGGGTAAGATGTTTCTAGATCTGTCTGACCTTAGAGAGCCTATTTATGTCTCTATTTGGTTTGGTCAGGGTGTGATTTGGGTGGGCATTCTATGTTTTGTATTTCTTTGCGTTTGGCCGAGTGTGGTTCCCAATCAGAGGCAGCTGTCTATCGTTGTCTCCGATTGGGAATCATACTTAGGCAGCCTTTTTTCCCACCTATGTTGTGGGATCTTGTTCTTGTATTGTTGCTGTTGAGCCCTACAAGGCTGTACGTTTCGTCGGTTTTCTCGTTCTTGTTTTTCCTGGTTTTCATTAAAGAATATGAGTAACCTACCTCACGCTCGAACGACGGACATTACACTTAACGACAACTCGACCTGTTTTTCACCTTGGCAGGGAGCCGATCCCCGTCAACGATTGCCTGCTAACTCAGCAAGACTGATCTTCATTAGCTGATGATGTTGCTCTCTGACACACGGAACATTCCTCTCCTCCATTCAGCCCTCTTCCTTCCCCCCCACTCCTCTCTGTCTCTCTTTCCAGGTCTTCATATAATGTGCTGATAGCAGCATTACCACTGAGCAACACAAGCATTCTTCTCACACACACGCACACATGCACGCACGCACACTCACACACACACACACAGACACCATGGAAACACAGTGTAATTGTCAACCATCATGGCTCCACTATTACTTTATAGTCCAAGTATCCATGACTGGGATTCCAGGGATTTCACAATTCGTCTATAATTTTCACAAATGGCATAATTTCTCAAATGCTGTTTTTAATGTCAGAGAGGCACTATGATACGGCTATAGACATCAAGGTGAAAGCGGCCCTAAAAGGATTGGACTCTGTACTCAGTTGAAATAGCAGACAACAGCCACTGGGAGAGTAGATGCCAACCTGTCCTAACCCCAAGTCACATCCTTGTCATTACATGACCCTTTCCCTTCATATCCCTCTATCTCCTCTCCAGCGCCCTGTGGCTTCACCTGGTGCCCACTAGACTGGCATGCCAACATACAATCCCCACCGTCCTCAAAAAGGAGCCAACTGAACAACCGTTAGTGTGCTTCTGGCATTGTTTTAATGTTGATAGGCCTATTGCTTTAGTATTGTTTTAATGTTGATAGGCCTATTGCTTTAGTATTGTTTTAATGTTGATAGGCCTATTGCTTTAGTATTGTTTTAATGTTGATAGGCCTATTGCTTTAGTATTGCAGTTAATTTATGGGAATTTGAGTGCAGTGGGTGCATCCACTGTGACTCAAATATGATTGGTGGTCTTTGGCGACTGTTCACTTCCTCTTTCTGGTTGTGTGTGAGCCTCAGATACAGGATCACACACAGCGGCATGATGGACTCAATTGAAAATAAACAACAAAAAAAATCATTCATCATTTTGAAAATCATATGTGAATAATTGAATGATTACAGGATTACAGCGGAGAAAAACAGTGTCCCTTCAAGTTGTGACAAAGTTGGAGCTAGAGACTAAGACAGTCCACTGTAGTATATGAGGGGCTGGATTTGTCTTAGTCTCTCATCCTGTTTAATTAGCCCTGACATCACTTGGTATGCAATAAGAAGAGAGACAGGGATAGATACAGAATGGGAGCGAGAGGAGGAAGTGGAGAGGGAGACATGGACAGATGTAGAAAGTGAGAGACAGTGACAGAGAGGAGGAAGAAGAGCGGGAGAGAAGTCACGAGTGTTGGTTGTGGCAAGAGAGATGGGGAAAGCGGGTAAAGATGGAACAGAAAGCTGTCTCCTAGGAGAAGTGTGGGGAGACATCCAGGCCACAGGCCCGAATGGAGGAAACCCCAAGGGGTCATTTGGGGTTGCGGGCTGTACTCTACATGTACCATTCTTAGTCCATCATGGCCTCTTTCTTTCCAGTAAATCACATTTGGGAGCATATCAGACATTATTTTCTCTTTCTCTTCCATACCATACACTTCAGTCTGATGATATACAGTGCCTTGAGATGTTGTGTCACTGGCCTACACACAATAACCCATCAAGTCAAAGTGGAATTATGTAAAAAAAAAAAAATGCCGTACATCAGTATATGTTGTAGAAGACTCAAGGGTGTGGGGTTTCCACCAAGTTCAATAACCGAACACGCACAAGGAGCACAATTACAATGCAAATGAGGAATTTTATTAGGGATATTTGCAACGGGTAATTGTACAGATCATTCTCCCGCTTCTTACACTCTTTGTGCAACCCGCTTCCTCTTCTATCCCCAAGCACTCGATGGCTTAATGATCCAGCAAGCCGCTTGCCTCGTTGTGGCAGGAAGTCCATACAAGGCTCGGGGGTGGAGCCAGCGGGCTGCAAGATATCTTCCTTCAATCACCACTCCCCTCACCTCTCTCTGCCATCTGCCACAATATTAAGGAAACGTTTAAAGCTCAAATGTTTTGAGTCAATAAGTATAGTGTACACGGTGGACGTGTCATAATACCCATAAAACCTAGCGGTCAAACACAGGGAAAGGGTTCCAATGGTTTTTCCACCATTCAGTTTTCCCATAGGGGATTTTAGAAACACTTTAAATAAGAGCTGTGTTTTGTGTAGACTTACCCTGGCGTGACGTTTTCATATCCATGTAAATATTTCTAGGACAAGGTGACTTTTATCAATATATTTAGCTCCATTTACTCTCAGATATATATAAAAAAAATGCTAATTAGCATCAAAGTAGACTACAAATCCCTGCAAGCCCCTGCATGTCATCTTTAGCTGACACCTTTGATAACAGGTATTGTGTACATTTGATATATACAGATTCAACCACAAAGAACAGGGAGGTTTTCCAATACCTCTCAAAGAAGGGCACCTATTGGTTAAAAAAAAGCAGACATTGAATATCCCTTTGAGAGGGGTGAAGTCATTAATTACACGTTGGATGGTACATCAATACCCCAATTACTACAAAGATACAGGCATCCTTCCTAACTCAGGCATCCTTCCTAACTCAGGCATCCTTCCTAACTCATTTGCCGGAGAGGGAAAAAAACGCTCAGGGATTTCACCATGAAGCCAACGGGGACTTTAAAACAGTTACAGAGTTGAATGGCTGTGAGAGGAGATAACTGAGGATGGATCAATAACATTGTAGTTAATTCACAATACTAACCTAAATGAGTAAAAAGAATGAAGCCTGTACAGAATATAAAATATAAAATATAAAAATGTGGCAAAGAAAATAACTTTATGTCCTGAATACAAAGCATTATGTTTGGGGCAAATCCAACACAACACATCACTGAGTACCACTCTTCATATTTTCAAGCATGGTGGAGGCTGCATCATGTTATGGGTATGCTTGTCATCGGCATGGAGTGGGGAGTTTAGGATAAAAAGAAACGGAATGGAGCTAAGCACAGGCAAAATCCTAGAGGAAAACCTTGTTCAGTCTGCTTTCCAGAAGACACTGGGAGCCAAATTCACCTTTCAGCAGGACAATAACCTAAATACAAGGCCAAATTTACGCTGGAGGTGTTTACAAAGAAGACATTGAATGTGGTCTAGTTAAAATAGCTGTCTAGCAATGATCAACAACTAACTTGACAGAGCTTGAAGAATTGTAATAATGCGCCAATATTGTACAATCCAGGCATGCAAAGCTCTTAGAGACTTAGCCAGAAATATTCACAACTTTTATTGCTGCCAAAGGTGATTCTAACATGTATTGACTCAGGGATGTCAATCAATGTGCAACAATTTCTATAGACATGTTTTCACTTTGTCATTATGGGTTATTGTATGTAGATGAGTGGGAGAAAATACAGTATATTTAATACATTTTGAATTCAGGCTGTAGCACAACAAAATGTAGAATAAGTCAAGGGGTATGATGACTACATCAATGGCCTGTAAGAGGGAATGGCATGGGAATGGCAATCATACATCTTCCACCTGTATTGTAATAGCGTATTATATTTTACAGTATTGTACGTATGCATGGAAGTGGTCCTGTACATGGCTCAGTTCATAAGAGCATGGTGTTAGCAACAACGGAGTTGTGGGTTCGATTACCACTGCGGTCACATACCAAAAAGTGGGGACTGTTGGCACTATGGATAAAGTTGTCTGCTATGTAAAATGGCATATATTTTGGTATTACAATACTGTATTGGCCAATGCAATGTTAGTAACGGAGTGTAAAAACACCCCAGCAACTTCATTTTGTATGTTTACTGCATAGGGATATATTTCTTTCTGGTTTTGGACTTTCTGGAATATCGTATTTGAATTGTATTGATATTGTATTATTGTATTACTGCACTGGAGGAGCTAGAAACACAAGAGGTTCACGTTCTGTGACATCTGTGTACGTGACCAATAAACATGGATTTGTTACATACAGTACATTTCTGTTCTTGTCAATATCAGATTTTTTTTTTAAACGTACTGTGAAGTGAAATCATAATAGTCATCATCATAGTAGTACATTTGAGTATAAATTATACTTTTTATGTTTCTACTTTACAGACATACAAATCTGAGGGGGAACTTGCCCCCTATGTGCCCCCTATGTGCCCCCTAAGTGCCCCTGTGCCCCCTATGTGCCCCTGTGACCCCTAAGTGTTACCAGTTTGGAGTTTAGAAAATTCACCACATACTTGTGAAAATAGTCCCAAAGAGAAAACATTTTTTACTGGTTGTTAAAATAACTATATTGAAAAGATATCATTATGTTATGTTTGGTGACGAGAAACCAATGTACTAATTATATTTCACAGTAAACATATATTTTGGGTCAATGCGCAATGAAAGATTTTGAATGGAAGACTGGCTGGGTTACAAGTGTTACTTACCAGTTTGGAGTTTTGTACAAAGAGTTTTGAAAATTCATCACATACTTGTGAAAATAGCCAAATGTATTCCAAAAACATACGGGGGAAAATAATTGTGTGTGTGTGTGTGTGTGTGTGTGTGTGTGTATGACCTCACCAAGGGGACCAGTACTTAACATCGACGGGGCTGTAGTGGAGCTGGTCGAGAGAGTTTCAAGTGTCCACATCACCAACGAACTAACGGTACCGGAGCGCCAAGTCTAGGACCAAAAGGCTCCTTAACAGCTTCTACTCCCAAGCCATTAGACTACTGAACAACTAATCAAATGGCCATCGGACTATTTACATTGAACATTGATTTGAGTTGGACACCATGCATATGGGGGGGGGGGGGGGGGGCAGTTAACCTAGTGGCTAGAGCATTGGGCCAGTAACCGAAAGGTTGCGAGATCAAATCCCCGAGCTGTCAAGGTAAAATTCTGTCGTTCTCCCCCATAACAAGGCAGTTAACCCACTGTTCCTAGGCTGTCACACACACGTGTCTTGGGGGCTCTTTCTCTCTTTTCTTTCTGGAGACGGTAGGAGTTATGTGAGATGAGTACTTTCATGTGGTACATTTACTGGCACAGAAAGGCTTGGTTTTCATTTGAGTTTACGTCCAGTTCCTTTCAGCAGCATTTGATGTATGTACAGTGCCTTGCGAAAGTATTCGGCCCCCTTGAACTTTGCGACCTTTTGCCACATTTCAGGCTTCAAACATAAAGATATAAAACTGTATTTTTTTGTGAAGAATCAACAACAAGTGGGACACAATCATGAAGTGGAACGACATTTATTGGATATTTCAAACTTTTTTAACAAATCAAAAACTGAAAAATTGGGCGTGCAAAATTATTCAGCCCCCTTAAGTTAATACTTAGTAGCGCCACCTTTTGCTGCGATTACAGCTGTAAGTCGCTTGGGGTATATCAGTTTTGCACATCGAGAGACTGAAATTTTTTCCCATTCCTCCTTGCAAAACAGCTCGAGCTCAGTGAGGTTGGATGGTGAGCATTTGTGAACAGCAGTTTTCAGTTCTTTCCACAGATTCTCGATTGGATTCAGGTCTGGACTTTGACTTGGCCATTCTAACACCTGGATATGTTTATTTTTGAACCATTCCATTGTAGATTTTGCTTTATGTTTTGGATCATTGTCTTGTTGGAAGACAAATCTCCGTCCCAGTCTCAGGTCTTTTGCAGACTCCATCAGGTTTTCTTCCAGAATGGTCCTGTATTTGGCTCCATCCATCTTCCCATCAATTTTAACCATCTTCCCTGTCCCTGCTGAAGAAAAGCAGGCCCAAACCATGATGCTGCCACCACCATGTTTGACAGTGGGGATGGTGTGTTCAGGGTGATGAGCTGTGTTGCTTTTACGCCAAACATAACGTTTTGCATTGTTGCCAAAAAGTTCAATTTTGGTTTCATCTGACCAGAGCACCTTCTTCCACATGTTTGGTGTGTCTCCCAGATGGCTTGTGGTAAACTTTAACCGACACTTTTTATGGATATCTTTAAGGAAATGGCTTTCTTCTTGCCACTCTTCCATAAAGGCCAGATTTGTGCAATATACGACTGATTGTTGTCCTATGGACAGAGTCTCCCACCTCAGCTGTAGATCTCCGCAGTTCATCCAGAGTGATCATGGGCCTCTTGGCTGCATCTCTGATCAGTCTTCTCCTTGTATGAGCTGAAAGTTTAGAGGGACGGCCAGGTCTTGGTAGATTTGCAGTGGTCTGATACTCCTTCCATTTCAATATTATCGCTTGCACAGTGCTCCTTGGGATGTTTAAAGCTTGGGAAATCTTTTTGTATCCAAATCCGGCTTTAAACTTCTTCACAACAGTATCTCGGACCTGCCTGGTGTGTTCCTTGTTCTTCATGATGCTCTCTGCGCTTTTGACGGACCTCTGAGACTATCACAGTGCAGGTGCATTTATACGGAGACTTGATTACACACAGGTGGATTGTATTTATCATCATTAGTCATTTAGGTCAACATTGGATCATTCAGAGATCCTCACTGAACTTCTGGAGAGAGTTTGCTGCACTGAAAGTAAAGGGGCTGAATAATTTTGCACGCCCAATTTTTCAGTTTTTGATTTGTTAAAAAAGTTTGAAATATCCAATAAATGTCGTTCCACTTCATGATTGTGTCCCACTTGTTGTTGATTCTTCACAAAAAAATACAGTTTTACATATTTATGTTTGAAGCCTGGAATGTGGCAAAAGGTCGCAAAGTTCAAGGGGGCCGAATACTTTCGCAAGGCACTGTATGTGGTTACACCACATTGGTTTGGCCTGTAAATGTGTCATTATGCAAGTGTGTGCTGTTATTCTGTGCCCAAAAGACTATTGTTAAAAAGGTAATTCAGCAAATGTTTTTTATCCAATGTGAAATATGGTAAGCACATATTCATATTCAACCCTGATATTAGCAACAAATGATCCAACCAACCGAGCTTTTGGATGCAGGAAAACCTGTTGTATCAGCTACAGTCCACCACTCTACCAACTGAGACAGGTGAGGAACATAGCTCAGAGGTGTATGTGAAAGAGTATGTTCTTGTGTCCCAATCAAAAGTAGATGGCTGTGATTCCTACCATGAAGCCTTGAAAACATCTACCAAAGCTTGAGGATAAGGTTCTCCCCTCGGAGAGGTTCTCTCCTTCACCTACAGTCCTCTGCTCTACCAACGGAGCAATCAAAGGGGTGTCTGTGTGACTGTGTTTACAATCGGCATGATTGACTGTGAGCGTTGAGTTGTGAGTGGCATGTGGACTTTGGCTGAGCTGGCACAGATGGGTGTTCTCATGGTTGAACACACTGGCAGTGGATGCATGGATACGGTGTGCGTGTGTATCCGTGCATGAGTGTGACATCCTTCCAGAATGCAAAACAGCCGTAGACAATAGGGGGCCAAACTGTCCTGAGAGCAGTGCATTTGGGGTGGAGAGGGGGCTGCACAGTGATTCCTGCCATAAGACCATCAGAAAGTCAGTTAAAAGCTGGAGGCTATTTCCTCCTTTGAGACAGATTTGAATCAGCAGCCTAATGATCTCTGTTTTCCCACCTTCAGTTCTCCACTCTACCAACTGAGCTATCAAAGGGGCGATGGTGCGGGTAGTCAAGAAAGTGAGCTGTGAGTCGACAATAGGGGGCAATCACTGGTGGACCATGGAGCCAAACTGTCCAGACATCCCCACCCAAAACTGAGCAATGGATTACAGTTTCCCCTGGTGCATAGACTACTTTCAGGATGAGGAACCATCTAACGTCATGTTGTGAAATACATTACGTCCCCTTTAATATGCTCTGGTCGGTCAGGCTGAAATGGTACATATAATTCAAAACGAACAAGATCCAGAAAAGAGACAGATTTGAACCAGTGACCTAAGGAACTCTTCTTTTGTAACTACAGTCCACCGCTCTACCAATTGAGCTATCGAAGGAGTGATTGTGAGTTAGTCAACAGAAAAAAGGAAAGAGTCAATAGTATTATGTGTGCGTTGGGAGTGAACCATTGGCAGTAGACAATAGGGGCCCAAACACCCCCCACCCCTTCACCGAATACAGTGTGTTGGGGTTGAAAGGGGGCTAGAGTTGAGATTTTTGGCCCGAATCCAGCTGGACCTGTCGGCCCAACAGGGCTTAACATCCTTAGGCTATGGGCCAGTCGGGCTTCAATTGTCCAAAAAACAGCCATTCGACGCAGGAAAAAGTCTCCTCCTTGGCTCAGATGTGCTGCTGAGGGATGATGTTCCTGTGTGTCCAATTCAAAGATGGCTGGATGCGATTAATGCAGTGAGGCCATGGAAAAACTATCCTCCTTCAAACCATCAACATAAAGATCCCTGCTCTTGCGCCTACAGTCCTCCACTCTATCAACTAAGCTCTCGAGGGTGTTTGTTACTGTGCATTTAGAGTTAGCAGTATTGGCCTTCCTCTATTGTGGAACGGGGTTTCCTAAACTCGATCCTGCCCCCGTGTGCATGTTTTGGTTTGAGATATCCTCCGCTCTACCAACTGAGCTAGTTTGATAGATCAGGGGCAGAACCTACAGGTTAGGTAGAAGCAAGGGTCAGTGGTGCCTGTGTATTGGCCGTTGCGTCCAGTGTAACAATTGCCATCGAAAAGTCGACCAAAAGTAAAAACATTTCATCCTTCGAGACAGATTTGAAGCAATCTAAGGATCTCTGCTATTTGCACCTACAGTCCTCCGCTGTACCAACTGAGCTTTCAAAGGGGTAGCTGGGCTTGAGTGATTGTGTGTTTAGAGTCAGCAGTATCGGCTGAGCTCTATTGTGAAGCTCTGTAAAAGCTGTGAGTGGCCTATGCACTGGTGCACCGTTCCCATGGTTTCACACACACTGGCAGAGGATGTGTGTGTAAGCGCACACATGGAGCGTTAACTCTGTTCAAAATGTGATGAATGTGATAAGTGGCACTGACAGAGATGGTCGCCTCAGTTCCTTAGGAAACTATGCAGCAAGGCTGCCGGCCCGGACGGCATCCATAGCCGCGTCCTCAGAGCATGCGCAGACCAGCTGGCTGGTGTGTTTACGGACATATTCAATCAATCCCTATCCCAGTCTGCTGTGTCAACATGCTTCAAGATGACCACCATTGTTCCTGATCCCAAGAAAGTTAAGGTAACTGAACTAAATGACTATCACCCCATAGCACTCACTTCTGTCATCATGAAGTGCTTTGAGAGACTAGTCATGGATCATATCACATCCGCCCTACCTGATACCCTAGACCCACTCCAATTTGCTTACCGCCCCAATAGGTCCACAGACGACGCAATCGCCATCACATTGCACACTGCCCTATCCCATCTGGACAAGATTAATACCTATGTAAGAATGCTGTTCATTGACTACAGCTCAGCATTTAACACCATAGTAACCTCTGAACTCATCACTAATCTCGAGACCCTGGATCTCGACCCCGCCCTGTGCAACTGGGTCCTGGACTTTCTGACGGGCCGCCCCCAGGTGATGAGGGAAGGAAACAACATCTCCACCCCGCTGATCCTCAACACTGGGGCCCCACAAGGGTGCGTTCTCAGCTCTCTCCTGTACTCCCTGTTCACCCATGACTGCGTGGCCATGCACGCCTCCAACTCAATCATCAAGTTTGCAGACGACACTGCAGTGGTAGGTTTGATTACCAACAACGACGAGACGGCCTACATGGAGGAGGTGAGGGCCTTCGAGGTGTGTTGTCAGGAAAATAACCTCACACTCAACGTCAACAAAACAAAGGAGATGATTGTGGACTTCAGGAAACAGCAGAGGGTAAAAATATATCACTAGCCACTTTAAACTATGCCACTTTGTTTACATACCCTACATTACTCATCTCATATGTATATACTGTACTCGATACCATCTACTGCATCTTGCATATGCCGTTCTGTACCATCACTCATTCATATATCTTTATGTACATATTCTTTATCCCTTCACACTTCTGTGTATAAGGTAGTAGTTTTGGAATTGTTAGGTTAGATTACTCGTTGGTTATTACTGCATTGTCGGAACTAGAAGCACAAGCATTTCGCCACACTCGCATTAACATCTGCTAACCATGTGTGTGTGACAAATAACATTTGATTTGATTTGATTTGAGATATCCGAGAGGTAATTGTTTGTGAGTGGCTGTCCAGAATTCAAACCAGCAGTGGACAATAGGGGGCCAAACTCGCTGGACAACCCCCCCACCTACCTTCCCACTGCTACCCAGAATGCAATCGGAGAGGGAGGCTGAGAAAGTTACCCTGGCTGATCCCTAGATAAACAAATCAAGATGACAGCCTGGGACCACCACTGCTGTCTGTAAGGCAATACTCCCCTAGAGCCTGGGATGGCCTGGGACAGCCTGGGATGGACTGGGATAGGTCAGACACTCTCTAGTTCATTCCCTCGCTCTCTGCTCCTCTCATCTCAACTCTCTGGCCCCGGGGTAGAACAGGGATATATGAGATGGAGACGATACATAAACACAAGTGTGGGGGATTATAGACAGATAGATACACACACACACACACACACACACACACACACACACACACACACACACACACACACACACACACGCAGGCAGGCATACAAATGCGAACACACACACATGCAGGCATACAAATGTGAACACACAGGTACAGAAGCATATACAGAACTTATAATAACACACACATGCTTTCGTCACCAATTTCATCCCCCTCTTCCCAAATGTATAGAGAACTTAAGTCTTTGTTTCCCCATAGGCTGAACATTTTGGCATAGGGCATCAGACCATGGCATCCAATGCCATCATTCTCCAGGAAGTCACCCGAGGAATGCCTGAAATGGAATAGCTGCCATTTTAAAGATTTAACAAGGACAAACAGGTGGTTAAACACACACACGCACTCAGGCTTCCATTCCCATGCCATCACTGCGGTCAGGAGATAATTGATTTATCGTTGCATTGTAGTCTGTGCCATCCTTCAAGCTGTCCTCTGGTTGGTCAATGGGATTATGTGGCCAATCCGGACATCATATCTAGCTTCTAATGCTATTTCTCTCCGTTTGTCCCTGTTGTGGCCCCAAACTGTCTTAATATTTATTTTCCGTATCATTTCTGTTTTTAGTGGCTTATGTTTATTCTCCCAACCATTACTTTTTGTTTTGTTTACATAGCTACATGTTTGGTTAGGCGTCCGACTGATTTGTGCCCATGTTATTGTTTTGAAATGACGACCTCAGCCCGTATCTACAGGACACTTCACTGACAGAAACCCCTTGTCTTGATCGCCTAAACTGGGTGGTATTTATTAGGGTACACCGTGGCAAAATGTTTTGTAACGGAAAAGCAAAACGAGCATTTCTTTTTGGACAAGTTCAGGCAGTTCCTCCCCGTTTCAGTCCCTTTCCCCTCAGTTTGGTGCTCAATGAACACAACCCAGGTTTTGTTGTGAAAGAGAAAGAACAGAACACACACAAGTGTTATTGACTTTCTCTTCCAACTCATATTTTGGAGGGAACGTTTACATATTTGTCTCTACAAAACAAACTTTTCATTCTGGAGACAGGCGAGACATGGTGTTTGATTCCGCCAAATTTCAACACTTACGAAAGAATGAGAAAAAAAGCTAATCCCAAAAGTTATAATAAATCACTTTGATATAAATATTTACATATATATATATATATAAACATATATTGAAGATATACACTGAGTGTACAAAACATTAGGAGCACCTGCTCTTTCCATGACACAGACTGACCAGGTAAATCCAGGATAAAGCTATGATCCCTTATTGATGTCACTTGTTAAATCCACTTCAATCAGTCTAGATGAAGGGAAGGAGACAGGTTAGAGAAGGATGTTTAAGCCTTGAGACAATTGACACATACATTGTGTCTGTGTGCCGTTCAGAGGGTGAATGGACAAGACAAAAGATTTCGGTGCCTTTTGAACTGGGTATGGTAGTAGGTGCCAGGCTCATCAGTTTGTGTCAAGAACTGCAATGCTGTGTGATTCCTGTGTGTATCACGGAAATCCAGCCAACTTGACACAACTGTGGGAAGCATTGGAGTCTACATGGGCCAGCATCCCTGTGAAACGCTTTCGATACCTTGGGGGTGCAACTCAATATTAGGAAGGTGTCCCGAATGTTTTGTACACTCAGTGTATGCTTTTGGTAACCAATGATAACTTCCCTTAGTGTAGTCTAGTCTGCATAGATACATGTACAGTGTTGGCTGGACTATGCCACTTTGTTCAGCTAGGAAGTGTTGCTGTGTATGAGACTGTGTATTCAGCTGTCTTGTCTGTTTGGTTTAGTCTTTTAGTAGCTTGTCAAAACTCCCTCCAGTTCCCTCTGATGGTGTCTGAGACAGATCCCCAGGCTCTTGTCCCTGTCTGGTACTGCTGTTGGACAATATTGTCCAATCGTGTGTGTGTGTGTGGGCGTCAGGAGAATGCCAGTCCTGTAATAGCCATGGTTATTAATACTGGGGAGTCTGGGTGCTCCTGCCCTGCCCCTCCACACACCTGCCCAGTCTGCCAGGCAAGCCAACTAGACACACAGGCCCAGTCTGCCAGGCAGGCCCAGACCTCCCAAACACTGCCCCCACATGCAACCTCAGGGAGGGGGGGGGGGGGGGGGAGTGTGTTTGAATATGTCCCAACAAGACCCTGTGGTGTCTGAATACGACCCAAACTGGTCTAGAGGGATATAATCAGTAGAAAGCGGGGGTTTGGTGTGTCCGTGTGTCTGTCTGTGTCTGTACGTGTGTTTGAGTCGTGGTGGTTGTTTTGAATCCAACATGAATTAGGATGGATTTTTATAATTCTACTGCTTGGAAAGACAATTCTTCCCTTTTTACATTGTTTGTTTCAACTTGGCTTATTAACAAGCGATCTGGCAGTGCGGCGACTGCAACAGAACCATGTGCTAATCAACAAGGAATTAAAAGTGTCTCCATCAGTCCACATTAGCTTCCCTCAAGTGTTCTCGCTTGGATTATTTCATAAAACAAACCGGTTACAAGTTTACAATTTACAAGTGCTCCAACAAATGTTTGCCTTGCAGAGCGCGTGGGGGCGGTCAGTATGTAAATTGTTTTGACATTTTAATTGTTTGAAAAACTGCATGGAATAATACAAAACAGAATAACATTTTTGCATTTTTGGCTCCTTTACCGTTGTTGGCCGTAAAATGGTTGCTACCTTGCATGTCTTGCTTATTGATTGCCCACCCGCAGCTCTATAGTCTGTGTGTGTATGGGTGTGTGCATGCCAGTGAGTATGCGTGTGTGTGTGCATGTGTGCATGCTTGTGTGTGTGTGTGTGTGTGTGTGTGTGTGTGTGTGTGTGTGTGTGTGTGTGTGTGTGTGTGTGTGTGTGTGTGTGTGTGTGTGTGTGTGTGTGTGTGTGTGTGTGTGTCTGTGTGTGTGTATGTGTGTGTGTGCGTGCGTGTGTGCGTGTGTGTGTGTGTGTGTGTGTGTGTGTGTGTGTGTGCTGTATTTTATGGGTCCAGGGGACTTCAAGGGTAATGTAATAACACAATCATCTCCCCAATGGCCCAAGTCTGCCTCTCTTTGCTGCTCCACAGCTGCTCCTGTGTGTGTATTGACTGAAAGAGAGGGGGAGAGAAAGGCGCGGGGGTAGACAAGGGGGGAGAGAGAGAAGGTGGGGAGAGAGAGAGAGAAAGGGGGGGAGAGAGAGAGAGAGAGGGAGAGAAGGGGGGAGAGTTGAGGGGAGAGAGAGAAAGGGGGAGAGTTGAAGAAAGAGAGATAGAGGGAGAGAAGAGAAAGGAAGAGAATAGTTGTGGAGAGGTAGACAATGTGCCAGTACCGCACTACTGTATAACTCCGTCTCTCAGTGACTCACTCCCTCACCAGGACATGGCCTGTGTCGCTCAGCAGGTCTCTGGTAGAGGGCTGCATGGTCCAGTGTTCTCAGTCAGGAATAGCCCTGCTGTTATGCAGAAACCTCCATTTCAATTGCCTTTATAGGGCACATGTGCTGACTTATATTCTTAACACACGCACGCACGCACACACGCGCACACACACACACACACACACACACACACACACACACACACACACACACACTTCCTCCTAGCCCCAGAGGCTAACGCTATTTATAAGCCTCCCCGTTGGCACATATGGGCTCTGACTACCTACGGTTTTGAAGTTGTTACGCATATTTCTGCTGCTTTGGTGGTTACTCACCCCTCCATCACCCCCTCTCAACCCCTGAATATTCCTCCTTTTCCCCTCTCTGTTTGGTGTGGAAGAAAGTGCATGTTTATGTTTTGTACATTCCATTGTTTAGTTTTCCAAAAGGCACACAGTGTCTGGGAGGTCTGGGCTGGCTGGTGTGAAGAAGTGTATGTGTGTGTGTTTGTGTGTTTGCGCCTGGAGTGTTCACTAGCTCTCCTAAACAGGTCCCGTACCGTAGGAGTGAAGCAATGCGTAAATACTTCAGCAGTGTCTTTGATGTCCCCGCGTCACATGCATACTGCATTAGAAAAGCCATTGCTGAAGCCCACTTAAGACGTTATTACACTTACTGTGCTCCAAGAGCAGTGACGCAAGTTTCTTCTTATGTAACAACGAGCGGAGGTATTTATAGAAGCCTATGTCAGGTGTCCGGCTTGCTTCGTCGTTTGTAAGTTACAGAGCCTTGTCATAAGGCTGTCGAAGTGGGAGATTTGCCGCACCTCATGTTGAAAGTACACATTCAGTATAGGAGATGTATGACAGGAGGCAAGGAGAACAGTAAGCTATAGCCTAGTGACATTGGGTTGTCATGACAGCGATAGAATGACCCCTCCAGACAGAGACAGACAGTGAGGATGATGAGGTGCTTCCCTGTACTCCACCAGACGTGGTGTTGGTGCAGCTCACCATTAGACTGTCCATCTCCCTAATAGAATAACATATAATAACACCCGTTAAGACACCATTGATTTGGATTGTGGGGGTGGTCACTGCATGACCTGTCTGTCTCATAGAGCCATTCAGAGTTTTAATGGCCCAGTGGAGATATACTCATCGTTAACAGCACACACACGCACGCGCGCACACACACACACACACACACACACACACACACACACACACACACACACACACGTGTCAGTCTTGGCAATAACTCTCTCATCCTGTCCTTGTCTCCCTCCAACGTATCCGTGTCTCCATAAGCCCTATGTTCATTCTGTCCCCCTCGTTCTTTCTCCAGCAAACTGGATGCAGTTTATCACAGTGCCATCCGTTTTGTTACTAAAGCACCTTATACCACCCACCACTGCGACCTGTATGCTCTAGTCGGCTGGTCCTCGCTACATATTCGTCGCCAGACCCACTGGCTCCAGGTCATCTACAAGTCCATGCTAGGTAAAGCTCCGCCTTATCTCAGTTCCTTGGTCACGATGGCAACACCAACCCGTAGCACGCGCTCCTGCAGGTGTATCTCACTGATCATCCCTAAAGCCAACACCTCATTTGGCCGCCTTTCCTTCCAGTTCTCTGCTGCCTGTGACTGGAACGAATTGCAAAAATCGCTGAAGTTGGAGACTTTTATCTCCCTCACCAACTTTAAACATCTGCTAACTGAGCAGCTAACCGATCGCTGCAGCTGTACAGAGTCCATCAGTAAATAGCCCACCCAATTTACCTACCTCATCCCCATACTGTTTTTATTTATTTACTTTTCTGCTCTTTTGCACACCAGTATCTCTACCTGCACATGACCATCTGATCATTTATCACTCCAGTGTTAATCTGCAAAATTGTAATTATTCACCTACCTCCTCATGCCTTTTGCACACAATGTATATAGACTCTTTTTTTTTCATTTTTTCTACTGTGTTATTGACTTGTTAATTGTTTACTCCATGTGTAACTCTGTGTTGTTGTCTGTTCACACTGCTATGCTTTATCTTGGCCAGGTCACAGTTGTAAATGAGAACTTGTTCTCAACTAGCCTACCTGGTTAAATAAAGGTGAAATAAAATAAAAAATAAAAATAAAAATGTGTGTGTGTGGTTTAGACACCATTCCCTTTATAAAGTCATTTGTTTATTTTCTGTGACACCCGCAGGTGGACAAGGGGGTGTAGACATTGTGCCGTGTGTCAACCCCTGTGTGTTTCTCCCTCCCTGCAGGTGGACAAAGTGTGTGGTCGGTCAGCCAAGGAGCCCCGCACCAGCGTCCACCCTGACCCCGCCCCGGAGGTCACGACCTCCACGGTGACATCATCGACCGTCCCTCCCTCTGACCCCCCCTCCATCCCCCCACCAGAACAGCTGATGGGACAACTTGCCCACCTGAGGAGGTAAGGCTGGGCCAGACAGAGCTGGGACAAAAGTTCTGTCCGGATCCGAAAACACCAGGGAAATCAGATCCTTTCTTCGACATCAGATTTGCAACTTTTAGGTTTCCATTATCCTCGTGTGAGTCACATTCTCACTGCATGTTAAATAGGCAGAATAACCTATTGGTTTTCTGTCAAATACTTGACATGCACTTGATTTAACCCAGTGTGCTGGGATGGAGGAGCTGTGCACGTTAAATCAAGCACATCTAATGTTTTTGAAAGGAAAACGATAGGTACTTGATCTAAGTCTGGTGACAGATGAACATCACGTGACCGTCATAAATAAACGTAATTGTTTTTACATAATGTGATAGCCAAGGGAATTATGGACTTTGAGATTCTTGGCTCAATCTTAAATGACAATTTATTCATCTATACAGTACATATAGTATAGTGATTCTGCCACACACACACATACACACTCACACACACTCACACAGGCATACTGTGTTGTACACAGTCCTCTCACACGGTCCGATTCCCCCTCTACCTCGTCCTTTGAGGCACCCGGTGCCCACAGCAGCTGGCAGGGCAGTGCCCACAGGGAGGGGGGAAGATTAATACTGACGGACCGCTTCCTGTTTACCCAGACTACCATAGCCCCAGCTCAGATCAGCTGCCCACCTCAGTGCTATCACATAGGCACACACAGACACACAGTCACACAGTCACATATTAGGCACACATACACACACATACACACTCACTCACACAGACACAGACACAGAGTCACATATTAGGCATTAAGACGCACACACACACACACACACACATACGCACACGCACACGTACAGGCACAGGCACACACACACAGTCAAATATTAGGCACTCACTCACTTACTCACTCACTCACTCACTCACTCACTCACTCACTCACTCACTCACTGACACAGACACCCAGGTGTTGTGGTGCCAGTCTAGCTGACGGTCTTGCCCTGGCGCTGCCACCCTGCTCCACGCCAACAGTATCCAGTGCCCAGCCCTCTGCCAGCCTACCCACAGACCAGTGGGCAGTATCCTCATCACACACAGCAGTTTACACTGGCAGAGGCACATGGCCAGTAGCCGCTGGAGGGAATGGAAAGGAATATGATATAGTGGAATAACAAGGGAAATGAAATTTGACATAAATATATCGTAGTTTAATTGTATTATGATAACACAGAATGACGTAGAGAGGAGTGGACACTCATTTTATGACTTGTACTTTGTTTCCAGTTAGTTCCCTTAGACAACAATCACATTTCCAGACAGTAATCTAATTTCCAGACAGTAATCTAATTTCCAGACAACAATCTAATTTCCAGACAACAATCTAATTTCCAGACAACAATCTGATTTCCAGACAGTAATCTAATTTCCAGACAACAATCTAATTTCCAGACAACAATCTAATTTCCAGACAACAATCTAATTTCCAGACAACAATCTAATTTCCAGACAACAATCTAATTTCCAGGCAGGAATCTAATTTCCAGACAACAATCTAATTTCCAGGCAGGAATCTAATTTCCAGACAACAATCTGATTTCCAGACAGTAATCTAATTTCCAGACAACAATCTAATTTCCAGACAACAATCTAATTTCCAGACAACAATCTAATTTCCAGACAACAATCTAATTTCCAGGCAGGAATCTAATTTCCAGGCAGGAATCTAATTTCCAGGCAGGAATCTAATTTGAAGACAACAATCTAATTTCCAGGCAGGAATCTAATTTCCAGGCAGGAATCTAATTTCCAGGCAGGAATCTAATTTGAAGACAACAATCTAATTTCCAGACAAGAATCTAATTTCCAGGCAGGAATCTAATTTCCAGGCAGGAATCTAATTTCCAGACAGCAATCTAATTGCAGACAACAATCTGATTTCAAGACAACAATCTAATTTCCAGGCAGGAATCTAATTTGAAGACAACAATCTAATTTCCAGGCAGGAATCTAATTTCCAGGCAGGAATCTAATTTCCAGATAGGAATCTAATTTCCAGGCAGGAATCTAATTTGAAGACAACAATCTAATTTCCAGACAAGAATCTAATTTCCAGGCAGGAATCTAATTTCCAGGCAGGAATCTAATTTCCAGACAGCAATCTAATTGCAGACAACAATCTGATTTCAAGACAACAATCTAATTTCCAGGCAGGAATCTAATTTCCAGACAACAATCTAATTTCCAGGCAGGAATCTAATTTCCAGACAGCAATCTAATTTCCAGACAGCAATCGTATTTCCACACAACAATCTGATTTCAAGACAACAATCTAATTTCCAGACAGCAATCGAATTTCCAGACAACAATCTGATTTCAAGACAACAATCTAATTTCCAGACAGCAATCGAATTTCCAGACAACAATCTGATTTCAAGACAACAATCTAATTTCCAGACAGTAATCTAATTTCCAGACAACAATCTGATTTCAAGACAACAATCTAATTTCCAGACAGCAATCTGATTTCAAGACAACAATCTAATTTCCAGACAGTAATCTAATTTCCAGACAGCAATCTAATTTCCAGACAACAATCTAATTTCAAGACAACAATCTAATTTCCAGACAGCAATCGAATTTCCAGACAACAATCTGATTTCAAGACAACAATCTAATTTCCAGACAGTAATCTAATTTCCAGACAACAATCTGATTTCAAGACAACAATCTAATTTCCAGACAACAATCTAATTTCCAGACAGCAATCTGATTTCAAGACAACAATCTAATTTCCAGACAGCAATCTGATTTCAAGACAACAATCTAATTTCCAGACAGTAATCTAATTTCCAGACAACAATCTGATTTCAAGACAACAATCTAATTTCCAGACAACAATCTAATTTCCAGACAGCAATCTGATTTCAAGACAACAATCTAATTTCCAGACAGCAATCTGATTTCAAGACAACAATCTAATTTCCAGACAGCAATCTAATTTCCAGACAACAATCTGATTTCAAGACAACAATCTAATTTCCAGACAGTAATCTAATTTCCAGACAACAATCAAATTTCCAGACAACAATATCAATTTACTTTGTGAAAAAGGGGTAGTACACACATACAGTTGTGTTGTATTCTTAAATGTGATTTTAATTGCTCACTTGTATGACTTTCAACAGCTGTTTTAACATTGTCACGTGGGACAACAAATGAGTGTCTCAACCTACTGTATGGGGTGTGTGGGAGGGGTTTGTGTGGGGTGTGTTTGGTGGTGTTTTTGGGGTGTTTCCCACCCTGACCTCTGACCTCTGCATGTGCATGACTCACCCTTATCCAGGGTCGTAAACTGACTATTTCTTCCTCTCCCTCCCCTCCTTGTTTTGTCTTGCCCTCATTTTGTCCCACCCCCCGTTTTCTTTGTTTTCTCTCCCTGCACCTCTCCTGCTTGTGTCATTCTCTCCCCCCCCCCCCCCCCCCCCCCGGACTCCTTCCATCCTCAGTTCATTCCCCCTGAAACCCTCCAAGAACGATAAACCTAGAAGTCTGAAAAAGATCTCTAGGTAAGCATGACCAACCAACCCACCCACCCGGTGAATGACAACTACCTCTCTCTGTCTCTGCTTCTCAGTCTCACATATGTATGTCTGTCTTTGTCTTTGTCCATGTGTCTTTCTGTCTGTGCCCTCTGCTTCTATCTCTATCTCTCCCTCTCACCCTCTCTCTCTCTCTCTCTCTCTCTCTCTCTCACCCTCTCTCTAACCCTCTCTCTCTCTCTCTCTCTCTCTCTCTCTCTCTCTCACCCTCTCTCTCTCACCCTCTCTCTCTCACCCTCTCTCTCTCTCTCTCACCCTCTCTCTCTAACCCTCTCTCTCTCTCTCTCTCACCCTCTCTCTCTCTCTCTCTCTCTCTCTCTCTCTCTGTGTGACAGCACTATGTTGTCATCAGTATTGGATCAGGCTATGATGTCTCTCAACATATGTGTGTGTATCTGTCTGTCTATCTGGCTAGTGACAGGTGATTAATGATATGGTTTAACCCTTCATAATCCCCTCGTCATTCATTAGGATCCCATTCGCGGCCCACCCCTAACGGGAGGCTCTGATACTATCGTCATGACAGCCCTGACTGATGGGGTCCTAACAGCATGTGACCTCACATGACCCATATTATTGGAGTTCCCCTGTCTCTTGGGTGGCCGTAACAGGTGCCTGATCAGAATTATTATCTTGTTTGGCCACCAGTCACTACAGCATCAATATTATTTTCAATGTGTTTTTAAAGCTCTATGGGAACTATATTTCTTTAGGTTCGACAGTATTCCTTTAGGTTCTGTCTATGCACCTGTCATTTTATTTACACATTCATATCATGATTACATATCATATGTAGTTGGGTGGTAGCCATAGACGTTACAGTGTGCTGTGTTTCTTATAACATGGAGTCTCTCACCCCTCTGTCCTCTGTCCTCTTTCCCACCTCTCTATCCCTCCTTTCTCTCTCCTGTCGCTCTCCATCCTTTCTGTTCTCTCCATCCTCTCTTCCCATCTCAGGGAGTTTCTGAGCTACATCCAGCGCTATAAGTCATTCTTTGCCGTGCTTCCGGAGATGCTGTGTGAGGGAGAGATGGTGGTGGACGACTTTACCTGCTGGAGCGGAGACGACGTGGTGGAGAGGTAAGACTGAAGAGGAGGAAAGAGAGCTGGATGGGGGATGAGAGAGGAGGATAAAGGAGTATAGGTGATGTGTGAGAGGACGTGGTGGAGAGGTAATGACTGAAGAGGAGGAAAGAGAGCGGGATGGGGGATGAGAGAGGAGGATAAAGGAGTGTAGGTGATGTGTGAGACGACGTGGTGGGCGGGGGGTTAGAGAGAGAGAGGAAGGAGAGAGGAAGGAAAGAGAGAGGGGGTCGAATAGGTAAGACAGGAATTATTTATGACCACTCAGTGTTGTTTAGAAGCTCATACGCTGCCCTACTCTACTGGGTCTGCTGGTAGAGTGTGTGTTTGTGTTGTGTGTTGGTGTAATAAGCCTGTGTGTGGTATTATGAGGCTGTTGTTGATTTGCGAGGGAATGTGGAAGTCATAAGGAACATCTTTCCCTGTTGGATGAAGTATAGCACTGTCTGTCTGTCTGTCTGTCTGTCTGTCTGTCTGTCTGTCTCTCTCTCTCTCTCTCTCTCTCTCTCTCATTTATGAGCTGTTTGTTTGGTGCTGATTTGGGGGCGTGGCTTTCGATCCTTCTTCCTGTACGTGGCTGTGTGGGATCCACTCATCACCTGGACATTAAACCACTGCCATGTGTGTCTTTGCACGTGTGTATGCATTTGTGTATGTGTGAGAGAGTGTACATACGTGTGTGTGTGTGTATGAGCAAACGCTGATCTGTAACTTATTCCATCTCTGGAAGGGCTTCATAAGCGTTTCTAGAAAGTTCTCTTCCCTATGCAATTATGACAACACTGGGGCCTGCGGTGGCCCCTGCCTGGCTTCAGTTACCATGGTACACACACACACACACACACACACACACACACACACACACACACACACACACACACACACACAGAGACAACCCTGGCCACCCATCTGATAGTGTTGGTCCTTTATGCTATTGTTTTAGTTTGGCCTCGTCGTCCATACTGCATGTCTCTTAGTCTGTCCCATGGGGATTGTGGGAGTAGAGGGCACTGTGCTTCTGATGAAAGGAACTCTTATTTTTTGTCTCTACTCTCCCCTTCTCCACTCTCCCCTTCTATTCTCTCTTTTTTTCTTCTCTGGCACTGAGAGAGACCAAAAGAGAGACAGAGAAAGAGGGAGGGAGAGAGAGAGACAGAGAAACAGAGAGAGACAGAGAAAAGAGGCCCAGTTCCTGACTTTATGCACTTAAAAATGTATCATTGGCTCTTAGAGAGACCACACATTCATCATGTCAAGCATTCTGACACAGCATGTCTCTCAGTGAAAACAACCCTGGTGTTCTCTGTTACCAAGAACATATGAGAGGAGAAGAGAGGGGTAGAGAGGAGGAGAAGAGAGTGGTAGGGAGGAGGAGAAGAGAGCGGTAGAGAGGAGAAGAGAGGGGTAGAGAGGAGGAGAAGAGAGAGGGAGAGAGAAGAAGAGAGGGGTAGGGAGGAGGAGAAGAGAGAGGAAAAGAGGGTTAGAGAGGAGAAGAGAGAGGGAGAGAGAAGAAGAGAGGGGTAGAGAGGAGGAGAAGAGAAAGGGAGAGAGGAGGTACATGGAGTGCTAGAACACAACACCGGGCTAAACAAATGAAATCATCCAACACTTTGAGAAGATATTGTTCACCCAACACTTTGAGAAGATATGGTTCATCTGACACTTTGAGAAGATATGGTTCATCCAACACTTTGAGAAGATATGGTTCATCCAACACTTTGAGAAGATATGGTTCATCCGACACTTTGAGAAGATATGGTTCATCTAACACTTTGAGAAGATATGGTTCATCTGACACTTTGAGAAGATGTTGTTCATCTGACACTTTGAGAAGATATGGTTCATCTAACACTTTGAGAAGATATGGTTCATCTGACACTTTGTGAAGATATGGTTCATCCAACACTTTGAGAATATATGGTTCATCTGACACTTTGAGAAGATATGGTTCATCCAACACTTTGAGAAGATATGGTTCATCCAACACTTTGAGAAGATATGGTTCATCTGACACTTTGTGAAGATATGGTTCATCCAACACTTTGAGAAGATATGGTTCATCCAACACTTTGAGAAGATATGGTTCATCTGACACTTTGAGAATATATGGTTCATCTGACACTTTGAGAAGATGTTGTTCATCTGACACTTTGAGAAGATATGGTTCATCTAACACTTTGAGAAGATATGGTTCATCTGACACTTTGTGAAGATATGGTTCATCCAACACTTTGAGAATATATGGTTCATCTGACACTTTGAGAAGATATGGTTCATCTGACACTTTGAGAATATATGGTTCATCTGACACTTTGAAAATATATGGTTCATCTGACACTTTGAGAAGATATGGTTCATCTGACACTTTGAGAAGATATGGTTCATCTGACACTTTGAGAAGATATGGTTCATCTAACACTTTGAGAAGATATGGTTCATCTGACGCTTTGAGAAGATATGGTTCATCCAACACTTTGAGAAGATATGGTTCATCCAACACTTTGAGAAGATATGGTTCATCCAACACTTTGAGAAGATATGGTTCATCTGACACTTTGAGAAGATATGGTTCATCCAACACTTTGAGAAGATATGGTTCATCTGACACTTTGAGAAGATATGGTTCATCCAATACTTTGAGAAGATATGGTTCATCCAACACTTTGAGAAGATATTGTTCATCTGACACTCTTCAAGGCCAGCGGCACTCTTCAGCAGTCTGTGTGTGTGTCGGTATGTGTGTGCATGTGTGTGTGTTTGTGAGAAAGAGAGTAACAGAGAGAAAAGAAAGAGAGTCTTTGTGAGATTACAGACTTATCCTTTGGTTCAGTGAGCCACTATATTTATTGAGAAATGTGTGAAATTGAGTCTGCCCGGCTCACCCCATGGTGCACTGTTATCCAACAACTTCTAAGTCAGCAACCTCTTGTGTGTGTGTGTGTGTGTGTGTGTGTGTGAGTGAGAGAGCAACAGGACAGGGCATGAAAGGGGGTTGCCCCGGTGGCACTGTGCCCCTCTCTCGCCCCTGTGCCCCTCTCTCGCCCCGGTGGCCGTCTCTCGCCCTGTGCCCCTGGTCGGGGTAGGTAGCAGTGCAGAGGGACCGGGGGGGCAGGGAGGCCTTGGCAGGATAAAGGCCCATTGTTGGGAGAGCGGAGTGAGGCACAGCCCTGCAGTGGGGACCCCCAAACCCTGAAGGGTAGAAACAAAGACCCTCCTATGAGGCTGTATGGGAAATAATGGAGCCCTGAGGCCCTGTACTCACTGTAGACCTGTTAGCTTGCATATACCCTGCCTGGGAATGTCCTAGCCTACCCTGACAAAAAAAGAGAGGAGAGGATAGGCGAAGGGAGGAAGGAAGGGAGGAGAGGATTGCAGTAGGGTGGTGTTGCAGTAGGACGGTGTTGCAGTAGGAAAGGTGCTTCAGTAGGAATGGTGCTTCAGTAGGAATAGTGTTGCAGTAGGAATGGTACTGCAGTAGGAATGGTGCTGCAATAGGAATAGTGTTGCAGTAGGAATGGTGCTGCAGTAGGAATAGTGTTGCAGTAGGAATGGTGCTGCAGTAGGAATGGTGTTGCAGTAGGGTGGTGTTGCAGTAGGATGGTGTTGCAGTAGGATGGTGTTGCAGTAGGTAAGGTGCTTCAATAGGAATGGTGCTACAATAGGAATAGTGTTGCAGTAGGAATGGTGCTGCAGTAGGAATGGTGCTGCAAATGGAATGGTGCTGCAGTGGGAATAGTGTTGCAGTAGGAATGGTGCTGCAGTAGGAATGGTGCTGCAAATGGAATGGTGCTGCAGTAGGAATAGTGTTGCAGTAGGAATGGTGCTGCAGTAGGAATTGTGCTGCAAATGGAATGGTGCTGCAGTAGGAATGGTGTTGCAGTAGGAATGGTGCTGCAGTAGGAATGGTGCTGAAGTAGGAATGGTGCTGCAATAGGAATGGTGTTGCAGTAGGAATGGTGCTGCAGTAGGAATGGTGTTGCAGTAGGACTGGTGCTGCAGTAGGAATGGTGTTGCAGTAGGAATGGTGCTTCAGTAGGAATGGTGCTGCAATAGGAATGGTGTTGCAGTAGGAATGGTGCTGCAGTAGGACTGGTGCAGCAGTAGGAATGGTGCTGCAGTAGGAATGGTGTTGCAGTAGGAATGGTGTTGCGGTAGGAATGGTGCTGCAGTAGGACTGGTGCTTCAGCAGGAATGGTGCTGCAGTAGGAATGGTGTTGCAGTAGGACTGGTGCTGCAGTAGGAATGGTGTTGCAGTAGGAATGGTGCTGCAGTAGGAATGGTATTGCAGAAGGAATGGTGCTTCAGTAGGAATGGTGCTGTAGTAGGCATGGTGCTTCAGTAGGAATGGTGCTTCAGTAGGAATGGTGTTGCAGTAGGAATGGTGTTGCAGTAGGAATGGTGCTGCAGTAGGAATAGTGTTGCAGTAGTTATGGTGCTTCAGTTGGAATGGTGTTGCAGTAGGAATGGTGCTGCAGTAGGAATAGTGTTGCAGTAGGAATAGTGTTGCAGTAGGAATGGTGCTTCAGTAGGAATGGTGCTTCAGTAGGAATGGTGTTGCAGTAGGAATGGTGTTGCAGTAGTAATGGTGCTGCAGTAGGAATAGTGTTGCAGTAGTCATGGTGCTTCCATTGGAATGGTGTTGCAGTAGGAATTGTGCTGCAGTAGGAATAGTGTTGCAGTAGTTATGGTGCTTCAGTTGGAATGGTGTTGCAGTAGGAATGGTGCTGCAGTAGGAATGGTGCTGTAGTAGGAATAGTGTTGCAGTAGGAATGGTGCTGCAGTAGGAATGGTGCTGCAGTAGGAATGGTGCTGTAGTAGGAATGGTGCTGTAGTAGGAATAGTGTTGCAGTAGGAATGGTGCTGCAGTAGGACTGGTGCTGCAGTAGGAATGGTAATGCAGTAGGAATGGTGCTGTAGTAGGAATGGTGCTGTAGTAGGAATAGTGTTGCAGTAGGAATGGTGTTGCAGTAGGAATAGTGTTGCAGTAGGAATGGTGCTGCAGTAGGAATGGTGCTTCAGTTGGAATGGTGCTGCAGTAGGAATGGTGCTTCAGTTGGAATGGTGCTGCAATAGGAATGGTGCTGTAGTAGGAATGGTGCTGCAGTAGGAAAGGTACACTGTCCTAGTAGAGTTGTAATTTCCTGGAGAGGGGCGGGTCTCACAGAGGATCTGTGGGTATGGTGCATTCCCAGAAAGCAGTAGGAAAATAACACACTGTCCCATATCACTCTATACTCTCCAAATGCTGTACAACAGCTGGGACACCTATTCATTAACATATATACAGTATCTGTGTGTGTGTGTTTGTGAGTGTGTGTGATAATGTCTCAATCTTATTCTTATCACTAGTATCATGACATTGTTCATCCTCATCGTCATTATTATCATCAACATCAACAACATGTACTTAGTGTTTGAAGGATGTAGTTCAAAAAGTATTTTTTTTTTAATGTGTCACGTTCAACACCAGCACTTTCACTCAGGATAACAAGGGTTGTCAGTCCGACCACTCTCTCTGTCATCCAGAAATCCAAACACAGCATCTGGCATGGTCTCTGTGAGTTAGTTTGAGTACACTATCTTTTTTTCTACTTTCTTCTTGTATACTTTATGAGAGAGAGAGAGAGACAGAGAGAAATTCTTCTCTAAGCCATGTTCTCCAAGAGAGGGTCAGGGTGTTTGTGTGTGTGTATGTGTATTTGTGTGTGTGGTACAGGAAGGCCAGCGAGAGGTGAGATATCTCCAAGCTGATTCCTAAACCATGTGGAGGAGGACAATGCGCCTGTAGTGCTTCTGAATGCCTCACATAACTGGAAGGTTATGAAAATCTGTTTGTTTATCATCCTGACATCTGGAATCCTGATGTCAGAATCGCGGGGAGAGGCAGAGAGGGCTGCACTCTGTACTGGGTAAAGGCGTCACCCCTTTCTCCTTCCCACTGGGCACAGACGTCAATTCAACATCCATTTGACATTGGTTCCATTGAAAACAACATTGATTCAACCGGTGTGTGCCCAGTGGGTTCTCTGTCTTTCGCTCTCTCATATCTCAATGTCTCACTCTCTCTTGGTATCATTATGCATGGACACTTGCATGTACACACATACACACACGGGCACGCACACACACACACACACACACACACACACACACACACACACACACACACACACACACACAGTAACAGGTAGGCCTACATATACTGTAAACCCAAACAGCTGTGTCACCAACAGTGCATTCACTGCACTGCAGCCTGGCTTGCTTTGTGGTGAAGGAGAGAGAGAGAGAGAGAGAGTTGTTTAAGGAGAGGGAGACAGGGAGAGGGAGAGAGATGTTTATGGAGAGAGAGACAGGGAGAGGGAGAGAGAGGTTGAGCGAGAGAGAGATTAAAAGGAACATCAAAATCGAAATTCCAATTAGAATATGGCTCAACATTTTTCAATCAGTTATAGAACCAATTGCTCTATATGGCAGTGAAGTATGGGGTCCAATCTCTAATAATGAATTTACCAAATGGGACAAACATCCAATTGAAATACTGCATGCAGAGTTTTGCAAGACTGTATTGCAAGTGCAAAGAAAAAGTCCAAATAACACATGTAGAGCAGAATTGGGCCGATACCCCCTCCTCATTCGAATAGAAAAAAGAGCCATCAAATTTTACAACCACCTAAAAACAAGTGACCCCAAAACATTCCATCACACAGCTCTACAATGTACAAGAGATGATGCAAGAGAAGAGTCCCCTCAGCCAGCTGGTTCTGAGGCTCAGTTCACCAACCCAAACCAACCCCATAGAGCCTCAGGACAGCACTCAGCCAGCTGGTTCTGAGGCTCAGTTCACCAACCCAAACCAACCCCATAGAGCCTCAGGACAGCACTCAGAAAATCTGGCCCAACCAAATCATCACAAAACAAGAAGAAAAATATACAGTGCCTTGCGAAAGTATTCGGCCCCCTTGAACTTTGCGACCTTTTGCCACATTTCAGGCTTCAAACATAAAGATATAAAACTGTATTTTTTTGTGACGAATCAACAACAAGTGGGACACAATCATGAAGTGGAACGACATTTATTGGATATTTCAAACTTTTTTAACAAATCAAAAACTGACAAATTGGGCGTGCAAAATTATTCAGCCCCCTTAAGTTAATACTTTGTAGCGCCACCTTTTGCTGCGATTACAGCTGTAAGTCGCGTGGGGTGTCTCTATCAGTTTTGCACATCGAGAGACTGAATTTTTTTCCCATTCCTCCTTGCATAACAGCTCGAGCTCAGTGAGGTTGGATGGAGAGCATTTGTGAACAGCAGTTTTCAGTTCTTTCCACAGATTCTCGATTGGATTCAGGTCTGGACTTTGACTTGGCCATTCTAACACCTGGATATGTTTATTTTTGAACCATTCCATTGTAGATTTTGCTTTATGTTTTGGATCATTGTCTTGTTGGAAGACAAATCTCCGTCCCAGTCTCAGGTCTTTTGCAGACTCCATCAGGTTTTCTTCCAGAATGGTCCTGTATTTGGCTCCATCCATCTTCCCATCAATTTTAACCATCTTCCCTGTCCCTGCTGAAGAAAAGCAGGCCCAAACCATGATGCTGCCACCACCATGTTTGACAGTGGGGATGGTGTGTTCAGCTGTGTTGCTTTTACGCCAAACATAACGTTTTGCATTGTTGCCAAAATGTTCAATTTTGGTTTCATCTGACCAGAGCACCTTCTTCCACATGTTTGGTGTGTCTCCCAGGTGGCTTGTGGCAAACTTTAAACAACACTTTTTATGGATATCTTTAAGAAATGGCTTTCTTCTTGCCACTCTTCCATAAAGGCCAGATTTGTGCAATATACGACTGATTGTTGTCCTATGGACAGAGTCTCCCACCTCAGCTGTAGATCTCTGCAGTTCATCCAGAGTGATCATGGGCCTCTTGGCTGCATCTCTGATCAGTCTTGTCCTTGTATGAGCTGAAAGTTTAGAGGGACGGCCAGATCTTGGTAGATTTGCAGTGGTCTGATACTCCTTCCATTTCAATATTATCGCTTGCACAGTGCTCCTTGGGATGTTTAAAGCTTGGGAAATCTTTTTGTATCCAAATCCGGCTTTAAACTTCATCACAACAGTATCTCGGACCTGCCTGGTGTGTTCCTTGTTCTTCATGATGCTCTCTGCGCTTTTGACGGACCTCTGAGACTATCACAGTGCAGATGCATTTATACGGAGACTTGATTACACACAGGTGGATTGTATTTATCATCATTAGTCATTTAGGTCAACATTGGATCATTCAGAGATCCTCACTGAACTTCTGGAGAGAGTTTGCTGCACTGAAAGTAAAGGGGCTGAATAATTTTGCACGCCCAATTTTTCAGTTTTTGATTTGTTAAAAAAGTTTGAAATATCCAATAAATGTCGTTCCACTTCATGATTGTGTCCCACTTGTTGTTGATTCTTCACAAAAAAATACAGTTTTATATCTTTATGTTTGAAGCCTGACATGTGGCAAAAGGTCGCAAAGTTCAAGGGGGCCGAATACTTTCGCAAGGCACTGTATCACCTATTGGAAAGACACCACAAAAAAATCAAAGTAAACTTCAATGCTATTTGTCTCTAAACAGACAGTACATGGTGGCAGACTATCTGACCACTGTGACTGATAGAAAACTGAGGAAAACATTGACTAGGTACAGACTCAGTGAGCACAGTCTGGCTATAGAGACTGGTCGTCACAGACAAACCTGGCTGCCCAGAGAGGACAGGCTGTGCTCACTCTGCTCCATGGGAGAGGTAGAGACAGAGCTGCATTTCCTATTACACTGTGACAAATACTCAGACCTAAGAGAATATTTATTTCCCAAAATTATAACTTAATACAAAGAATTTGAAACTATAAAATCAATAATTTATTGGGTGAAAAGCCAAAATGTGCTATTTTGGCAGCCAAATATGTGTCCTCCTGCCACAACCTGAGGGACAGCCAGTGAAAAGTGCAAAGTAATGTCGATAATATTTCCCATCTTGTTTTGTTTTATCTTTCATACCACGTCATGTGTTTTCTCAGTCATGAGAGAGAGACTGTCTTTTCAGTCATGTTGACACTGGTCTAATACTATTGCTTTAATGTATTGTTGTTCTCATTAATATTGTTGTTGTAGTTGTTGTTAATGGTAATCCCATGTCCACTACTACTATTATTATTGCTGTTGGTCCCACCATTTATTTATATATAAATATATTTTATATATAAATATATATTTTCATTTTATTTATATTTTTCGATATGTATACTTTGACAATGTAAGTAATAATGAACTTGCCATGTCAATAAAGTAAATTGAATTGAATTGACAGGGAGAGAAAGAGAGAGGTTGAGAGAGAGACAGGGAGAGGGAGAGAGGTTGAGAGGGAGAGAGAGAGAGACAGGGAGAGGGAGAGAGGTTGAGAGAGAGACAGGGAGAGGGAGAGAGGTTGAGAGGGAGAGCAAGATGTTGAAAGGGAGAGAGAGAGACAGGGAGAGGGAGAGAGAGGTTGAAAGGGAGAGAGAGAGAGAGAGAGACAAGGAGAGGGAGAGAGGTTGAGAGCGAGAGAGAGGTTGAGAGGGAGAGATAGAGACAGGGAGAGGGAGAGAGAGGTTGAGAGGGTGAGAGAGGTTGAGAGAAAGAGGGAGAGTGATAGAGAGAGAGTGGGAAGGGGGGGGGGGGTTGTGGTGACGACTGAGGGACTGCACAGTCAGATATATTAAGGGGGGACCTCGCCAGACTGTGTGTGGCTGAGGCTTGCGTCTTGGCAGTGAAATTCCCTTTCATACCAGCTCTGACCAGAAGCCTGTTCTGAGACGAACTTCCATGTCTGTCTGTCTGTCCACCCAGAGACACAGTCTGCAGTGTGTGTGTGTGTGTGTGTGTGATTTTTTTTCTTCACCCCATAGTGAAGTCTCTCTTCGCCCCTTCTTTTGTTCCCTCGTCGTTATCCTCCTCCCTTATCCTCCCCCTGCTTTTAACCCCTCCCTTACTCTCCGTCTCCCCATATGTGGTTGTCTTACCTACCTTAGTTGAATGCACCTCCGGTAAGGTAAGTGTGTCTGCTAACAGTGACGTGTCCAGAGCGTTTTGAATGGGGCGGCCAAGGTGGAGGGGGACAATAACATTTTGAACCTTAATCGATGCAAGGTGGATTTTTCAATATATATATATATATATATCCTGGTACATTCCCAGGATTTTATAGAAGGGTATTAGCATACAGAAGTAAATTCACGTGAAAGTGACATCCAGAATGCTAATTGTACCGCTACATTTTGGCATTTTAACTGTACAAATGTTTTACTTTTGAATGTGTCGTGAACCCAGGCGGTCACCTTTTCATCTGACTGTCCAAAGAATCACTTCAAAACGTAGGCCAAGTAGGTTCGCTGCTCACGGTGCCCCCTCCATTTGAATAGAAAAGGGGCATCTATTACGAACACCATCAGTGTCATGCCATCAGTGTCATGGCATTCAGCCAAGAAAGTAGCGTGGTACATGGAGGCCAAGGGAAGCCAGGCTTCCCCCAAAAGTGTCAAAGAAAAAAAAGAAACAAACGTATGAAAGGATTTCTCATTTGTGTCTATCAGTGTTTCAGAATTCTCCTTCACATTCACAAGAGGCTGAATCGGTTTCAGCGGAGAAAGGATCTGAGCGAGGATCTGAGCGGCCCTCTGCCCTACTATCTGTAGTCCATCTGTCTGATGCTGTCTGGCCAAAAAGAATAATGACATGTCATGTTATGTTTGGCCAGACAGCATCAGATTGATGGACTCAACATACTATGACAGAGGGGCCCTGTTTGCCTTGCTCTTATGCTCTTATGCTTTCTCCGGTGAGATTTACAAATCTTGGTCAAAACTAACTTGGGGGCGGGGGGGGGGGGGGGCACTAGGGTGACCAATGACATTTCTCCCTGGACACGTCACTGTCTGCTAAGTGACTAAAATGTAAATGAAGTATTTTATCCACAGTGGGATCAGTAATTGTCATGTTAATCGTCATGTACCTTGCGACACCAGTCAGTCATTCAGTGAGTCAGTGAGACCATGCTCTCATTGTTTGGCAGAGCCCTACACACAGCCCCGTCTCAGACAAAAGTCTAGGACATACTCTCTCCCCGAACCCTTCCAACCCTCCACACTTCCTAGATCTCACCCTACCTAACCTTTCCCTCACCTTTCATCCTTGCGTCACCCCTCATCCCAACGTTGTCAACCTCATTAGAACGTAACATTTCTGCCTCTCCACCCCTTATCTCCGTTCCTCTCTCCTTCCTCCCCTCCTTCCATCCCACTTTCCTTTCCAGTTATCCTCGGAGCCAGCGGCCTATCCCTTTCCCATAACCCTTAGCTGTTGGCTAGGACCCCACCATGACCTACACTGCTCACTGACAAGACTCTTTCTCTCTCTCTCTGTGTGTGTGTGTGTGTGTGTGTGTGTGTGTGTGTGTGTGTGTGTGTGTGTGTGTGTGTGTGTGTGTGTGTGTGTGTGTGTGTCAGCGGAGTGCACTGTCGTGGCCGTGGGCAAAAGAGAGAGGAGAGACAATGGAATGTATGCACCGAGGGTGTGTGTGTGTGTGTGTTTATACACAGGACCTGCACATGTGTGTGTGGGGTGGTTTATGATGTTTTAATGATTGTGTAAGTGTGTGCATGTATTATTGTAGGCTTGCAAACGGTTTTGATGTTAAGTTTTGATGTTAAGTTTGTGTGGGTTCCCATAGTGTTTGTGTGTTTTTGTGCAGGTTTCCATAGTGTTTGTGTGTGTTTGTGGCTTCACATAGTGTTTGTGTGTGTTTGTGGGTTCCCATAGTGTTTGTGTGTGTTTGTGGGTTCACATAGTGTTTGTGTGTGTTTGTGGGTTCACATAGTGTTTGTGTGTGTTTGTGGGTTCCCATAGTGTTTGTGTGTATTTGTCAGTCTGCAAATTTGACTATGTGCAGTATGTCTGCATGATTTGTCTGAGTGTGTTGACTCTTGGTAATAAATTAATCTACAAGCTTGTATAATGTGATGACTTGTATCTCCCTATGTAAAACCTTTATGGAGAATGTTGTAGCATTCGGTTGAGCAGTATGCAAAGTTAGTTAGATGTGCTCAGGAAATGGATTCAACAGTATTTAATGGACCGTCAATGATATATATTTTACTAGAACATTTTACATGGGACTGACATGCATTCACAACGTTTCACACTGTTCTCATTGGCAAGGCTGCAGACTAGTGAGGAGGGCTGGGAGGGAGTAACAGAGGGAGAGAGACAGGGAGGGAGAGAGACCGGGAGGGAGAGAGTCAGGGAGGGAGAGAGTCAGGAAGGGAGAGAGACAGGGAGGGGGAGAGACGGAGGGAGAGAGACAGGGAGGGAGAGAGGCAGGAAGGGAGAGAGACAGGGAGAGGGAGAGTCATGGAGGGAGAGAGAGAGTCAGGGAGGGAGAGAGTCAGGGAGGGAGAGAGTCAGGGAGGGAGAGAGTCATGGAGGGAGAGAGACAGGGAGGGGGAGAGAAAGGGAGGGAGAGAGACATTGAGGGAGAGAGACAGGGAGGGAGAGAGAGAGACAGGGAGGGAGAGAGTCAGGGAGGGAGAGAGTCAGGGAGGGAGAGAGTCAGGGAGGGAGAGAGGCAGAGAGAGAGAGACAGGGAGGGAGAGAGTCAGGGAGGGAGCGAGTCAGGGAGGGAGAGAGGGAGGGATGGAGAGAGACAGAGAGAGAGACAGGGAGGGAGAGATACAGGGAGGGAGAGAGACAGGGAGGGAAGGATGGAGGCGGGAAGAGATGGAGAGATGGGTAGAAGAAGAGAAAAGGGAGAGAGATGTAAGTAGGTGGGAGGGAGGGAAAGGGAACGAGAGAGGAATGAGAGAGATGAATGGATGGAGGGAGGAATAGAAGGCTGGATGGATAGGAGGGGTGATGGGGTGGCTCAGTAACAGTAGCTATAGAGGAAGACTGTGTCTTTGGGGTTTCATTTCGTCTATGACGTGGTTTGAAGAGCCTCCCTTTGAGTTCAAGGACTCCAAGCTGCTAGCATGCCCAGGGTGCCAGCCAATTCCATTGTGTGTGTGTGTGTGTGTGTGTGTGTGTGTGTGTGTGTGTGTGTGTGTGTGTGTGCGTGTGCGTGCGAGCAAGCGTGAGTCTTTGTGCACAAGCAGTGATTGTGTGTGTTCATGCATGCATACGTGATTGTGTGTGTGTGTGTGTGACTGTGTGTGACTGTGTGTGACTGTGTGTGTGTGTCCATATGTGTGTGTGCACGCAGCTCACTCTGTGCTCTCATCTTTGTCTCCCCAATACACGCTACTGGAGACTGGAGAGGGGACAAACCCCCAAATATGTCCCTCTGAATGGGACACAAAAGGACAGTTGGAACCACAAGACTTCTCCATCATGTCTGTAAGGGATAATCAACGAGGAGCCATGTGTTCTAAGGAAAATAATTAACCATGTGGAAGGTGTGTTCCCCGACGCTCTAGGGGAGTGGAACCGACCTTCCACGGATTTGCATTATTTTCCAGAGAACACATACAGTAGAGCCCAGATTTCATTATCCCTTTCATACCATGGCTGTAATTGAACACATTTGTGGGAGAAGATGGAACGAGATGGATTTTGGCCGACATTCTGCACATTTTCTCATCGAAGGAACATTTGATCTCCATACAGTTTTCTGTTCCCAAAACTAGAATCTGTTACGAACAGAGGGGACTAAGTTTTGTAGACGTTAACCTGCCAAAGTAAAATGTATATATATATATATATATGTCGTTTAGAAAGAGTGCAAAATTGAGTTATTGCACACGTGCACTTCACAGAGTAGATGTATTGTGTGCTAAAATATGTGCTAAATATGTGCCAATAGGATCTCGTTAGCTCGTTCTTCACTCTGCCCACTTCCTTGCTTGACTCCTTCCACTATGACTCATTTGTTCCCATTTGAAACGACAGGCAGTGTGGTCTGTCTTGGTGTAGTTATTAAAAATATTTGCTTTAGCTAACCAAACCATCAGTCCTAGCTTGCCATTGTGAAAATGTAATTCAACAATGCTAATAATGTTTTATAAGGAAATAATGCACGCTCTAGAATGCCCTTCAAGCCAATCAGAAAAAAGTATTCAACAATGCTACTGTATAATGTGTTATAACACACACACACACACACACACACACACACACACACACACAAAGATGATAGTCAGCTAGGATGAAAGCCACTTTGCCTTGGATCCGTTTTATCTTCTATCAAAACAAGACATTGGAACTGTAGTTGTTCCAGTGAAATGAAGAGATGATTATAATACTTAAGTCTGATCCTTATCTAGTGTCAGAGTTGTGTGTGTGTGTGAGTGGTTCACTATAGCAAAGACAATAAAACAGGGACTTTAATGACTGACTGCTGAAAAGCCATAGGAGGTTTTGTGGGTGGGGACAGACCTGGGTCAAATACATGTAAAAACAAAAATATATGAGCTGATGTGCTTGATTTAGTTTGCCCGGTACAATGGAACCAATGAAATGTCCCTGAAGTGCAAATTCTAAGGTAAATCAAGCGCATCTCAAAGACGCTCAAGTCTCGTATTTATTACGTATTTGACCAAGTTCTACTGGGGAATAGAGTGATTTGACCCGTCATACATTCGTGATTGCATACTTCATGGGGCTATAGGGCCAGGAGTTGTTCTGGGTCACAGCTCCCTATGTCTCGTCACGTATAGCTTGGCTCATTTCCATCGGGAAGACTCAGTGGTCTAGGTCCAGGGTTAGGCAGGTTGATCTGCAGGGAAGCCCAACCCAGGCCTGAGATCTGGGGTGAGAGCATTGGAGCTGGGGTTGAGCTCATCTTTTCCATAGAACACCATACATGAGCCACAATGCATGATGATATCACTTTTTTACGACTATTTCATATGGCTCTTCTCTTCATTGGTTAGACACTGGGGCTGCATGCTCCGTGAATCTATATGGTCTATGACTGTAATCGAACCAAATTATCAGGCCCCTATTGTGTGAATGTGTGTACGTGTGTGAGGAAGCAGGTGGTGGTGGTGTGTGTGTGTGTGTGTGTGTGTGTGTGTGTGTGTGTGTGTGTGTGTGGGTGGGTGCTTTCACTGCATTGATGTGCTTGGCAGCAGGGAGAGAGCCAGCATGAGTTTGTGTGTGTGTGTGCATGCGTGCGTGTGTGACGGGGACGTGACTCTACCGGCATTCCGTAGCTCATACACACACCACCCCAAACTGGCCTGGAATCCTAGGAACGCTTTCCCAATGGGTTCGGGTTACTGTACACACGCACGCACGCACACACACACAAACGCACACAGACACACACACAGTACTACTTCCTATGTCCCTCACACGATAACAGTGGCCCGGTGAATAGTGGTCATTGAGTAGAGTAAATCAGATATAACTTTATTGTAAAGGTGTGTGTGTGTGCGTGTGTCTTCTTATGCGCTTTACCCTATGACGTGCCAGCCAGTAGCCCAGAAATAGTCTATAGCCATCTATAGGGCCATAATCCCGTGTCCACCCGGCTACACACACAATCCGTGTTTGGATCAAAGCAGAGATTTGGGAGAGGATTTGCCCAGCCCTTAGAACTGCATTAGAGGGGGTTAGAGATGTAGCGCTGTAGTGAAGTCGTACGGATCAGGGTTGTATTCATTAGGTACGAAACAGAAGAAAACCGACTAAAACAGGGAGGGATCTACCTGAAGTTGTCCAATAAGAAATGCTCGCTTTCCTTTTGCGTCACAAAAACCTTTGCTGCAATTTGAAATGTGTACACTAATGAATACAACCCAGTCCTCTCATACCTGTGACTATATTTTCCACGTCCCTGTGTGGATCACACATGGCCTCAGCTGTTATCTTAAGCCAGGGGTAAAGTTATCAAGCCTGAGTGGAAATCTGTTTCTGCTAAAACACTTAAACAAGTTTGGCTTGACAATGACAGCAAGGAGTTGGCAAGAGCACAGGCAAATCTGGCACCAGACTTAAGGCAATACCTGACTGTGGTACTACAGGACCAGAGTTACCTGCCCATGTCATGCGAAACATGCAAAATAGCTCCCAGGTGCAATGGTTCGTTGAAGTATTGTCACGACTTCCGCCGAAGTCGGTCCCTCTCCTTGTTCGGGCGGCATTCGGCGATCGACGTCACCGGCTTTCTAGCTACTGCCGATCCACTTTTCATTTTCCATTTGTTTTGTCTTTGTTTCACACACCTGTTGTCAATCCCACAATCACTTGTTCATTATTTAACCCTCTGTTCCCCACATGTTTTTTTTTATGAGTGATGATTTATGAGTGATTTTTTCGGTCCGTCTGTGTGTGCTAAAGATGTTTATTTGTATATTTGTCCTTTTTTGAGTAAAGCACGTTTTTTACTCGTATCTGCTGTCCTGCGCCTGACTCTCTCACCAGCTACACGCAGGACTCTTTACAAGTATTCAACTGATTGATTGACAGACAGACAGAGATAGTATAATATCCTCGTCTGATAAGGCCAGTCCAGGAGGACAGACAGCCTGTAAATTGGCTTTATAACAATAGTTTGCCCTTTAACAATGTACTGTCAATTGAGTCTTTTGGCCAAGTGTACCTTACACTCTTGGTTGGTGAGCAGACCTCAGACCTCACAACCATGAAGGGCAATGGGTTCTATAACTGATTCTAGTATTTTTAGCTAGATCCTAATTGGTATGTCAAATTTTATGTTCCTTTTGATGGTGTAGAAGATCCTTCTTGCCTTGTCTCTCAGATTGTTCACAGCTTTGTGGAAGTTACCTGTGGTGCTGATGTTTAGGCCAATGTAGGCATGTATAGTTTTTTGTGTGCTCTAGGGCATCGGTGTCAAGATGGAATTTGTATTTGTGGTCCTGGCGACTGGACATCTCCTGGCGACTGGACCTTTTTTGTCTTACTTGAGATTTACTGTCACAGCCCAGGTCTGACAGAATATGTTATGAAGATCTAGGTGCTGTAGGCCCTCCAGGCCCTCCTTGGTTGGTGACAGAAGCACCAGGTCATCAGCAAACAGTAGACATTTTACTTCAAATTCTAGTACGGTGAGTCCGGGTGCTGCAGACTGTTCTAGTGCCCTCGCCAGTTCGTTGATATATATGTTGAAGAGGGTAGGGCTCAAGCTGCATCCCTGTTTCACCCCACAGCCCTGTGGGAAGAAATGTGTGTGTTTTTTGCCAATTTTAACCGCACACTTGTTGTTTGTGTATATGGATTTTATAATGTTGTATGTTTTTCCCCCAACATCACTTTCCATCAATTGGTATAGCAGACTGTTCTAGTGCCCTCGCCAAATTGATTCAAAAGCTTTTTTGAAATCAACAAAGAAAGAGAAGATGTTGCCCTTGTTTTTGTTTTGTTTGTTTGTCAATTATGGTGTGCAGGGTGAACACGTGGTCTGTCATACGATAATTTGGTTTAAAGCCAATTTGACATTTGCTCAGTACATTGTTTTCACTGAGGAAATGAACGAGTCTGGTGTTAATGATAATGCAGAGGATTTTCCAAAGGTTGTTGTTGACGCATATCCCACGGTAGTTATTGGGGTCAAATTTGTCTCCACTTTTGTTGATTGGGGTGATCGGTCCTTGGTTCCAAATATTAGGGAAGATGACAGAGCTGAGGATGATGTTAAAGAGTTTAAGTATAGTTGGAATTTGTTGTCTGTGTATTTTATTATTTAATTTAGGATACCATCAACACCACAGGCCTTTTTGGGTTGGAGGGTTTGAATTTTGTCCTGTAGTTCATTCAATATAATTGGAGAACCCAGTGGGTTCTGGTAGTCTTTAATAGTTGATTTTAAGATGTGTATTTGATGTATATATGTTTTTGCATTTGTTATTTATTGTAGAACGATAAAGATTGGAGAAGTGGTTTATCCACACATCTCCGTTTTGGATTGATATCTCTTCGTGTTGTTGTTTGTTTATTGTGTTGCAATTTTCCCAGAAGTGGTTAGATTCTATGGATTTTAGGTTTTTGCATTCTTCATCAAACCATTTGTCGTTGTTGTTCATTTTCTTAGGTTGTCTGCTTGACATTTTTAGAATTGATAGGGAAGCTGAGAGGTCAGATATACTGTTTAGGTTTTCTACTGCCAAGTTTAACCTTCACTATTAAAGTGAAACGTTTTGCCCAGGATTTTGTCTAAACGGGATTGAAATTGTTGTTGCCTAATAGTTTTTTGCTAGGTTTCCACACTACTTAGATTCCATCGATAGCATTTCTTAATATTCCTTTGGCTTTGATGCCTCATGATTGAGTATTGCTCTGTTCGAGTATTGCTCTGTTCAAGTAGACAGTGATGTTGCTGTGATCTGATAGGGGTGTCAGTGGGCTGACTGTGAACGCTCTGAGAGACTCTGGGTTGAGGTCAGTGATAAAGTCATCTACAGTACTACTGCCAAGAGATGAGCTGTAGGTGTACCCTCGAAGCCCTACCATTGACTATGTACAGACCCAGCGTATGACAGAGCTACAGGCGTTGTGACATAGTTGTGTCTAGGGGGGCATATTTGAGAGGTAATATTGTCACCTCCAGGCAAGGTGTATTCTAACAGTGTCAGTTCCTTGTCCAGGTCTGGCATTTAGGTCATCACAGACTAGTACATGTCCCTGAACCTGTCTCTCTCTCTCTCTCTCTCTCTCTCTCTCTCTCTCTCTCTCTCTCTCTCTCTCTCTCTCCATAGCCTCTATCCTAGTAGCAGTTTGCTGTGCTGGTATAGTGCTACTTGGGTGTCATGTAGCTGTGGTTATGATTCTAGATCTCCTATCTGGTATCAAATGTCCACCTCCTGCTTGCTTATCTTGGAGAATGCGTGTGTGCGTGTGCGATTGTGCACGTGTGTGTGTGTGTTTGTGCCTATGTACATGTGTATGTGTGTGCCTGTGTGTGTGTGTGTGTGTGTATGTGTGTGTGTGTGTGTGTGTGTGTGTGTATGCTCGGCTGATGTAGTGTGTGAAACACTAGAACTGGGCTCGGCTGTGCCCTTACAGTAGCTGAGTTACAGCGCACACACACACACACACACACACACACACACACACACACACACACACACACACACACACACACACACACACACACACAGAGGCCCGTGGCAGACAGTTAGACAGGTGCTCCAACCACAACAGGTATTTAGTGACACCCCACCCACACATGCCCCATCTGCCCCCTCTTGGCCCCGGCTGCCTCCGCTAACCTCAGCTATACGCAGGCTGATCACTAGAAATAGACTTACATTTCAGATGTTTGAAAAGGTCCTGAGAACGTCGATGTATGCCTTCCTCCACGCTCACCCCCAAAAATGAAAAACTATTGCCCAGCACTGGTGCAAACTCTTCATGCTCAGAAGCACGCTGCTGCTGTGACCACTGCATCACCACAGTTCACAAGGCAATAGCAAGCTGGGAGAATACTTGATGATTGTTTTTAGTTATTAGCCCTAACCTTAACCACTCGGAATGAATACCTAAACGTAAACCTTTCAGTTGTTTCTATTTTAACCCTGTATCCACCGAATGAATGTGTCAAAAATCCATTTAGCGTTGAATTTCGAAGGGAAACTATGAGATCTTGTTGCTATATGTGGGCTGCTTTTTATTTATTTTATTTCATCTTTATTTAACCAGGTAGGCTAGTTTTGCAACTGCGACTGCAAAGCAGTGTGACACAGACAACAACACAGAGTTACACATGGAGTAAACAATGAACAAGCCAATAACACAAACAAGTCAATGACACCTGACCTGACTCGCTCCTGAGTGGCGCAGTGGTCTAAGGCACGGCATCTCAGTGCTTGTGGTGTCACTACAGACCCTGGTTTGATTCCAGGCTGTATCACAACTGGCTGTCATTGGGAGTCCCATAGGGTGGCGTACAATCAGCCCAGTGTCGTCCAGGTCAGGGTTTTTCCGGGGTAGGCCTTCGTTGTAAACAAGAATTTGTTCTTAACTGACTTGCCTAGTTAAATAAATAAAACATGTCCGCTCCTTGGCATGTGGGTGGAAGAGGCTGATGGGGGGGGGGGGGGGGGGGGGGGGGGGGGGGTGTAAGGGCTAAAGAGGGTGTGGGGTGGGATCTGTTCCTATAATCTCTGCTTTAGTCCCTTATCTCCTCTTCCCCACACACACACACACACGCACGCACACACACACACGCACACACATGCACACACGCACACACACACTGATGGGTCTCACCTGTTGCATCATGCCAATGCTGCCACCTGATGGTAAGTTAGTAGAAACAGCCAGGAAAGAGGTGTGTGGTGAAGTTGCCCATATACGCTGATCTTGGGTCAGTTTAGCATTTTTGGTTAGGATTGGGGGAGGAGAAGCTGATCCCAGAACTGTCATGGACACTTCCTCCCAGAACCAGTGGTCTTCCATTCACTTTCATTAGACAAAGTAGGAGAAAAACTATCGATCAACCCAGCCCACTTCCTAAAGCTCGTCTGTCTATGTGACACACTGGCAATCGTTTTCATTTCCTCCCTCTGTTCTTCTCCTCCTCTGAGTCTAACCCTCCCATCCATCCCTCTTTCTTTCCCACCCTGTTATAATGAGGAAGCATGCGCGCGAGCACCAGTGAGTGTGTGTGAGTGAGTGAATGCGTGCGTGCATGTGTTCAGAGTGTTTATATGTGTGTATGTGGTTGCCTGCGCAGTATGTGGTCCTGTGTGTTTATGAACATATGGGATACGGGTGAGGAAGCTATAATGACAGCAAACGAGGGGTTAGGAGAGGGTGAAAATGTGGTTTTAGAGATGTCGTCTTTCCCTACATGGCTTTTCCCAGGAGTGTGTGTGGCCTGTAGGCTGTTGGCTCATGCTCCACTGGTATGGTCGTGTAGCTGGTGGCTTTCACAGTGAGTTGACAGTACACACCCAGAACCACAGGAGGTTGATGGCACCTTTATTGGGAAGGACGGGCTCATGGTAATGGCTGGAGCGGAATGAGTGGAATGGTATTAAAGACACCCCAGGAAGTATCTGCTACTTCTGCTAATGGGGATCCAAATTTATTTTTTATTTTATTTAACCTTTATTTAACTAGGCAAGTCAGTTAAGAACAAATTCCTATTTACAATGACGGACTAACAAAAGGCAAAAGGCCACCTGCAGGGACAGGGCCTGGGATTTAAAAAAATAAATAAATAAAATATAAATATAGGACAAAACACACATCGCAACAAGATAGACAACACATCACTACATATAGAGAGACCCATGACAACACAGCATGGTAGCAACACAACATAACAACAACATGATAGCAACATAACATGTTAGCAGCACAAAACATGGTATAAACATTATTGGGTACAGAGAACAGCGCGAAGGTCAAGAAGAGACAACAATATATCACACAAAGCAGCCACAACTGTCAGTTAGAGTGTCCATGATTGAGTCTTTGAATGAAGAGATTGAGATAAAACTGTCCAGTTTGAGTGTTTGTTGCATCTCGTTCCAGTCACTAGGTGCAGCGAACTGAAAAGACGAGCGACCCAGGGATGTGTGTGCTTTGGGGACCTTTAACAGAATGTGACTGGCAGAACGGGTGTTGTATGTGGAGGATGAGGGCTGCAGTAGATACTGTATCTCAGATAAGGGGAAGTGAGGGCCTAAGAAGGTTTAATAAATAAGCATCAACCAATGGGTCTTGCGACGGGTATACAGAGATGACCAGTATACAGAGGAGTATAGAGTGCAGTGATGTGTCCTATAAGGAGCATTGGTGGCAAATCTGATGGCCGAATGGTAAAGAACATCTAGCCGCTCAAGAGCACCCTTACCTGCCGATCTATAAATTATCTCCGTAATCTAGCATGGGTAGGATGGTCATCCTAATCAGGGTTAGTTTGGCAGCTGGGGTGAAAGAGGAGTGATTACGATAGAGGAAACCAAGTCTAGATTTATCTTCAGCCTGCAGTTTTGATATGTGCTGAGAGAAGGACAGTGTACCGTCTAGTCATACTCCCAAGTACTTGTATGAGGTGACTACCTCCAGCTCTAAACACTCAAGAGGTAGTAGTAACACATGTGGGAAGAGAGGCATTCTTCCTACCACACCATGTGACCTTTGATATGGAGGTGTTCAGAACACAGTTAAGGGTAGAGAAAGCTTGTTGGACACTAAGAAAGCTTTGTTGTCGAACACAAACTCTGGGGTTGAGTATAAGACTGTATCATCTGAAGATAAATGGATTAGAGAGCTTCCTACTGCCTGAGCTATGTTGCTAATGTTAATTGAGAAGAGCGTGGGGCCTAGGATTGATCCTTGGGGTACTCCCTTGGTGACAGGCAGTGGCTGAGACAGCAGATGTTCAGACTTTATACATTGCACTCTTTGAGAGAGGTAGTTAGCAAACCAGGCCAAAGACCCCTCAGAGACGCCAATACTCCTTAGCCGGCCCACAAGAATGGAATGGTCTACCGTATCAAAAGCGTTGGCCCAGTCAATAAAAATAGTAGCACAATATTGCTTAGAATCAAGGGCAATGGTGACATCATTGAGTACTTTTAAGGTTGCAGTGACACATCCATAACCTGGGCGGAAACCAGATTGCATACCCGAGAGAATACTATAGACATCAAGAAAGTCAGTCAGTTGATTATTGACAAGTTTTTCCAACACATTTGATAAACAGTTAGGATCAGCTTGATCTCCCCCTTTAAATAAAGGACTAACTGTGGCTGCCTTCCAAGCAATGGTAACCTCCCCAGAGAGGAGAGACAGGTTAAAACGTTTGGAGATAGGCTTGGCGATGATACGGGCAGCTATCTTAAAGAAGAAAGGGTCTAAACCATCTGACCCAGATGTTTTTTTGGGGTCAAGTTTAAGGAGCTCCTTTAGCACCTCGGTCTCAGTGATCGCCTGCAGGGAGAAACTTTGTATCGGGGCAGGGGAAAAAGAGGGAGAAGCATTGAGGATAGTCACATTAGAAGGGGTGGGAGATGAGGAAATGTTGGACGGGCAAGGAGGCATGGCTGAGTCAAAAAGGAATCCTGACTTAATTAAGTGGTGATTAAAGAGCTCAGCCATGTGCTTCTTGTCAGTTACAACCTCATCATCAACATTAAGGGACATGGGCAGCTGTGAAGAGCAGGGTTTATTCTCCAGGTCTTTAACCGTTTTACAGAAATTCTTGGAGTTATTCCCACAGAGAGAGAACTGCTCCTTAAAGTAACTAACTTTGGCCTTCCAGACAGCCTGGGTATACTTACAGTGCCTTGCGAAAGTATTCGGCCCCCTTGAACTTTGCGACCTTTTGCCACATTTCAGGCTTCAAACATAAAGATATAAAACTGTATTTTTTTTGTGAAGAATCAACAACAAGTGGGACACAATCATGAAGTGGAACGACATTTATTGGATATTCCAAACTTTTTTAACAAATCAAAAACTGAAAAATTGGGCGTGCGAAATTATTCAGCCCCTTTACTTTCAGTGCAGCAAACTCTCTCCAGAAGTTCAGTGAGGATCTCTGAATGATCCAATGTTTACCTAAATGACTAATGATGATAAATACAATCCACCTGTGTGTAATCAAGTCTCCGTATAAATGCACCTGCACTGTGATCGTCTCAGAGGTCCGTTAAAAGCGCAGAGAGCATCATGAAGAACAAGGAACACACCAGGCAGGTCCGAGATACTGTTGTGAAGAAGTTTAAAGCCGGATTTGGATACAAAAAGATTTCCCAAGCTTTAAACATCCCAAGGAGCACTGTGCAAGCGATAATATTGAAATGGAAGGAGTATCAGACCACTGCAAATCTACCAAGACCTGGCCGTCCCTCTAAACTTTCAGCTCATACAAGGAGAAGACTGATCAGAGATGCAGCCAAGAGGCCCATGATCACTCTGGATGAACTGCGGAGATCTACAGCTGAGGTGGGAGACTCTGTCCATAGGACAACAATCAGTCGTATATTGCACAAATCTGGCCTTTATGGAAGAGTGGCAAGAAGAAAGCCATTTCCTTAAAGATATCCATAAAAAGTGTTGGTTAACGTTTACCACAAGCCATCTGGGAGACACACCAAACATGTGGAAGAAGGTGCTCTGGTCAGATGAAACCAAAATTGAACTTTTTGGCAACAATGAAAAACGTTATGTTTGACGTAAAAGCAACACAGCTCATCACCCTGAACACACCATCCCCACTGTCAAACATGGTGGTGGCAGCATCATGGTTTGGGCCTGCTTTTCTTCAGCAGGGACAGGGAAGATGGTTAAAATTGATGGGAAGATGGATGGAGCCAAATACAGGACCATTCTGGAAGAAAACCTGATGGAGTCTGCAAAAGACCTGAGAGTGGGACGGAGATTTGTCTTCCAACAAGACAATGATCCAAAACATAAAGCAAAATCTACAATGGAATGGTTCAAAAATAAACATATCCAGGTGTTAGAATGGCCAAGTCAAAGTCCAGACCTGAATCCAAAATCCAAAATCGAAAATCTGTGGAAAGAACTGAAAACTGCTGTTCACAAATGCTCTCCATCCAACCTCACTGAGCTCGAGCTGTTTTGCAAGGAGGAATGGGAAAACATTTCAGTCTCTCGATGTGCAAAACTGATAGAGACATACCCCAAGCGACTTACAGCTGTAATCGCAGCAAAAGGTGGCGCTACAAAGTATTAACTTAAGGGGGCTGAATAATTTTGCACGCCCAATTTTTCAGTTTTTGATTTGTTAAAAAAGTTTGAAATATCCAATAAATGTCGTTCCACTTCATGATTGTGTCCCACTTGTTGTTGATTCTTCACAAAAAAATACAGTTTTATATCTTTATGTTTGAAGCCTGAAATGTGGCAAAAGGTCGCAAAGTTCAAGGGGGCCGAATACTTTCGCAAGGCACTGTATTTCTCATTTGCCTGAACGATATCCAGTCAGCTTGAGTATGCGTGTGCCGAGTCCTTTTCCAAATTCAATTCTTGAGGTGGAGTAACTCTGCAAGATCACGGTCGAACCAGGGGCTGAACCTGTTTTTAATTCTCATTTTCTTTATGGGGGTGTGTTTGTTAACAATACCGCTTAAAATATCCAAAAAGAAGCACCAAGCGTCTTCGACAGAGGGGATCAAGCTGATTCTATACCATTTTTACAGAGGCCAGGTCATGAAGGAAACCCTTGCTCATTATAGTTTTTTAGCAAGCGTCTATTACAATTCAGGACAGGTCGTTTCACTGAGCAGCCATTACTAACACAGGCTGTAAAACAGTGATCACTAAGGCCATTACAGAAAACACCAGACTGATACCTATCAAGATTTTTCTGTGTCTTTGGAGTCTTACCTTGTGGGATTGGTGATAATCTGAGAAAGATTTTGCTTTAGGACTTGGTCTGGTGGTTTAAGCCTGTCCCAGTTTAGGTCACCTAGCAGGTGACCTAAGGGGCCAGGAGAGAGCTTAGGGCAGGTAGGGTACAGGCTGGTGCTGACGGAGGGCGATAGCACCCAGCAACAGCCAACAAAGAGCTATTTGAAAGTTTAATGCTTAAAACCAGCAAATCAAATTGTTTGGGGGCAGACTTGGTGGAGACAACCGAGCACTGAAGGTGATCCTTGGTAAAGATTGCCACTCCCTCACCTGGAAGATCTGTCTTGCCGAAAACGGTTATAGTCAGAAAGGTTAACATCAGTATACACTCTTTCTTAACCACGTTTCAGTAATGCCATTCCTTTCGCTCTTCCCCTCAGCAGCCTCCTGTGACCCAGAAACACAGACCAGTATGTACATCAGTGGAGGCTGGTGGGAAGAGCTATAGGAGGATGAGCTCATTGTAATGGCTGGAATGGAAACATGTGGTCAAGCATGTGGTTCCAGACATTACAATGAGCCTGTTCTCCTATAGCTCCACCAGCCTCCTCTGATGTACTTCCACACCCAGCAAATGGTACGCGCTACAGCACATTGACACAATGCATGTGTTATATCTACTCACCACCAGAGGGCATCAGTGTACTAGAATTACACCAGGCTTCAAACAGTCTTCAACCTACTGTGTCTTGACACTGACTTCATTCTCACCACTCTGTGAGTTATGCTCTTAAAGTAGGTATGATGGAATGATCCATACTGTCTAGGGATGTTACAATCCTTTAGTCCTCTCAGTACATGTGTACTTAGTGTGCAACCTTTGAGGGACAGGATATGTGTTTATGTTGATTTAACCTTTATTTAACTAGGCAAGTCAGTTAAGAACAAATTCGTATTTACAATGACGGCCTAGGAACAGTGGGTTAACTGCCTTGTTCAGGGGCAGAGCAACAGATGTTTTAAAATGTCAGCTCGGGGATTCAAACTAGCAACCTGGCAGTTACTGGCCCAACACTCTAACCACTAGGCTACCCGCCGCCCCAATATGAGGACACTATACTCTGAAAAACGGTGCTATCAAGAACCTAAAATGGTTCTTCGGCTGTCCCCCATAGGAGAACCCTTTGTAGAACGCTTTTTGGTTCCAGGTAGAACACTCTACCTGAAAACCCCCTTTTTCCTAAGATTGTACTGCAATGATTGTTTTCTTCTACCTCTGTCTCTTATAACCTCTAAACAAGAGAGTGATTTATTCCATCATGTTAACAAGCTGGCCATGACTACATTTCAGCCACTTAAGAAGTGACTCTGCTGTTGCTGCTTGGGACAAATAAAGTCTCCTCTTGATCCCAGGCTCATTTGGGGAGAGGCAATGAGATAGGTTATCAGGCTTCTCTACCAAACAGGGAGTGTGGGTGTGTGTGTGTGTGTATGTGTGTGCATTATTTTATTGTCATTTCTCTGTGTAAAGTCATTAGAGTTACCTGGTGGGGGTGTGATTATTCTTTCTCTCTTTTGTGCTACCTGCTGTGAGTTTGTGTGCTGCAATCATTCTTCTGTTTAATAGAGAGAGAGAAAGAAAATGATTGAAAGAGAGAAACCGAAATCTGTCTCCGTGGCTGCTATTCTGTTCTGCTCTGTACTGGGCTGAGGTGGAGTGAATGTCAACAGTAACCCACAGTTAACCGGAGTGAGCTATTGCCAAGGCGAGATGGAGCCAGCCCTAATAACCACACTGTACCATAACAGAGGCTGAACCTCCTCTCCTCTCTCTCCCTCCCCAATCTCCCTCCTACCCTCGCTACCTCCATCTTTCTCCTTCCATCTCCCTCCCCCACTCTGGCACTAGCAGGGTTGACCAACTCACTTTCTCTGCCCCTCCCAGCATGGATTGATTAGTGTGGTTGAGTCATAATGGGACAGAAGTTAGGATTTCTGTCTATCCCTAGTCTCAGTCTGTCAGTCTGTCTGTCTGTATGGGTGGATTACAGAGAGGAAGAATAGCAACCATCTAATACACTTGTATTACCTCCTAAAGCCTTATGACTGTGTGTGTGTGTGTGTGTGTGTGTGTGTGTGTGTGTGTGTGTGTGTGTGTGTGTGTGTGTGTGTGTGTGTGTGTGTGTGTGTGAGTGTGTGTGTGCGTGTGCGTGTGCGTGTGCGTGTGCGTGTGTGTGTGTGTGTGCGTGTGTACATGTGCGTGTGTGTGGTTTCATTGTCCCAAGCCATAAAAGGATCCCCGTTTCTGTCATGTCACCCCCAGGGCATCTCATCACTCATTACTATGATAGATGAGGGGTGTAAGGCAAGCCAGGGGCAGCACACACACACACACACACACACAGCCCATTCCTCCCTAGGGGACCTTTCCAAGCCTTTTATGAGACCACATAGGGCAATGAGTCAGACATTTAACCTAGAATACGTTTAAAGCACAGTCAAGGCATTATGGAATAGAATATATAGAACAACCAATTCAAGTTATTTTAATTCTATGGCATTAGGGTCCCTGGTTACTCTCCCCCATACTCATAGCCTCACAGGCCAGTTGCTTTTGAAAGAGACGATCACTCTAGCCTTTCAATGTGTATCCAGTAGGAGGCTGTATTACCCTGTTATAACCACAGGGGGGCAGTGTGGGAGCAGACTTTTTTTTAAACCTTTATTTAACTAGGCAAGTCAGTTAAGAAATAAAATCTTATTTTACAATGACGGCCTACTTCAACCAAACCCGGAAGACGCTGTGCCAATTGTGTGCTGCAATATGCGACTCCCAATCACGGCTGGTTGTGATACAGCCCAGGATCAAACCAGGGTCTGTAGTGACACCGCTAGCACTAAGATGCAGTGCCTTAGACTGCTGCGCCACTCGGGAGCCCCAGACTAGCTTCTATTTCCCCACTGTGGTACAAGAGAGGAAAATAAAGCTTGTTTACACAATCATAAGGTACTCTACATTACACGCGCGCGCACACACAAACACTCACACCTCTTACCCTACAAACCTGTTGCAAGTAGTAAGTCACTTACACCAAATTAATTTAGCTCTTTCCAGTGGTGGAGAGTGTTGGATTAATTGATACTTGTTCATTAGCCTGGAGTGCACTCTTAGAAAAAAGGTGCCATCTCCAACCTTAACGAGTTCTTCGGGTGTACCCATAGGAGAACCTTTTGAAGAATCCTTTTGGGTTCCATGTGGAACCCTTTCTACAGCGGATTCCACATGGAACCCACAAGGGTACAGCCAAAGAACGCTTTTTTTTTGCAGTGGTGTAGTGGTGAAACGAAACATTTTCAAATCAAATCAAATGTTATTTGTCACATGCGCCAAATACAACCTTACCGTGAAATGCTTACTTACAAGCCCTTAACCAACAATGCATTTTTAAGAAAAATACCCCCCAAAAATTGAAATAAAAGTAACAAATCATTAAAGAGCAGCAGTAAAATAACAATAGCAAGGCTATATACAGGGGGTACCGGTACAGAGTCAATCTGCGGGGGCAACGGTTAATCGAGGTAATTGAGGTAATATGTACATGTGGGTAGAATTATTAAAGTGACTTATGCATAGATAATAACAGAGAGTAGCAGCAGCGTAAGAGAGGGTGGGGGGGGGGGGGGTCAATGCAAGTAGTCTGTGTAGCAATTTTATTAGATGTTCAGTAGTCTTATGGCTTTGGGGTAGAAGATGTTTAGAAGCCTCTTGGTCCTAGACTTGGCGGTCCTGTAAAACTTGCCGTGTGGTAGCAGGGAAAACAGTCTATGACTGGAGTGGCTGGAGTCTTTGACAATTTTCAGGGCCTTCCTCTGACACCGCCTGGATTAGAGGTCCTGGATGGCAGGAAGCTTGTCCCCAGTGATATACTGGGCCGTACACACTACACTCTATAGTGCCTTGCAGTCGGAGGCCGAGCGGTTGCCATACCAGGCAGTGATGCAACCACTCTGGATGCTCTCGATGGTGCAGCTGTAGAGCAGCTCCCTGCAGAGCAGCTTCCTTTGTGTTGAGAGAGAAAGAGAATGGATTCTCCAATTACATTGAATGAACTACAGAACAAAATACAAATTCTCTAACCCAAAAAGGCATGTGGTGTTGATGGTATCCTAAATGAAATTATAAAATATACAGACCACAAATTCCAATTGGCTATACTTAAACTCTTTAACATCATCCTTAGCTCTGGCATGTTCCCCAATATTTGGAACCAAGAACTGATCAGCCCAATCCACAAAATTGCAGACAAATTTGACACCAATAACTACTAGGGGATATGCTTCAACAGCAACCTTGGGAAAATCCTCTGGATTACCATTAACAGCAGACTCGTTAATTTCCTCAGTGAAAACAATGTACTGCGCAAATGTCAAATTGGCTTTAAACCAAATTACCGTACGACAGACCACGTATTCACTCTGCACACCCTAATTGACAAACAAACAAACCAAAACGAAGTCAAAGTCTTGTCATGCTTTGTTGATTTAAAGATAGCTTTTGACTCAATTTGGCATGAGGGTCTGCTATACAAATTGGTGGAAAGTGGTGTTGGGGGAAAAACAGACAACATTTTAAAATCCATGTACACAAACAACAAGTGTGTGGTTAAAATTGGCAAAAAACACACACATTTCTTTTCACAGGGCTGTGGGGTGAAACAGGGGTGCAGGTTAAGCCCCACCCTCTTCAACATATATATCAACAAATTGGCGAGGGCACTAGAACAGTCTGCAGCACCCAGCCTCACCCTACTAGAATCTGAAGTAAAATGTCTACTGTTTGCTGATGACCTGGTGCTTCTGTCCCCAACCAAGGAGGGCCTGGAGGGCCTACAGCAGCACATAGATCTTTTGCACAGATTATGTCAGACCTGGGCCCTGAATCTCAGTAAGACCAAAATAATGGTGTTCCAAAAAGGGTTCAAATCAAAATCAAATCAAATCAAATCTTATTTGTCACATACACATGGTTAGCAGATGTTAATGCGAGTGTAGCGAAATGCTTGTGCTTCTAGTTCCGACAATGCAGTAATAACCAACGAGTAATCTAACTAACAATTCCAAAACTACTACCTTAAACACACAAGTGTAAAGGGATAAAAAAATATGTACATAAAGATATATGAATGAGTGATGGTACAGAACGGCATAGGCAAGATGCAGTAGATTGTATCGAGTACAGTATATACATATGAGATGAGTATGTAAACAAAGTGGCATAGTTTAAAGTGGCTAGTGATACATGTATTACATAAAGATGCAGTAGAGGATATAGAGTACAGTATATACGTAGACATATGAGATGAATAATGTAGGGTATGTAAACATTATATTAAGTAGCATTGTTTAAAGTGGCTAGTGATATATTTTACATCAATTCCCATTATTAAAGTGGCTGGAGTTGAGTCAGTGTGTTGGCAGCAGCCACTCAATGTTAGTGGTGGCTGTTTAACAGTCTGATGGCCTTGAGATAGAAGCTGTTTTTCAGTCTCTCGGTCCCAGCTTTGATGCACCTGTACTGACCTCGCCTTCTGGATGAAAGCGGGGTGAACAGGCAGTGGCTCGGGTGGTTGTTGTCCTTGATGATCTTTATGGCCTTCCTGTGACATCGGGTGGTGTAGGTGTCCTGGAGGGCAGGTAGTTTGCCCCCGGTGATGCGTTGTGCAGACCTCACTACCCTCTGGAGAGCCCTACGGTTGTGGGCGCAGCAGTTGCTGTACCAGGCGGTGATACAGCCCGACAGGATGCTCTCGATTGTGCATCTGTAGAAGTTTGTGAGTGCTTTTGGTGACAAGCCGAATTTCTTCAGCCTCCTGAGGTTGAAGAGGCGCTGCTGCGCCTTCTTCACGATGCTGTCTGTGTGGGTGGACCAATTCAGTTTGTGTGCGCCGAGGAACTTAAAACTTACTACCCCCTCCACTACTGTTCCATCGATGTGGATAGGGGGGTGTTCCCTCTCCTGTTTCATCTCCTTAGTTTTGTTGACGTTGAGTGTGAGGTTATTTTCCTGACACCACACTCCGAGGGCCCTCACCTCCTCCCTGTAGGCCGTCTCGTCGTTGTTGGTAATCAAGCCTACCACTGTTGTGTCGTCCACAAACTTGATGATTGAGTTGGAGGCGTGCGTGGCCACGCAGTCGTGGGTGAACAGGGAGTACAGGAGAGGGCTCAGAACGCACCCTTGTGGGGCCCCAGTGTTGAGGATCAGCGGGGTGGAGATGTTGTTACCTACCCTCACCACCTGGGGGCGGCGCATGCTCTGAGGGCGCGGCTGGGGATGCCGTCTGGGCCTGCATCCTTGCGAGGGTTAACACGTTTAAATGTTTTACTCACCTCGGCTGGTTCAGTTCCCAGGACCTCAAATACAAATTGAATCTATACACTGTTGCTCTAGAGCACACAAAACTGTACATACACTACCGTTCAAAAGTTTGTCCTTATTTTTTAAAGAAAATCACTTTTTTTTGCCCATTAAAATAACATAAAATTGATCAGAAATACAGTGTAGACATTGTTAATGTTGTAAATGACTATTGTAGCTGGAAATGGCAGATTTTTTATGGAATATCTACATAGGCGTACAGAGGCCCATTATCAGCTACCATCACTCTTGTGTTCCAATGGCATATTGTGTTAGCTAATCCAAGTTTATAATTTTAAAAGGCTAATTGATCAACTGGCAGCTTCGTTAAATAGTACCCAGAAAACACCAGTCTCAACGTCAACAGTGAAGAGGCGACTCCAGGATGCTGACCTTCTAGGCAGAGTTCCCCTGTCCAGTGTCTGTGTTCTTTTGCCCATCTTAATCCTTTATTTTTATTGGCCAGTCTGAGATTCTGCTTTTTCTTTGCAACTCTGCCTAGAAGGCCAGCATCCTGGAGTCGCCTCTTCATTGTTGACATTGAGACTGGTGTTTTGCGGGTACTATTTAATGAAGCTGCCAGTTGAGGACTTGTGAAGCATCTGTTTCTCAAACTAGACACTCTAATGTACTTGTCCTCTTGCTCAGTTGTGCACCGGGGCCTCCCACTCCTCTTTGTATTCTGGTTAGAGCCAGTTTGCGCTGTTCTGTGAAGGGAGTAGTACACAGCCTTGTATGAGATCTTCAATTTCTTGGCAATTTCTTGCCTTATTTTCTCAGAACAAGAATAGGCTGACGAGTTTCAGAAGAAAGTTCTTTGTTTCTGGCCATTTTGAGCCTGTAATCAAACCCACAAATGCTAATGCTCCAGATACTCAACTAGTCTAAAGAAGGCCAGTTTTATTGCTTCTTTAATCAGAACCACAGTTTTCAGCTGTGCTAATATAATTGCAAAAGGGTTTTCTAATGATCAATGACCCTTTTAAAATGATGAACTTGGATTAGCTAACACAACTTTCCATTGGAACACAGGAATGATGGTTGCTGATAATGGCCCTATATATGCATATGTAGATATTCCATTAAAAAAAATCTGCCATTTCCAGCTACAACAGCCATTTCCCAATTTTTTTTAAAACCTTAAACCTATTTAACTAGGCAAGTCAGTTAAGAACAAATTCTCATTTTCAATGACAGCCTAGGAACAGTGGGTTAACTGCCTTGTTCAGGGGCAGAACAAAAGATGTGTACCTTGTTAGCTGGGGGATTTAGATCTTGTAACGTTTCGGTTACTAGTCCAACACTCTAACCACTAGGCTACGCTGTCGCCCCGGTATATTAAAAAAGTCTACACTGTATTTCTGATCAATTTGATGTTATTTTAATGGACAAAAAAATGTGCTTTTCTTTCAACAACAAGGACATTTCAACAAGTGACCCCAAACTTTTGAACGGTAATGTACCTCGGCCTAAACATCAGCGCCACAGGTAACTTCCACAAAGCTGTGAACGAGCTGAGAGACAAGGCAACAATGGCCTTCTGTGCCATCAAAAGGAACATGAAATGCGACATACCAATTAGGATCTAGCAAAAAATACTTGAATCAGTTATAGAGCCCATTGCCCTTTATGGTTGTGAGGTCTGGGGTCCTCTCACCAACCAAGAATTCACAAAATGGGACAAACAAAAAATTGAGACTCTGCATGCAGAATTCTGCAAAGAATATCCTCTGTGTATAACGTAAAACACGCAGAGGAGAGGAGAATTAGGCTGATACCCACTAATGATCAAAAACTAGAAAATAACCGTTAAATTCTACAACCACCTAAAAGGAAGCGATTTCCAAGCCTTCCATAACAAAGCCATCACCTACAGAGAGATGAACCTGGTCCTGGGGCTCTGTTCAGAAACACAAACAGACCCCAAAGAGCCCGAGGACAGCAACACAATTAGACACAACCAAATCATGAGAAAACAAAAGATAATTACTGGACACATTGGAAAGAATTAACAAAAAAACAGAGCAAACAAGAATGCTATTTGGCCCTAAACAGAGAGTACACAGTGGCAGAATACCTGACTACTGTGACTGACCCAAACTTAAAGAAAGCTTTGACTATGTACAGACTCAATGAGCATAGCCTTGCTATTGAGAAATGCCGCCGTAGGCAGACCTGGCACTCAAGAGAAGACAGGCTATGTGCACACTGCCCACAAAATGAGATGGAAACTGAGCTGCACTTCCTAACCTCCTGCCAAATGTATGACCATATTAGAGACACATATTTCCCTCAGATTACACAGATCCACAAAGAATAAAAAATAAATAAATGTTGTTCTACTGGGTGAAATACCACCGTTTGCCGTCACAGCATCAAGATTTGTGACCTGTTGCCACAAGAAAAGGTCAACCAGTGAAGAACAAACACTATTGTAAATACAACCCATATTTATGTTGATTTATTTTCCTTTTTGTACTTAAACTATTTGCACATCATTACAACACTGCATATAAACATAATATGACATTTGAAATGTCTTTATTCTTTTGGATCGTCTTTGAGTGTAATGTTTACTGTTCATTTTTGTTTATTTCACTTTTGTTTATTGTCTACTTCACTTGCTTTGGCACTGTTAACATACAGTGCCTTGCGGAAGTATCCGGCCCCCTTGAACTTTGCGACCTTTTACCACATTTCAGGCTTCAAACATAAAGATATAAAACTGTATTTTTTTGTGAAGAATCAACAACAAGTGGGACACAATCATGAAGTGGAACGACATTTATTTGATATTTCAAACTTTTTTAACAAATCAAAAACTGAAAAATTGGGCGTGCAAAATTATTCAGCCCCTTTACTTTCAGTGCATCAAACTCTCCCCAGAAGTTCAGTGAGGATCTCTGAATGATCCAATGTTGACCTAAATGACTAATGATGATAAATACAATCCACCTGTGTGTAATCAAGTCTCCGCATAAATGCACCTGCACTGCGATAGTGTCAGAGGTCCGTTAAAAGCGCAGAGAGCATCATGAAGAACAAGCAACACACCAGGCAGGTCCGAGATACTGTTGTGAAGAAGTTTAAAGCCGGATTTGGATACAAAAATATTTCCCAAGCTTTAAACATCCCAAGGAGCACTGTGCAAGCGATAATATTGAAATGGAAGGAGTATCAGACCACTGCAAATCTACCAAGACCTGGCCGTCCCTCTAAACTTTCAGCTCATACAAGGAGAAGACTGATCAGAGATGCAGCCAAGAGGCCCATGATCACTCTGGATGAACTGCAGAGATCTACAGCTGAGGTGGGAGACTCTGTCCATAGGGCAACAATCAGTCGTATATTGCACAAATCTGGCCTTTATGGAAGAGTGGCAAGAAGAAAGCCATTTCTTAAAGATATCCATAAAAAGTGTAGTTTAAAGTTTGCCACAAGCCACCTGGGAGACACACCAAACATGTGGAAGAAGGTGCTCTGGTCAGATGAAACCAAAATTGAACTTTTTGGCAACAATGCAAAACGTTATGTTTGGCGTAAAAGCAACACAGCTGAACACACCATCCCCACTGTCAAACATGGTGGTGGCAGCATCATGGTTTGGGCCTGCTTTTCTTCAGCAAGGACAGGGAAGATGGTTCAAATTGATGGGAAGATGGATGGAGCCAAATACAGGACCATTCTGGAAGAAAACCTGATGGAGTCTGCAAAAGACCTGAGACTGGGACGGAGATTTGTCTTCCAACAAGACAATGATCCAGAACATAAAGCAAAATCTACAATGGAATGGTTAAAAAATAAACATATCCAGGTGTTAGAATGGCCAAGTCAAAGTCCAGACCTGAATCCAATTGAGAATCTGTGGAAAGAACTGAAAACTGCTGTTCACAAATGCTCTCCATCCAACCTCACTGAGCTCGAGCTGTTTTGCAAGGAGGAATGGGAAAAAATGTCAGTCTCTCGATGTGCAAAACTGATAGAGACATACCCCAAGCGACTTACAGCTGTAATCGCAGCAAAAGGTGGCGCTACAAGGTATTAACTTAAGGGGGCTGAATAATTTTGCACGCCCAATTTTTCAGTTTTTGATTTGTTAAAAAAGTTTGAAATATCCAATAAATGTCGTTCCACTTCATGATTGTGTCCCACTTGTTGTTGATTCTTCACAAAAAAATACAGTTTTATATCTTTATGTTTGAAGCCTGAAATGTGGCAAAAGGTCGCAAAGTTCAAGGGGGCCGAATACTTTCGCAATGCACTGTATGTTTCCCATGCCAATAAAGCCCTTAGATTGAAATTGAAATTGAATTGAGAGAGAGAGAGAGAGATAAAGAGAGAGAGAGACAGAGAGAGAAGAGAGAGAGAGAAATAAAGAGAGAGAGACAGAATAGAGGGAGAGAGAGAAGAGAGAGAGAGAGAGAGAGGGGGGGAAGAGTGTAGCCGTGTAGCTGACAGAGGATGTGTTAATTGGCGTTAATGATGAGAGCTGAGCTATAGCAGACACATCTAGCATGCTGCGAGAGAGAGGGAGGGAAAGAGAGATAAATAAATGGAACGAATTAGAGGTGTATATAATAGGACTAATTGCAGGTTATCAGACTTGAGACAAGGTAATTACAGCCTCAGAAAAAGGTGTGTGTGCATAATTATTTGTGATTAATCAGTCATTAATCTCTCTGGCTGTATTTAAAAAAATATATTTCTTGGTTGAGTCCCTTCTCTCCGTCTCTCTCTCCGTCTCTCTCTCCATCTCTCCTCCCTCACTCCCTTTACCACACAGCCGTTAGCCACATGGGACATGTACCACTGCCACCAGTAGTCTCAGAAAATTCCTCCCTGTCCCAGCAGCCTTTGGGGCATGTAAAGTTGACATGCCATCTTTCTACCCATGGGTCCACACCCTCCATCACTCCCCATGCCCCACCCTCTTACCCTGTCTGCCTCTCATCACATACCGTCTACCTTCGTCTCTCCTTATCTCTCCCTGTCTTTCCTCTCCTCACTCCATTTAGCTCAGGCCCACCCCTCCCTGCTGAAATTGGAGACATACTGTAGGCTCTGGGAGATGCTGTGTGTCTGGAACATTTGAAACTGGTTCAACAATTGTCTCACCTACTACCCCTTCCTGCTTCCCCATTGATCTATTTAGCTAATCTCATGAGCATTATAGAAAAATCTTCTCCGTTCTAAATATCCCCCCCCCTCTCTTTCCCTCTCTCTTTCCCTCTCTCTTTCCCTCTCTCTCTTTCCCTCTCTCTTTCCCTCTCTCTTTCCCTCTCTCCCCTTCCCTCCCTTCTCTCTCTCTGAGTTCATGCAAATGGTTGTGTTTTGCTCCCAGTATCTGAGGGTTGAGTCGGGGCCAAGTCCCTGTTTGTGATGTCCTGTGCTGTCTCCTTGCCCAAATGAAGATGGCTACGTTCTGCTGTCTGTATGTCCTGTACCCTTTAGTACTGCTGCCGGCCACTGTCCCTGTGGGGCTGAAGTCAGTCTACCCGGTGACCGATGAGTCAGAGATAGAGACAGCCCGGGACACAGCAGACATGTCGTGTTATCACTCCAGACAAGAACAGAATCCCCGGACAGAATGACGACAAGCTCCTAACACAGTATCCTCAGGAGAACTGACGGCCTCAGTGCGATAGCTCCTAATCCTGATGTCAGATATCACTGGAATGTTACCTGACGTTGTAGGAACATTCACTGTTTGCTGGGATCGATGCTGTTAGCCGGCTACGTAGCAGTACTGTCACATGTCTCTCAGCTGGATCACATTATATTTGATTATTATCTATGCTCGTATTATCCCTATTATCAGCTTTTTCAGGAGTCTTCGGTGATACAGTACAGTAAGCTAGGGGCCATCCTCATTACATAGGGCTCTTGATAGACTTGCGTTGTCATACTGTATTCTCTTGTAAAGGACTGTCTGGGGGCGAGGCTAGTTCTTGTTGATGATTGGATGGTATAGGTTATAACTACAGTGCCTGGAATGATTCCTGATCAGGTCAACCTCTCTCCCACCCCCTCGACCCTCAACTCCCACCCCCATGTCCACAGGGTCCCCATGACTATAGTTACACTTCTTTTGTCCCATAG